>NC_056744.1:1500697816-1501004166 GCF_019279795.1 Protopterus annectens | reverse complement strand
GCATTAGGTTGAGGGGTTTTCCTGAGTTATGAACCTGTCCCTCCAGCATGTTCTATTGATTGTGATATTAAGGTTGAGGTCTCTGGAGCATGTGGTGCGGAGGGATTGGGATTTCTTTAGATATAGCATTTCTAACAGATCTGGGTCAGGCATGGCTTTGTAAGCGAGATGAGACAGAGAATAGCTGGAGTCCTTTGAGTCTGCCCATGTAAGGACATGTGTTTAATGCTTAGGATCCTCTTTGTGAGGTACTTCTGTGGCCTCTCCAGCTATTGTAGGTGTCTAGTGAGGTACATGCCAAATGGGGCATTATACTCGATGATTGGTCTAATGAGGGAAGAGTAGAGAGAGATGATGACCTCTTTCTTCCTGGGTGCAAAACCCTTGGTAATGAGATGTGCCACATGGAAGAACTTTCTGACCACAATGGCACTGTGGTGGTCAAAGGAGAGGCTGCTGTCTACCTGCGTCCCCAGATCTCTTATAATGCCTTCAGTGTTCAGTGGGCTCCCATTGATGTGGTAATTAGTGAGAACTGAGTTTTTACCAAAGGGGATGATGATGCATTTTTTGGCATTAAGCTTAAGGCCATGGTTTCGACACCAGTCATTGGTCTCAGTGAGGCCTTTCTGTAGGATGTCTGCATCACTTGGGGAGTTAATAATGGCTCCCAGCTTGCAGTCATCTGCGAACTTGGTCAGCCAGAGTCCCTTTGTGTTGGCCTGGACTTCTGAGTAGTAGATGCCAAACAGGAGAGGACCCAGGAGCGATCCCTCTGGTACTCCTCTCATGGCTGGTCGGCAATTTGACTTCGAGTCACTGTGTGTTCTATCTGTGAGCTAATTTGCAACCCACCTAGTGATATAGGGGCTGATGCCTAGTTTGGTGAGTTTATCAATAATTCCTAAGTGAGAAATGGTATCAAAGGCCTTGGCCAGATCGAGGTAGGCTGTATGCACTGCCTTACCTTCATCCACAGCCCTGGTGACTGACTCAAAGTAGTCAAACAGGTTGAACAGGCATGATCTCCCTTTCACAAAGCCAAATTGCATGGGGTCTAGAGTTTGGAGATTTTCTATATCTTTGTTTCAGGTCCATGATGATGTGTTCCATAGCTTTACATATCAGACTCATCAGGCTAATAGGGCAATAATTCCCAGGGTCTGTAGTCGCTCCCCCTTTATGGAGAAGGATGACTGTAGCAGTGCGCCATTCGGTAGGGACAAAGCCTGAGGTGAGGCTGTGACTGAACAGGGTACACAGATGTGGTGCCAGTTCACTTTGTAGTTCATGTAGAACACAGCCAAGGATACTATTGGGCCCCATGGAAGCTGTACTCTTGGCCTTGAACAATGCAGCTTTAACCTGTGCTGCAGTAGTGCTGGGTGCCTGGCATTCTTCCGGTACTGTAATTGGCCCTTTGGGGGGAAGAGTGGGTTAAAGTTGGCACTGAGTCTGTCGGCCAATATGTTGGCAATATCTGTTGGCTCAGAATAGGAGGTACTATTGTGCAGTAA
Organism: Protopterus annectens; assembly: GCF_019279795.1. Classification (NCBI taxonomy): domain Eukaryota; kingdom Metazoa; phylum Chordata; order Ceratodontiformes; family Protopteridae; genus Protopterus; species Protopterus annectens. Next base: position 1,501,002,649 of record NC_056744.1, on the reverse strand, counting down.
CTCAGAGCAAATCTGGGTATTGCCATGGAGATTCTTGATATAGCTATAGAAGGCTTTGTGACTGTTTTTAGTGTCTGCCAAATTCTGCCTTCATAGCTGGCTTTAAAGGATTTTATGAGGGATCTCAACTTTTTGTTGAGGCTAATAAGGGGGGGTTTCCAGTCTTGAGACTTCACCTTTTTCTGCAACAGTTTTTTCCTTCTGTTGTAGAGTTTATTAATGGCAGGGGACCACCAGATCGGCTTCCGTTTTTGTAGGAGAGTGTCTTGGCTCTGTTGGGTATGGCTAGTTCCATGCATTTATGTACATGTTCGTACAGTGCATTGGTGTATGATTCAGCAGTCATGCAGCTATTTTCCATTGGCATGGATGCCACAAAGTTAGTCACCTCTGTTTCTAGGAGTCCAAAGTCAGCTTTGGAGAAGTTTTTCAAGGTGGTTACCTTTGCGGGGGTGTGGATGAGATGTGGATTTCCATGGTGATTAGTTTATGGTCAGATCTGATCAGGGAAGGACTGACTATTGGTGTAGAGCAACGGTCGCCCATGTTAGTAATAACCAGGTCAAGGATGTTGCTTCCTCTAGTGGATGTCAGAATGAGCTGGTCCAGGGCATTGGAATTGATGAATTCCAGGAAGCGTTGAGACAGTGTATTGGTGCTTGAGTAGTTTTCCCAGCTGATGGAGGGGTAGTTGAAGTCTCCTAGTAAGAGAGTGTTGGGTTGGACCTTGATAGATTCCAGGGTGCTTAGTTATGTGGAGTTAGAGTATAGGGTCATGGTTGGGGACCTATAGCAGGCTATGACCTGGATCACCATCTTACCCAATGTTAGTTGTGCCTGAAGCATCTCAGATGTGTTATGCTGGGCTACCAGTCTGGAGGTGTGCATATCCTTTATGAATATGGAGACACCACTGCCTTTGGAGTTTCGGTCCATATTTCGGGGCCGAAAGGTGTAGAATGTGTTATAGCCTGGTAGAGCAGGGGTGCTTTCTGCCGCTTTAAACCAGGTGTCCATTACAGCACAAATGTCAATGATCTCCACTTTGAGGAGTGCTTCAAGTGAGTGCATTCTGAGCTTTAGACTTCTAGCATTGAGCATCATGACACTCAGATTGCATTTATTTCTAGATGTTATAGCAGTAATTTGGTCTTTGGAACACCGCCTGAAAAGAAGGCACTATAGGGGGTGGCAAGAGCCCTAGCCAGTACCAGGAAACCCAGGGGTGACAGATGCAGGCCATCTCTGGCAAAGCATTGAGGTCTGTCAATCATGTCATCCCAAGCAGACAGATACTGGTTCCCCTTAGAATGACACCAGAAACTTAGCCAATTGTTGAAGTCAATAATTTTTTGTTTGTAAGTGGTATCATTCTGGGTGACAGTAGGATACTGCTCAGGGCTAGTGTCATACCTGCCTGTCCAAGAGCTCCACCATGTCTCTTTTCATGTAGCTCAGGGAGGTGCGTCTCGGGTCACTCACACCCACATGGACAATGACAGAGTCATAAATGTACTTGTTGTGGAGTGACCGGTGTGCATATGTTATGTGTCAGATTCTGGCACCTGATAGACAGTTGACTGTTATCTTCTCCATATTCAACCTAGTGAGTGGGACATCTGCATGCCTCACTATTGAGTCAGCTATGGATTAGTGTATTGGGCAAGGTGTTTATCCTTAGGGGCTTAGGTTGAGGGGCACACTGTGGAGGTGATCTATGTGTCCTGTGGTTTGTGCTGTGTTGTGGTGGTCGAATGTGTTTCTGTCTCGGAGATCTCTGCTGTTTGGGTATATTTCTATTGAGAGCCTCTGTGAAGGTCGGTGTGTGGTTTGTGTTTTTATGTGAGGGCTGTGATTGTGGGTGTTCTGGAGGGCTATGTGTTCCATGTGGTGTGGTGCAAGTGTTGACCTTCTCCACTTGACCAGCTAGTGTGGTCTTGGCTGGAGAGTGCATAGCTTCCAGTTTGGTGATATAAGTGCATCTCTCACAAGTCTGAGTGTTTTGAAGTAAGAGAAGACGGTTGTCTGTGTACATGAGGCACAGGAATGACTGGGGGGAGATTAGATCCAGTTGACCATGATCCTGCTCTGATAAGGGCACTAAATGATAAAATAAGAAAGAGGGAATTCTATGGAATATCAACCAAATTATGTTAAGGAAACATGGAATCTGAAAGGCTCTAAGGGGGTATTGGAATAACAAATGTGTGTACAAAAATTTTAAATCTGAAAAAGTTTAAGTTAGATATGTGCAGTGTTAATAGATTGTTCTTTGTCTTGCATGCATGCTATGAATAAATGCTGTGCTCTGTTCTGTTGGATTGTATACCATTCTTGGACTGGATGGCATTTATGTATGTATATATGTTACTGTATGTATGTTGTGCACTGCACAAATTGTAATTTGTGTATTAATGTATGTTTTTCTATCATACTGTGAAATATATACTCTGCATATAATGAAATATGCTAGTAGCATCAACTTTTTGCAAAGTTTTATCACAAGGAAATCATTTGTAATGCATGTTAAATCAAAGTGATAATTTTACTGGAGCTTCACTATCGCATGAACATTCCTGGGTTCTCATGTAAACAAATATAATTTTACCTTTAAAAAGGTCAATTCATTCTGTTGCTGCAGCTGTAGCTGAGCATTAAAAATTTGTTTCTGAATGGCATTAATATCCTCCTTTATTTTTCTCATGTTTTCTTGCATCTGTCTCACAATTCCTGTTTCTTCCTCCATCAGCTAGCGAATCCGTTTTTCTTCCTTCTGCTGGAGAAACTCATGAAGCTTGGCAAATTCTGCAGTAATGAGCAAATGTAAACTTCTGGCACTGGCCTGCAAAGAGTGAGGTTATATTAAAAAAAGAAAAACAACTAACGAAATGAAAAAATAAACTTGACTTGCAGTGACTTCTGATATCTTCATGTCTTGCTGGCACTATTTTTCATTATACCCTTTCAGTATGGACTGTAACCGAGACAAGGAAGTTACCAGATTGTCCTAGATGGGAAACATTGAACATAAATACAACACATCTGACATAAGCTCAGCCCATACTTGATTGTTATTATTATGATTATTATTATTTTAGTTTATATTGATTTTAGTATGGAAAATCTACTTAAATAAGAAAAAACATTCTTAATTATGGTATTAACAACTTTAGCAATCTCCCTTAAGGCTAGTGGATAACTATTTTTGCCTCAGTTTATTAACTAGATGAATTCTACTACGTAGATACAACGTATACAATAATACCAGAGGAAAACGTCAGAAAAGCATGCTTACCAGTATGAAATAAAGTTCAAAAGGATTTATTTTGTATGTCACGAAATCAGCAATAGATCTCAACAGTAGATACCAAATTAGTAGTAAATTATAGTAACTATTCTTTATCAAATAAAGGCAATTATATAAGTACAAAGGGAATACAAGAGTGGTAGTGCAAATATATATAATGTAAATAATTAATAAAAGCAAAGTCAAAATAGGTAGCCTACAATCTTATGACTGAGATCATCTAGGAGAAGGCAAAGACCACTCACTAGTCACTAGCATACTGTGGTATAATTTTACAATGCAAGTATAAGGAAAACTACAAGCCATAGCTTGGCAATCGATAAACTTGTATTTCACTTTTTTCACCCTGTATCCAAGGTCATCTGGTAAAAATATTAAATGTACATTTAAATTTCAACAAGGAGTTCACTGGTCATGGAAGGATAATTCATTCCAGGCTCTGGAATCATTTGATTTAAATGTTCACAGTCTGTAGTAAGGCAGAAGTATTTACAACTGGTTGAGTAATGGCATTTTTATCTAAACTCTCATTTAACATCACAGCTTCTGTAACTATATATGTACACATGCATCCAGTCTTAACTGCAATTTAAATATTTGCAAATAATACTAAATGGTGCACCACTGTTTTAAATACAACATTACAGCTATATTAAATAGCTATCCATTCTGCTGATGCGTATCATCCAAGTGTTATTTTCTGAAGGCAGGAAATCCTTTGTACATTTTTTTGTTTGTTCCATTCCTTTACTTCAGCCAGAACAGTGTTGCATGTCTTTCTTGCTCAGCACACTGCCAGGTTGACAAACATTATCCCTCAGTAGTCATTTAACCTATAAATTCTCAAAGATAGCAAGATTCATCTGTATCATAGGAACTCAATTGCCAAAAATGATTACACTACATTATAAAAGCTGTGGAAGGTAAATAAATTGCAATAATTAATTCTATGCCAGGAACATTTCTTTCACTATTCTACTTTGCTTCTTTTCCACTTCATCAACAATCTCTGTCATATAAAATAGTTCAGCTTCAATTTCTATTTTTTAGTTATAGCCTTTAGGGTATTAATATCTGTTGATTAATTCCAATATCTTGTCACAAAAATGCAGTAGCATTAATGACCTAGTAAGTGCAACCAACTTACCAAATACCTCTCCCAAGAAATGTATTTAGCCTTGTGATGAAAACAAATGTGATGTCATGTCTCTCACATCTTTCACATGCAGAATCATAACTCAAAAACAACTGATTTGCCTGGGAGAACATTATTTGTAACCTTACTGGCATGTACAAAAGTGCAAACATTTCCAAGCAAATGTTCTAGACTTCTAGGACTTTGTAGCATACCCCAACAGCTGACATGTATATCCCCAGCTTTTAGAATACAATTATTTCTCTGTATTGTTTACTCAGCTTTGTCACTTTTTGACCCTTACATTATTTCTTAGCTTCCTCTCTCTTTCACTCTTTCTTCCTCTCTCTCTCCCTCTCTGTCTTACTCAATGCATGATCTATATATTTATTGCTTACTAATCTTTTAGTTATCAGTAGGTCACTCCTGATCACTATTAACAATGGAATCAATGTAGGTGGTGCCTTCCAAAAATAACTCATTTATACCCAAAGATCATGCTGTGTCTAATGTCTCTACAAAATCTAGTTTCAAAGAATTATTTAAATTTAGATTTTGTCTAGCTTGATTCCAGCTAATCCACATTCCTCCACATCTTACATGTTCTGAAGTATATCAAGCTAGTATGTCTTTCATTCCACAACCATAACCCCTTCATCTGGGACACCTCTAATGCTATAAACAGTATCCAAGTTATGACCTAAGAGCATAGTATCCATTTTATGATCACTTGTGCCTGGTCATAACATAAGAACACTCACTCCTCCAAACAATACATAGATACTTTTACATTCCACCATACAGGTACCACTTATACCAATCCTTTCTACATTCAGCTTCACGGGTTCTTATCTGCAGCTGATACAGGAATTTAATTTGGACTGCATCATGGTATAAATATGTGTTGAAAATACTCATTATACCAACTTCTTTTCTAAACACCATTTTTCCCATGACAAGCTAGGCTTTCTACTGGCCAGGATAAAAGTGATCATCATATTGCTAAGTAATTTCAATAAGTTGCTCAGGATATCCCTGGAAAGGATTGGAATACAAATATCATCAAATATAATCTAAAGAAATTTAGCACTTGTAATCTCTCATCTAAATCCAAGCCTACAGCTTTTAACTTTGCATTAATTGTATCAGTGGTGCAAAAAGTAGTATACTTACCTTTAGTATAGAAGGCCTTGAGTTCTATTCCCACACCAAGTAGATCAACTTCTGGCACTGCAATGCAGCATAAGAGGGGTGCCACACTTCTGAGTGTGCTGTCCCTCAGATGAGATGTTAACTAACCCAGGGCCCTATCTACTTAAATAGGTGGTATTTCTGATGGATGCAAAAGATCCCATGGCATCTATCAAAAAGAGTAGGGACCCTTGATTTATATAAAAAAGAACACTTATTTGCAGCATATTTACAATATTTACAAATGTACAAATGTACAAATATATATAGATATACAAATCTATTTATACGTGTTGATAATTTTCTTTACAATCATACTAAATTTTCATCCCTCTTCGACCACCACTCCTTTTTCTATAACCACCATCTGATTTTTATTTAATATTGTTGCTAAAATCCAATTACCATTAAACATAATTTCATTTATTCTTCATTTCAGATAACAAAGTAATGTTTAACTATTGTTTTAACATATTCCTTACTTCTATTCTTATAATATCAATGTTTATTTTATATCTTCAATAATCTTCTCTGTATAGTTTTAGCCGTGACTTCTTTTTTACTCTTTTCTATTTCAAAAGCACATTTTCCATAGTTTCTTCTCCTTGACAATGTATGCATATTCTATCACTTTTTTATATAGCATGTTTCCTTTTTCTGGCAATTTACCTATTATCAGCCTCCACAAAAAAATCTTGACATTCTATTTTATGATTATGCCATTTGCTTCTTATATTTATAGCTTTAATTTTCTCATCTGCTAGATTTTGCCATGGCTTTACATGACAATGTTTTATCATTGCATTCTTATACCATACCTTTCTACTTTATTTCTATATCATCATCTAATCATAATTGTAAAGGCCACGTGTCTCATATATACAGTCTCCTTAGTAATATCTAACATTTGATTGTTGCTCTGTAATAAGCTAATATAATATGTTAACTGTCCCTGGAGTTTTTCTCCCCAGGCTACCGGTAAAAATGGGTACCCACCTAGTCAGACTTTCCCTGTAAACAAATGCCAAATGAATGAAAATAAAATAAAATCCATTTTTATTTTCCACAAAAATATTTTTCTTGGTAACATTTTACTTCTTCATTTATACACTCTTTTTCTCTTTTACTCTTTCTTATTATACCCCCAAATTTATCATACTTATATTTATACAATTGTACTACTAACCTCTTATCTTTTTATTTATCCATGTAAAGATTTTGTACAAATTTAATAAAGCAGTTAACCCTAACCTCCTTCCCCTTTATTTACATAAATGAAACTTCTCTTTGTATTCAGTTTAATGTAGGACCTCATATAAATGAAAATATATCTGCAGTAATTCCTTTTCAAATACTGTTGGCAAAATAAATACTTTTGTTAAGTATGCTATTTTCCCATCAGTACTGAATTTATCAAATAAGCCTTTTTCTGAATGATAATTTATATGTTATCCAGAAAAAGCATTTTTTTTATTTTTTCTATTGTTTTCCCAATGAATTCTATTTACATTTTTATTCCAAAATTTTGTACCTAACATAGAAGTTTCATTCATTGTAAAATATATACCTCCCATCTTTTCTATATCATCTAAACCTTCAATTTTCTCTTTATTTAAGGCCATACCTATCATCTCTAGACACTTGTTTATACAAATTATTACCTCTTCTATCCAAAGTTTGTTTTTCACAATTATTATAATGGCATATTCATATGTCAACAGAACTGGAGTTCTTAACTGTTCAGGTGTTACATATCCCACCACCTTCATTTCGTGATTTCTTTTGCATACTATCACATTCACAACTAATGCTAAGAATATTCAACTCACTGGACATCCCTGTCCTACACCACTTTTCATATGTACCTCTTGGATTAACCAGACATTTACAAGTATTTTTATTATTACTATACTCTGACATACATAATTTCCTAACTTTCACACACAGTATATTATATTCTTTCATTAGTACCCATAAGATTTTATGCCCAATTGTATCAAGTGCCTTATTAAGGTCCCCTATCATGATTTTCACTTCTTCCTTTCTAGTCATAATATCATCCACAATTTATCCACCCTTAATAATTCCTGGAAACACTTCCCCTTTATACTATATATAATATTTTCCATAATATTTCCATTTTAGTTTCAAATCTCTTTTGTATTATTTTTCATAAAGATCTTATAACGGGTTTACTATTAAAATTTCAAAACTAACTCCGTTGACTGTACTATAGTTGAACATGGAAGTTCAAAAACAGTAATATCGATGACAAAAAAACAACCTAGGAACGGGTTTTAACATGGGTTGAGATAGGGGAGATGTTTGTAGTTCGGAATAACACTGAACACCTATCTTGACCCATGTTAAAACCATTCCTAGGTTGTTTTTTTGTCATCGATATTACCATTTTTGAACTTCGGTGCTTGACAATAGTACAGTCGACAGACTTCGTTTCGAAATTTTAATAGTAAACCCTTATAACCATTATAATTCAATACTACTGGTCTCCCAGTTTTTTAATTATCGTCTATCCTCCTTCTTCCATATGAATTTAAGTATAGGAAGTTACCAGGCTATTGGTCCTGAGGCCCTTACAAGCCTAGCAAGCATTTAGCCCATGTTCTGTCAGCATCCAATGCCCCATCCAGAAGGGACACATTTGGAATTCAAGGGGTATACTTTCTGTTCCACATCCAGTCATCCAGGTTGCATTTAAAAAGGGTTAATGAGGTACTCTGCTTGATGTGGAGAGGGAATCTATTCCACAGAAGGGGGAGTCTCTGGGACACAAATCTGTCCCACCAATAAGTTCTATTGATGTCATAGCCAGGTTGAGGTCATGTGTGCGGGTTACTCCAGTGGAGCTTGACTTGTGGATATGCAGCAGTCTCCACTGCATAATTCTGTATACATAAAACCTTCATTTAACCATTCATTCAGAACCTTATATTTTTTGCCAGTCCCTTACAATTTGTATACTGTCCAAACCCTATTCCATCTGGTCCTGCAGCCAAATCTATATTTACTTGTCCTAATACTTTATCTAGCTCATATAAAGAAATCTTCTTTTCTATCTCTTTATTCTCTTTTCTTTTCATGCTTTTTCACTACCTTCTTTTTTCTTTAAAAATTTCTTGTACATATCATATACACTATTCAAAATCTTTTCCTGAGTTCTTTGTATTTCTCCTTTTACATTTTGTATTTTTCTTATTACACTACCATCTTCCTTTACTAATCTGCTTAAGTAACTCGGTATTTCTCTTTTTCCTTGTAAAAATATCGTTGCTTATAAAATAATTAATTTACTTTTTCCCTGATTTCTTTCATACAATTATTTTACTTTGTCTAACTACTTTCTGTCATTATGTTCTAAATCTTCCAATGCATCGTTATATGCTCTTTTATATTTTTATTCTGTACTTTTCTCACATCATATTGCCACCATAAAAACATTTTTTATATTTTTCCTTAAATATCATCCATCACAAAAAAAATTTTATAAAATGTTCTCACAGTAACTGTATTACTAGAACTTTCTAAGGCATTTGACATGGTCAGTCAACATTTACTTATCCACTCTCTAAAAGACATCTCCCTTGATAGCCAAGCTATTCAATGGTTTACATCCTATCTGAGTGGAAGAAAACAGGCTGTATTGTGGCAGAACAAATTGTTCACACTGCTACCTCTCACCTTGGGTGTCCTTCAGGGTTCTATTTTAGGACCTCTACTCTTTTTCATCTTCATCAAGAACCTTCACACTGTCATCCCAGAAGCCCCCTGCATCCAACATGTGGATGATTCCACCCTGATCTGCACTGCCTCATCCCTATCAGACCTGCAAACCTTAACCCAAAACACATTTAATACTGTTGAAAATTAGCTAACAAATGCCTGATCTTAAACCCCAGCAAAACTAAACTACTACTCTTTACCCCCACCAGCCGATCCACCCCTCCTTCCTTCTCCATATTATCCAACAATGGTACCTCTATTTTACCAGACACCTTCACAAAGCTTTTAGGGTTTATAGTGGATAATAATTTCTAATTTGACTTGCATGTCAATAAGACTATTAAAACTGTTAATCAAAAGCTTGGCTCACTTTACAGAAATGAACCTTTCTTAACCCCATTGGCACGCACAGCTACCGTCCGCTCTCACCTGCTTTCTACCCTCCTATATGCTTCGCCCATACTTTCTAACTTGAATAAATCTGAAATTAGTAAACTCTCTCGCTACTACAACCATATTGCCATATTCGCCACCAACTCTACAGACAGGACACATCATTGTCAAAACTTCATGCTCCTAGGGTGGTTAGAGTTTCCTAACATACTCCAGCTGAATCAGCTCATAGTTGCACACAAAATTCTCACACATCCTGAAAATACTCCTGCTCTCAAAAACATTATAAAACTCTACTGTAACCCCAGGCCATTATGCTCATCCAACAAACTACTGTTCCAAACACACAAAGCCATTAACTGGGCTGGTGACTCCCTATTTGCTAACTATGTATGGCAAAACTTGGAATTCGCTCCCATCCAACCTTACTCTAGAACCCTCTCTTAATCTCTTTAAAAAAACAATATTTTAAAATGCACTGGCTTTTCCCCTGCACCAACCCCAATTAACTCCTTAGATACTGTCCAGCTTCATTTTATGAAACGAAAACCACCAAAGAGAAAAACAGGAACTGGATGCACTCGAGTTTATTCTGGTACCTCGGCTTACACAGCCTTCAAAGGAATAACCTTTCCACAGCAAATGCATCTTTTTATATACAAAATTCCTTAATTAATTAATTGAATAATTGTGCAATTACATCATTCACACTGTTTCAGAAAAAGGGGGACCATACATTTACATTACATAGTATAAATACAAGGGAATATTTATAATTTAATAAAGTATATAATACATAAAATAAAATACAAAAATTGCAATACCAATGCCTCACAACTCAAATTAGTCAAAATGTAAGCCTTTTGGTTTTAAGGTACCAAAATTTAAAATGAATATACTTTCCAATTTTAACAGCTTCTGTAAAAAGTTCCCAGTATTATAAGTATCAGGTCTAGCCAATGCACAAAAGAACAAGGAATCCAACTCCCCATTATGTGAATTGTTGAAATGCTCAGAAACTGGGCTTTCCATCCTGCCATTTCTAATATCACCCATATGTTCCATAATCCTTAACTTTAACTGACGTTTAGTTTGCCCTATATAATATTTGGGTGGAGTGCACCCACAACCAATTAAGTAAACCACCCCACAAGATTTACAATTAAATGTTTCCAAAGCCTGATATTTTATGCCATTTATGCAATTGCCTGTCAAATTCATAACTTTTGAACAAATTCTACATTTACCACCCTTGAACATACCTTTTTGGGATAAAATCCCATGCTGCATGTTCACCCTAACTTTTGATTTAAACTTCAGCTTTTCTTTTAAATTAGCATACCTACCATATGAAAAGCATACTCTATTGGGAAATAAATGGCCTATTTCGTCATTCTGACAAACAATCGGCCAGAGAAAGTTAAGGATTATGGAACATATGGGTGATATTAGAAATGGCAGGATGGAAAGCCCAGTTTCTGAGCATTTCAACAATTCACATAATGGGGAGTTGATTTGTTTGTTTTTTGTGCATTTAGACCTGATACTTATAATACTGGGAACTTTTTACAGAGCTGTTAAATTGAAAAATGTTCATTTTTAAATTTTTTACCTTAAAACCAAAAAAAGGCTTAAAAATGGAACTGAACTACTATTTGAGTTGTGAGGCATTTGTATTTTAAACTTTTTGCTTTTGTATTACATACTTTGTCTCAGTATAAATATTCCCTTTGTCTATGTATCAGTATTTAAATGTATGGTCCCCGAAACAGTGTGAATGATGTAATTGCACAATTATTCAATTAATTAATTAAGGAATTTTGTATATAAAAAGATGCATTTGCTGTGGAAAGGTTATTCCTTTGAAGCGTGTGTGCCGAGAGGTACCAGATAAACTTCGAGTGCATCCTCTTTTTTTTTCTTTTCTTTTTTTTTCTTTTTCGCCAGTTAAGTTTTCTTCAGCTTCATTTTATACCTACTGCCTTTTAATGTCTTTAGGTTGTTACCTATTTCAGCTTTATATCATTTGTAATCACTGTGAATTGTTATTTTTTAAGCCTTGTATAATATGAAAAACTGTCAAACCTCCTACTTGTTTTTCCTCTGTGAAGACAACACTTTACTGTCTCAGTACCCTACTCTGTAAAATTCATTGTCTCTAAAGGGGGCTCTGTTATCTGTCTGCCTCTTAATTTGTTATGTATATATGTGTAACTGGAGCTTTTCTCCCCGGGCCTCCGCTGAAAATGGACATGTATCCAGTTGGACTATCCCGGTCACCAAATGTAAAATAAATAAAATAAATAAATTACTACATTTAATGTATTTAGCCAGATTGAGGGAACTCAATGTGACTTTATACTGAAAAGTTGTATCAAAAACCAATTTAATTGTAATTACATCTGACACTGTTAGCAACTTTTTAAAAAATCCTAAACGGTCCATTCCACGTATGAAAACACTTTAATGAGGACTCAAATGACAACACATAAAAACATATTAAGCGCCTTCATCATTTCATAAGGAGACTTCATCAGAATACATTCCACACCATCAAAAACACCTTTTTATAAGATATAACCAAGTAACATCATCATTTGAATCCATCAATCCATTTAATTTGTGCTTAATTGAATCAATTGTTATTAAAGAAATATTCATAGTTTATTCACATATCACACTGGAACTGAAATGAAAATTCTTGTAGTTTGAATGAATAGGAAATATATAATTCATTTTGAAACAGCCATAATTATACTTACAGCATACTCAGAAAAAATAGAATGGACAAAATTTGAGCTGTTCTCATTTAAACTTAAATGGTGAACTTCTTTATTAAACAACAGCAGTCCCATGTTCAAACTGTCTCTGAGGCCTAATAATATCTGCATGTGTCTCTTGACTATGAAAAATTGCAAGTCATAGCTGTTCCCAGCAGAGAAACATGAAAGCACTACTGAGCCCTTCAGTCTGAATCTCTTCACCACCATAAGCAACAAGCTTCGCAAACTTTGTCAATCAAGTTGTTCTGCAGCTTTTACTCTAGCAAACGTTTCTGCTGACATAACACTGCACTTTGAGCCGGTATCTACTTTGAGCTCTATGGGATTTCCATTAATCCAAAGACAAAAGATCTCATTCTTTGCCCACAAATCTACTGCATTGACTGTTTCACTAAGCACAGACACACCATCAACATAAAAAGTAGGGTTGCAGCTTTCAGATTGATCAACTTGCCTCCTAGAATGCCCTCTTTTAATAAAAGAATGTGCCTTATTTGATTTACAAAACCTTTTGAAATTATTCCACTTATTGCAAGAATGACACTGCTGACCAAAAGGTAAGCACTTTTCTCTTTTGGGTTTGTGATTTCCACCACAATTATGACAGCTGATTATGAAGCTAGGTGGGGCTCATATTTTGACTTTACTTGCATGTTCACACTCTGGTTGCTCACTCAAAATGGCACTCTTGCTTGCACGTGTTCAGTACTTATATGCATGTGCTGACTCACTGGAAAGCTTCTTAAAGGTATATCACACACACTGATCTATAACAGGTACATAAACCAGGACGTCTGCCCTACTTCCTGATATAAAGATGATTTATTTTTCAATCTGTTCATGATCAACCATTTGTGTTTCATTATTTGTAGTTTGACATCATGACATTTGGATGCAATGTCATACACCCATTTAAATTATTAACTGATTTCTCCAACAAGGAGGTCATTATCTCAGATGCTTTTGATCTTGTTTGTGGTGACATCCTTGTATGTACAAATGTACAGTTAAGAAAAATAAAATAGTTCCCATAATACATATTTGAAAACTCAAGTCTTTTAATAATGTATAGAGTTATATCCCAATTTCAATGGTTAAGTTAAGATACCATTTAGATTTCTTATTTGCAACTTTAACTTTATTTGGATAAGCACTATTGATACTAAATGCTCATAAAAATAGAAGGAAATGGTTTTAAACATCAAACCACAGATCTCTTTTCACAGTGAGCAGAATCATATTGGCAATGATTTGAGGGGAAAATGCTAAATGAAAGCATTTCCCTGTATTACACAACATTAATTAATAAAAAAGAAGCTGATTATGTGCTGTATTAATAAGCTTTATCAACATTGCTACTACTCAGTCACAGCTCAACAGACATTTAAACATCATGCTCAGTCTAAAATAAATGCTTATATACTCAAATGCTTTGATATGCAAATTAACTGATGTCTCTTGAAACATGCATCTTTTTATTATTTACATCAAGAATCAAAAATAAGTATGTTTCTAACATATTATAAAAATACATATAGTAGACTTACAAACACTTAAAATTAGTTAAAAATAACAACATTAACAAAAACACAATATGCGTTCCCTTCTTTTTGCAAAAATGTCTAAAATACAGTCAGCTATATTATTTTCTTTCTTTTATAATAAATTGTGAACTGATAAGACAACAACCTTGGTCTACATATTTCTATTACTGCTTCTGATCATCTGGATTTGGGGTTATTAGGCTCTTAGTTGTCTGAAAGTGTTTACAATCAAATCTAGTAACATATTATAATAGGGGTGATTTAAGTGGTTGCACAGAGTCCATAGCTCTGGGAGGACCATAACTTTCAACGGTCCAGATTTTTGCCTTATATGTTTGGTGTGGTCCTCATAAAATGTGTGGTTTTCAGGCATGTCACAGAGGAATGAGGCCACTATTTAATGACATGCATTAGAACGTCAGACTTCATATCCTTCAGAAAACAGGCACTAATATAAATCCTGTTATTCTAGCAACTTCCTAAGTTTATAAGAGAAATATTTAAAATTTCCTCCTATCTTTGGGGCATTTGACCCCCATTATTTCAGTTTTTTCCAGCTTTATTTCTTTTTTTTTTTAAGTTTTTTTCCAGATTTCTTGAGCTAAGAGGTTGAGAGGTATGTGAAGGACCAATAAGCAGCCAAGAAAATATCCTTTTTTTCAGTTTCATAATGTTCAGTATGTAAGCAAACTCATTTTAGGTAGCTTGTATGCTGAACAGAAACAATATGTCACTTATTAAAAAAAATAAAGCTCTCTTCTTTATTTACAAAAAAAAAAAAAAAGTTAAAGTGCAAACTGAGCAGCTCATGAGTAGTTACCTTTATATACTCATGGCGCCCGCAATTTCTGCATACACAGCACAAGCTGGTAAATATCTTCAACTCAAGTGATTTATATTTATTCTTTTAAATAAAAAAAAAATATTTTTCCTTAAAGAACAAATAAATATACACCCACAGGTGTGACAACCCTAACTAAAATGTTTCTGTTTTCAGTTTATTGTTGTCTCATGATTCATTGGAACAGAAGTTAATAGAAAGCCTGCACAAATATTAAAAGGAGTATCTCACTCTGGTGGGGTTTACACCTGTCTGTGCAATACTCAATGTCTCCAAAAATTCTTTAAGTAGGACTGCCTACTATAAATAATTTGTAGTGCAAGTGATAGGACAAGCTACTGTGTAAGACACATGTAATGTCCAAAAGAGAAAAAAGAGAAAAAAACAAAACCACAAAGAATAAAAGCTCTGCAAAACAGGACCCAGAAGCAAGTTTAAAAATGAGCAATTTGCCTCTTTGAAACATGTAGACTGCTCGGTCTTCTTTAAGACTTTTATTGTAAAAAATACAAAAAAACAAACAATATTTCCACCAAGCGCTTTCACTCGGATAAGTCCGAGCTTTATCAAGGAAGTAATAAGCCTGTGATTTAAACCTTTAAATACCTTTCTCTGTTAAATCATATGATTCCTTAAATAATTATCTCCTTTGACACATGTAATGTCCAGCTTCTGCCTGCTTACCACCAGATTTGTTCTTGCAATGCTATTGATAAAACTTGCATTTGCCTGGCTGTGTGAAGATAGCCTGTCCTTTGATTTGGGGACAGTTTATGGCTAGCAAAGTATCAGATGACTGCAAACCTTTTTTCTGTTATTTAACATTCATTGAATATTGCTTATTTTTCTAACAGTCTATACATTTTGCAAATCTTTATTTTCTGATCCCTGCACTTGATTTTAATGTCTGGGATTCTAGTTTTTTGGTGAACTTATTGACTTGATAAAATTAGAGTCAGCTGCAGCCATGCTCTTGTGTTACAAAGCGTTTGTCTGAAAAGAAGCTGACATCATTCAGTACAAATGCTCTGCTTGCAGTGTGCATTTAAAAACAATGATTATACACAGCCAAGTAATTTGTAACTTTGTTCAGGTCTTCTCAGGTGTGTTATTCATTATTTGACACAAGAGGTTTCACGTATATATTTTACTTCGGAGCAGACACTTTATAAACTTTGATATTTTTATCTAACTAGCTGTAGTTATTTTTGAATTGACAACTTGAATGCACTTGTCTTTTCTTCTATAAAGTTGACGGGCAGCCACATTTTTTGGGTGGGGGGTTACTGTACTGTAGATGAAAACATGTAGTTCCCTTCATTTGCTCACTTTGAAATCTATCATTAAGCATTAGTGTGCATTTGTGTGCAATAAACGGGAGTACTTTCTTGTTGTTTAATATGCTGGCAGGGAACCAGACTGGGGGGAGGTGCTTGTGTAGGAAAGTAACTTACCCTCTTCATTTGCTCAGTTTAAAGCCTGACATTGACACAGTGTGCATCTTAGTGAAATAAACTGGAACATTTTTTCTCTTTGAGGGGGTTGCTAGCTATGCTATTAAGGACTGGGCTAATGTATAACTGTGTGAAATAAATCAGAATAGTCTCTGTTTAGGAAAGGTGGCTAGCTTTGATTTGTATAAAAGCAGCTAGTTGTATTAATTTGTTCCGCTTATAGCATGACATTGAGGTGTTAGTCTTCTACTGCATGAAATAACTTGGAATATTTATTCTCTTTTTGGGGGCTGGCTAGTTGTGCCATGGATAAAAGCAGCTTGCTGTCTTTATTTGTTGAGTTTAATGTATGGCATTAGAGGCTAGTGTGCATTTTGTGAAATAAAATGAAGTATTTACTCTCATTTTTTTAACATACTGACAGAGCCAACCACCTGAGTTCATACTGTGCTGTGGCTGAAGCTAACTTGCCCTCTTAATTTCCTCAGTTTAAAGCCCAGCATTAAGGTCTAATGTGCATTTCTGTGAAATAAACTGGAATATTTATTTTCTAATTTTATTGTGCTTACAGACAATGAGATTGGGGGCTAGCGTGACATGGATAAAACAAACTTTCCCTCTTCATTTGTTCTTTTTAATGTTTGTCATTAAGAGCTAATATGTCCTTGTGTGAAATAAACTGGAATATTTACTCTCTGGCCAATCTTTGTGTGATACAAATTTGAAAATGATCTTGATTTCACACAATAACTTTGACTTTGCGTAATATTTTTGGACTACAGCTTACACATTTGTATAAAAAAGCTGGAATGTTTACTCTGTGGATGCTGTTTGTGTCACACTAAAGTGAAACTGTTCATGATTTCACAGAATAACCCTGTCTTGTGTTTGGGGCCTGTACATCTTACATTTTGCTGTTTTCTGCCAAATCACTGAGGAATGCAGTCACTAAATGAAGACGTGATCAGACTGTGGAAAAAAAGCAACTTAAACAACTATTTTGTTCAACTTACATTCTGGCATTAAAGGACTTGTGTGTATATGGACAAAATAAACGTTGGTCAATGTTTTGTGAAACTGAGTAGAAACAGTAACTGATTTAGTAGAATGTCCTTGACTTTGCCTTATTTTAATTTGTTCTCATAAAATTCTGGTTTTGCAAAAACTCAGTGAGAATTGTAGTCACTAAATTATTACAAGCATTTCAGTTTCAAACTTTATGTTCTCAGAAAATGCATGGGAATGCAAAAACTTTTATTCTTGCAACTTTACATATATAACAATATTATAACAGATTATGGGCCTTTGTCCTTCATTATTTTTGTTTTTATCCAGATTCCTGCTCTAAAAAGTTGAGTGGTATTATTACTACAATCAGATGAGGTACACAATGGAAAGTGGCTTTATGGGTAGGTGTTATGTCTGTGGATGACAGTAGTGTACCTCTTTTATTAATTAGTTTACGTTTGAGTTGTTCTGCATGGTAATCAGTTTAAAAAGTATGGCTTTGTAGCAGTAGAATGCATTTTTAGGAAAATCATTTGGAACACCTCGGGTGTATCTGCTGAAGATTGCTTGTGTGCTTACTCCCACCACATGCATATTAAACAAGGGTGGCACCTCCTCTTCTATACTTCCTTGACCAGAGCAGTGCCTCTTCACAAAAGATGTGTAACAGAATCTGCCTAACTACCTTGGTTTACCCAACAGCTCTGTTCTGCATCCACCAATGCCCACATCTCCCCTGACTAGTCCACCAGTGCCCACATTTCCCCTGACTAGACTATATGCTCGCAGCATGCTCTACTGTCCTATTCAATCCAGTGGACATGAGTACTCACTCGCACCAGGCTCTACTGCCCTTTTTAGGCCACCTATATATATTTTCTCTTTTGTTTTTTAACAAATTACAAATTCTCCCCAGTGAACCATCTTTAGTGGTGAGCCTGTTTTTCCTAATATCCCCTTACTGGCACAATAAGACTTTCACACACCTAAACCTGTGACTTCTGCTGCCCCCACTACTATACAGTTTACTCTGCAAATAAAAATGATTGCAAGTATACATTCCTCAGTTGAATACAATAGCTAATTGGTACTCTGAGTGTGGGGGGTGCCTTCTGTGTGGAGTCTGCATGTCCTCCCCGCGGTAGGGTGGGCGTTCAAAAGACATACGTAACAACAGCTTGCAAGCCAAATCACAGCAAGCTGCCATTTGTCTGAGGCAGGTCAGCTCGGACTCATGTTTCAGTGTTCGGGGGTGGGGGGGCAGGTAGGGCCAGGATAGGTAGGAGGGTAAGGTGGGATGGGCTGGCTAGAGGAAGGATTGAAAAGGCTGGGAACAAACCAAATCAGTCTTCTTGATCCCTACCTGGACAGCTTGTAGCTTTGAGCAACTGATCAGTGGATTGTTTGAATTAAGTGGTTGATCTTAGTACAAGGTAAGGCCTTCTTGTTTGTTGATTTAATTACAACCTTAAGGGAAGTTATCTGTGGTAAGATCAGTTGCTTGGGGCTTTTTGAAGCTGTTTGTAAAGAGATGCTGGGGCAATTTTAGTATTAAGTTTGGCCTGTAGCAACAGAGTGGAATGTTAGTATTTTTAATCTTATTTCCAATATGCTTCAAACATGCTAGTAATTAAAGTTGTCTGTGGAATTCTAATGAGGTTTGAACACAGTGGGTGATCTTAGAACAATGTAAAGTCTTCTTTGTTTGTTAGTCAATTGCAGGATTTAAGGGAATTATCCAGGGTAAGAACAGTTTGCTGTTTTGAATCCTAGGTGTTTACTATACTGAGAGGCAAGTAAGTGGTTTTGTAAGCAGGAATGATTGAATTAAAAGTTTTTACATCTAATAACAAATTTTAATTAAGTTTTTACTGGATTGCAAACAGGCTAGTAATTAAGATTGCTCGATAAGATATTACATAAATCCACAGTAGAGTATCAAGAAAGTTTTAAAGGGTTTTTAATTGGGTCTTTATTGAGTTAGTCGAAGTGCAAGGCAGCTAAGGCCTACGGGGACCGCATGACTGGCCCAGGGAGTTGAGGCCTACAGGCAGTCACATGGCTGGGCTTGTGAACTGAGGCCTGCAGGAAACCACATGGCCGGGCTCAAGAGCTGAGAGGGCTAGTGAGCTGAGGCATGCAGGAAGCCGCATGGCAGGGCCTGTGAGCTGAGGCCTACAGGAAGCCGCATGGCAGGGCCTGTGAGCTGAGGCCTGCAGGAAGCCGCATGGCAGGGCCTGTGAACTGAGGGCTGCATGGAGCCGCATGGCAGGGCCTGTGAACTGAGGCCTGCATGGAGCCGCATGGCAGGGACAGTGAGCTGAGGCCTGCAGGAAGCCGCATGGCAAGGCCTGTGAGCTGAGGCCTGCAGGAAGCCGCATGGCAGGGCCTGTGAGCTGGGGCCTGAGGAAGACACATGGCAGGGCCTGAGAGCTGTAGTTAGCAGGAAGCTACAGTACACAAGAGCCCATGCTTGTATTTAATTTTCCTGAATAGAACTCAGTCCTAAACTGTGGTAGCGTAAGCAGTAATGGCTGGTTTTCGTGGCTAAGTAACGGAGTTTTATATCCTTTTTACTCTTTACTAGTGTTAAATTCATTAAGGAAGACAGAAAAGAAGGAGATTTAGTATAATCAGTCTGGTTGGTGAAACACAAACTTAGTTAAAGCGCATTCATAATTATATAATTAAAAAAAAAAAAACCCTACATAGGCTAACGTGTATGTTTTGTGTTTTCACTGGTTAGATGGATCCTCAAATGCAAACACAAATGCAGACCTTGTTGAGCATAAAAGGGAGATCATGGTGGGAGGATCTGTTTCACCAGACAGTAGGGTCAGGGCAGGTGCCTCAAGCAGTTAATGTTCAAACTGCGGGTAACCTGCCCCCTGACCCTCAAACAGGACCCAGCTCAGGATCCCAAATGTTAGTCGGAGGTAATGGGAAAGAGGATGGTCAGGACAGGAATGTTGGAAATGCTCGGAAGCATAAGGATAAGAAGAAGCACTGCAAAAAGCGCAAGAGGGAAGGTAAGAATATGCCTATTATGGATCAGAAGTGTTTGCAGTGGTTACAAAGCCAAGGTATATTAGATGAGGAATTAGTGTACTATGAATCTTTGCCTGGAGAACTCTGCAAGGTTAATCAAATGAGTTCACAGCATCAAGATACTGTGAGGGACATGGTTGGGCTTGACAACAAGCAGACAGCAGAGGACTCTGAGTCAGCCATAACAGTGGGGGGCTCCACGGCTGGAGTTGGGTGTCACCAAACTAACAATGCACTTTTAGACCAAATGGGAGCCTTGTTAGCACAACTCAAAGGTAAACAGGATGATGAAAAAGTAATGCATCAAGGGGACAATGGCCAGACTGTACTGGAAGGGGGGAGGGGAGACTCGGAGCTAGTTAAGTATGGTGGTGCAGTTACATTAGACTTGCCACTAGGTTTTCATTTAAGTGAAAAAGTGAAACAGCAGGTTGCAAGTGGGGAATATGTGAATATATTTTCATTGTTGAACAGGGAGGATGAAGAAAAGGAAAGAGATAAAGATGGCAGGGTTGAATATTCAGTAGCCAAGAAAAGGAGGTTACAAGTAAGAAGAACATGGGAAAACTGGGCCATCGGTTACTCTATTTATGCTCAAATTTTAGGTGATAGGTGTCCTACCAAAGCAAAAGACATGTGGACGCACTTTAATAGGGTAACCATGATGCGCTTTGCTCAAGGGGGCCACAGATGGTTGAGGTATGATGAGGACTACAGAAGGATGAGGCAGTCATACTCAGAGAGGTCTTGGGCATGGTTGGATTTGGGGCTTTTGTGCTGACTAGATACAAGCGGAGATGCAGCAATGACAGATTGTGGTTTTCCGGTTAATCAAAATGGGTATAACGCTTAAAGGTTTGGTTTATCAACAGACAACCAATGGGACAGAACAGACGGGGGTGCTGGGAAGTGTTATCAGTACAACTTCAGTCAGTGTTGAAATCAACTTCAGTGTAGATTTAGGCATCAATGCATGGCTTGTGGTAAGGTAAACCACCCAGCCAAGGCTTGTTTTCATCTCTCAAGCCCCCAGAACAAAAGTTTTTCCTCACCCACCACCTTTAAAGGGTACGCAGTCCCATCTTCCAATGCCGGTAAAAGGGGATATTTTAAGGGAACAGCTCAAAGCGTATCCAGATAGAGAAGCAGCAGCATTACTAGAAGAGGGGTTCGCCAAGGGCTTCAGGATACCAGCAAAAGGTAGGAAGTAAGGGGGTTTGGTCAAGAACTTGAAGTCACCAGAAGAGCATCCAAGCATAGTTAGAGCAAAGATAAATAAAGAATTGGAAGTGGGCAGACTGGCAGGCCCATTTCCATGCCCACCAAGAGGAGCATTTAAGGTTTATCCTATTGGCGTAGTACTCAAAAAGAAGCCAGGAGAATTTTGGCTAATTCACCACTTATCCTATCCGCAGGGGAATTCGGTAAATTATTACATAAATGGGATAGGGACATCAGTGCATTATGCTTCCTTTGATGAAGCGGTTAAGAAAGTCAAGGTGAAGGGAAGAGGGGCCCTTATGGCAAAAGCTGACATAGAGTCTGCTTTCAGACTTTTACCCATTGCTTCTAAAGACCAAGGGTGGTTAGGTTTGGCATTCGAAGGCCAGTATTACATGGATAAATGCATGCCCATGGGTTGTTCAATAGCATGTGCTACTTTTGAGAAATTTAGTTCCTTCTTACACTGGTTGGTAGCTCAGCGGGTAGGGGAAGACAGAGTTGTTCATTATTTGGATGACTTTCTATTCATTGGGAAGGAGGACATAGGGGAATGTCAACAAGCATTGGATACATTTCAACAGATTTGCAAGGAGTTAGGGGTGCCACTAGCAATGGATAAAACAGAGGGCCCGGCAAACAGATTGGCTTTCCTGGGTATAGAGATTGATAGCTTGAATGGTCAGTGCAGGCTTCCTATTGACAAGGTTCAGAAATTACGGCTACTCTTAAGTCAAGTGCTAATACAGAATAAGATAACCCTTAAACAGTTACAAGAATTAGTAGGGTTAATGAATTTTGCATGCAAAGTGATTCCTGTAGGGCGCTCATTTATGAGGTGCTTAGCTGCTAAGGGGTCAGGGTGCACAAAGCCACACCACCAGATTAGGATCACACAAGGTATGAAGGAGGATCTAGGTGTGTGGTGGAGTTTTTTATCAGACTACAATGGGATAGCAATTTGGCAGGAGAGAGACCATCTACCTCCTGCTCAGTTGTTTACAGATGCAGCGGGGGGAATTGGCTTTGGGGGTTATTTTCAAGATCACTGGTTCAGCATGGCCTGGCCGACTTGAGTGAAAAACAGGGTAGACATTTCAATCGCAGATATGGAATGCTTCCCAGTAGTGGTGGCACTGGAAATTTGGGGAGCACAAATGAAAGACAGAGTGGTTTGGTTGCATTCTGACAACAATAGTGTAGTGCATATAGTCAATAATCAGCTGGGGGGAAAAGGGGTATTAGGTAGGATGATGAGATATTTTACATTTAAGTGCTTGACAATTAATGTGACAGTTAAGGCACAACACATTCCCGGCATCGATAACTCATTGGCAGATTCCCTTTCACGTTTTCAGTGGCCCCTTTTCCGGTCGCTGGCCCCAAGGGCGAGTCCTTCTCTGACACCAGTGCCAGTTCAATCATGGGCCTTATGGACAGACAAGAATGGTTGCTAATGTGTAATTCTCTCAGTGGAAGAACAAGGGTAAGATACAATAAATGTATACAGCAGTTCTTGCAAACCAGAATAGCCAGAGGCTGGGAATCCATTTGGCATATTCCACCTCACCAAATCAGGTCTTACATCATGGTAATGAAAGAAAAAGGTTGGAGTCTGGGCAGAGCGAGAAGCGCATTGTCAGCCTTGAATTGGTTTCATCGGGCTTTGGGTCTGAAGGATCTAGCTAACACTTTCCAAGTACGCGCGATGTTTAAAGGTTGTGGAAGACAAACACCCAAGAGGCTTGATAAGAGGTACCCCATAGGTCCAGCTGTATTAAGCAAGCTATGGATTGCTATTTCAGATGTTTGTTTCTCTTCTTATGAGGTATCATTATTTAAAGCTGCCTTTTTGCTGGCTTTTTGTGGGGCATTCAGATGGTCGGAAATTGTCCAACCGAGCAAGAAAAGCCGGGGGACAGTACTGCCTTTAGAACATGTACACGTGCTGGGTGATGACACCTGGATTTATGTGGCGAAATCCAAAACTGATCAAGAAGCCAGAGGTCAATGGGTAAGAGTAGTTACCCCAGAGGGATTAGAATGGAATGTGACTAAAGTGATACTGGAGTTATAGGGGTGTATTAGGTGGTCCATTTTTCTGCCATCAGCAAGGTGAACCACTTACACATTATCAGGTGAGAGCAGTTTTAAAGCAAGCAGTTAAGTTGATGGGCTTAGACACAAGTAGGTATACTTTGCATTCTTTTTGGATAGGTGCAGCCTCATATGCACATGCAATGGGGGCATCACAGGCTGACATTATGAGGATGGGTAGATGGAAATCCAAGGCTTATAAAAGTTATGTAAGGTGTAAACAACTCTAACTCTTGTTCATTGCATTTCAGCAGACACATCCGCAGAACAGAAATACATCTGGATAGTTGGCCATTCCTTTGTTCGGAGACACCACCTCTGGGTGCAGAGCAGGCTGGGCTTATCCTTCCAAAGAGAACAAGCTTCAGGCAAAACAGTTTGGCATGGGGTGTCAGGAATGCGGTGGCACCAGCTTTGTACAGTAATGCAACAAGCAGCAAGAAGTGGTAAACCTCCTGCAGCCATCGTGTTACACCTAGGAGGCAATGATATTGGTCAACAGCCAATAAAAGATTTAATTAGTTCAATGGTATGGTAAATTAATTGCATACATGAATGCTGGCCACAAGCCATTATTTGCTGGTCAGAAGTGGTACAGAGAAAAAGATGGAAAGGGGTTAGGTCCATAAAAGCTGTGGAAAGAATGAGACACGGCTGCACTCCCAGCCTCTCTGCAGTCTCCTACACTGTTTATGTGCTGATTGTTTCAATTTTACTGTTGTTGTTTTTGCAAATTTACTGTCTGCCCTCCATACGACCACACTCCTGGGTTCACTGCAATCATTTTTTATATTATTTTTTGAAATATTGCTGTAGTAAACCGGTATCTGCTAGTAGCCTACTAATTAGGCTGCCCACATCTCCTCTGACTAGAGCATACTCTCACAGCAAGCTCTACTGGCCCATTCAATCCTCTAGACTAGAGCACTCACTCATAGCACACTCTAATGGCCCATTCAATCTACTGGACTTGAGCAAACACTCTACTGGCCCATTCAGTCCACCGGACTTGAGTACACACTCTACTGTCCTATTCAATTAACCGGACTTGAGTATTCAATTGCAGCACACACTACTGCCCTTTTTAGACCACCTATATATATTTTCTATTTTTTTTTTTTTTACAAATCACAAATTCTCCCCAGTGAAGCCTCTCTAGTGGTGAGTCTGTTTTTCCTAATATCCCCTTACTGGCATAATAAGGCTTTCAAACACCTAAACTTGTGACCTCTGCTGCCCCCACTATTATACAATGTACTCTGCAAATAAAAACAATTGCAAATATGCCTTTTCTCACTTGAATACAATACCTAATTGGTACTCTGCACTGTATGATACCTTATGTGTTATTGCTGTTACAAATGCGAAAGTCTAGTTTTGTTATGCTAAGAATTCTGCTCTTGAACATGCTAATGTCTAGTTGAATGACCTATTCTGTATCAGTCCTCTCAATTTTTGTTCTAAGCAAAACACTCTTTTTAACACACTTTTCTCTTTTCAGCCACCATGTGCATATTAAACACAGGTGTCCCCCTCTCTTCTACACTTCTTTGACCAGACCAGTGCCTCTTCACAAAGGACGTGCAAGATAATCTACCCAACTACCTTGGCTCACCCAACGACTCTATAACTAGAGTGTACTGCGTGTATGTTCTAAGTGTTTACTTTACCTATCCTGCCTGGGTGTTTAGTCTTTCTAGCCTTATAGAATAATTTTTGCCCTACGGAGTGCACACTTGCAATCCCTAGGCAGTCTCCTTCTCCCAAACAGTCCCTCCCTCATGAAGGCCCTCTTTCCCCATCTCCAGAACTTCTTTCTAAAATATTTCTCACAAGTCACCACTCGATGGCAGCACATCCCCACTATTGATCTAAAGTACATAAATCCTCCATTACTGTCCAGCCGCATGGATTTACAATTTCTTTCAGTATACTTTTTCTCCCATTCTACTGTTTCCCTGCTGATTCTTTAGCTGCAGTCCTAGGTTCAATATAACAAAACTAAATAGTAATGTATTTTCCTGGTTAGGGGTCTCCACAGCAGAACTCTGGTCCACTAATAATTAGCAGAGGATTTTTATGGTGCCGAGTTGCCAGCCCGAAGCCCAACTTTCAAAGAAGGCACACACACCTACCTGCATGTCTTTAAACATCATTCGACCATGGGGAGGACATGTAGACTCCACACAGAAGGCGCACCAGCCGAGAATCGAACGGGAGAACTTCTTGCTGTGAGGCAACAATGCTAACTGCTGTACCACCATGGCTCTCAAAAAGTAGAATCTTCTAATTCACTCTTTCCTCACTCACCTAGTCCCTACCTGCAGCCTTGCATCCACACTGAAAGGTTTTTTGCTGAGTTTCTCCCGCCCATTCCACCTTCTCTTCTCTGCACACCTCCATCCGTTGCCCCGTCCCATGCTCTTACCTCACAGACTCCTCCTTTTTCCCCTTCTCACCTCTTCCTATCCCAAAACCCTGTATGTACATGGAATACCTGTGGTGCCATTTTTAAATTAATTGCCCCTTCCCCTCGAGTGCATCTGCCAAAGATTGCTTGTGCGCTTACTGCTAAGCTTGCCTAAGATTTACTACAATAGCATTTCTCATATAAGCACTACTATTGCTTACAAGGGTTAGGAATTAAATGCCTAAATGTTAAGTATTTACTGCATCATCCAATATGCAATAGTTTATTGTTGTTTCTGCTAAACCTGTAATGTACTGTATATTTTGCTGAACTGACAATTTGCTCAATTTATTGATAATGGCTGCACCCCCAGCCTCTCTGTAGTCTCCCACACTGTTTATGTGCTGATTATTTCAATTTTACTGTTGTTGTTGCTGCCAAACTACTCTCTGTCCTGCAAACGACCACACTCCTGGCTTCAGTGCAATCTTTTTTCTTTTATATATTATTTTTGAAACATTGCTGTAGTAAACCTGTATCTGCTAGTAGCCTATTAATTAGGCTGCCCACATCTCCCTGACTAGAGCATATGCTCGCAGCATGCTCTAAAGAGCCATTCAGTCCTCCGGACTACAGCACTCGCTCATAGCATGCTCTACTGCCCATTTCAGACCACCTATATATATTTTCTATTTTGTTTTTTGACAAATCACAAATTCTCCACAGTGAACCATCTCTAGTTGTGAGTCTGTTTTTCCTAATATCCCCTTACTGGCATAATAAGGCTTTCAAATATCTAAACTTGTGACCTCTGCTGCCCCCACTATTATACAATTTACTCTGCAAATAAAAATGATTGCAAGTATGCATTCCTCAGTTGAATACAATAGCTAATTGGAGTGCCTTCTGTGTGGAGTCTGCATGTCCTCCCCGTGGTTGGGTGGGCGTTCAAAAGACATGGGTGTGCCTTCATTGAAGTTTGGACGTCGAGCTGGCACCTCGGCGTTCATTAAAATCTACTGCCAATCATTAACGGACCGGAGTTCCGCTGTGGCGACCCCTAACCGGGAAAAGCCGAAAGACAAACAACTGTATGATATCTTATGTGTTAGTGCTGTTACAAATGCGAAGGTCTAGTATTGTTATGCTAAGAATCCTGCTATTGAACATGCTAATATTTAGTTGAATGACCTATTCGGTATCAGTCCTCTCACTTTTTGCTCTAGGCAAAACACTTTTTTTTAACATGCTTTTCTCTTGTTTTCAGTCACCATGTGCATATTAAACACAGATGCCCCACCTCTTCTACACTTCCTTGACCAGACCAGTAGCTCTTCACCAAGGATGTGCAACAGAATCTACCTAATTTGGTTCACACAACGGCTCTATAACTGGAGTGTACTACGTGTATGTTCTAAGTGCTTTAATTTACCTGTCCTGCCTTGTGTGTGTAGTCTTTCTAGCCTTATATAATTATTTTTTCCCTTCGGTGCGCACACTTGCAATCCCTAGGCAGTCTCCTTCTCCCAAACCGTCCCTCCCCCACGAAGGCCCTCTTTCCCAGTATCCAGAACTTCTTTCTAAAATATTTCTCACAAGTAGCCACAAGATGGCAGCACATCCCCACTGTTGAACTATAGTACATAAATCCTGCACCACTGTCCAGCCGCTTGGCTTTACAATTTCTTTCAGTATACTTTTTCTCCCGTTCTACTGTTTCCCTGCCTTTTCCTTACCTACAGTCCTAGGTTCAATATAACAAAACTAAATAATTGCAAGAAAAGTAAAGTAGCCTCTTCTAATTCACTCTTACCTTACTCACCTAGTGTTTACCTGCAGCCTTGCATCCTCACTGATAGGTTTTTGCTGAATTTCTCCAACCCAGTCCACCTTCTCTGCTCTGCCCGCTCCATTCGCCCTTTGGGCTCACTCTGCTCCACTACCCTACCCTCATTTCCCACCCGCCATCACTACCCCCAGGTTTATATCCACAGAAACCACTGCCTCCACCCTCCACCTTCCAATTACAGCAACAACCCACACATTACAACCTCTATACTATTCCACCCACTCCATCAATATGCCATTCCTCCCATCTCTCTACATAATTACTACCACCCTATTAATCTCTCTCACCTATCTTACACCCCTCCTAAACATAAACACCACACCCAACCCACAAGCCACTTCCTTATACAACCAACCACCCACCACAGCATACACACTCATTTCACCTGAACTCTTTTCATCCAACCCAACCTATCTATTTAAACCCAAACTCCTCCCCACCATAACCTCCCTTTTTTCAAGTACCACCTGTCACAACAAAAAATCCCCCCTACACAACCCATACACCCTCTCCTCAATACAGAATCCTACACAGCTCCTCCTCCACTTCAATCTCTCACTCTTCGAGGACACCCACCCTAACCCCAGACCAAACTCCAACACAACACTCACAACCCAAACCACTCGTCCCCAAAATGCTAAATCCATCTGCTTAGCTACACTTAATACACAAAGTCTTAGAAACAAAATTCCTAACCTCCATGCCTGACGCCTGGCTTTCCCACAACCACCCCAACATAACTGCCATTACCTAGACCTGGCTTAAATCTTTCATAAAGATAATGAAATTCTCCCACCAGGTTACCAAATGCTTCTCTGTGACAGTACTCACAGAAAAGGCGGTGGAGTAGCTATTATCTACCCCTCTTCCTATACCCTAATGCCTTACACCAGCCACATCCCAACCTTTGCCAATGCTGAAATCACTATAGGTCTATTAAAAATAGATAACTACAAATCCATATGCATCAGTGCCACCTATATCCCCCCAGGTGATAACATTAATACTTGTTCTAGAGTCTAGAACACATCCTCTCCTGGTTTTCCTCCAACATCAGAAATGAAACCTATATACTTGATGATATGAGCATTAACTGGGCCTCTATCAACTCTGAAACCTCATCCACCTCATTCAATCTGTACAACTTCTCCCAACTCATTAACTCCCCAACAAGACCAAACAAGGATGGTACCTCCGGCACCATCATTGATTGGCTGCTAACATCACATCCCAACCACATCTCTATTGCTGGAATACTTACAGACCTTCTGAGCGACCATTTACCAGCTTTCGCCAACCACCTCCCCTCCCCTTCCCAAAAACAGTAATAATATACTCAAACCCACAATCTCTCTTCTTTTAACCCACATACTTTCTCTAAATGTCTGAAGTATACTGACTGGACCCCCCTAAAAACTCTTCCACTAGATAATGCCGTATCTTACTTCAACCAATCTTTCCTCACCCTTCTCAATCAGCAAGCCCCCTTTAGAACAAACGTCTCAAGACCAGTCTCTGCCCTGGCTATCTAAAAAAAACAAAGTTAGTATGCACCAGTGAGATAAAAAGCGGAAACAATATCACAAACACAAAAACCCCAACACACTCCTAGAATATAAACAACTTTGGAACTCCATAAAAAAACTAATAGCAAAGGACTGCAAAGCCTACTACTTCAAACTTCAATCACTGCTAACCAACCCTAAAAAATTCTGGGACACCATCTCTGCCGTTCTCCACTCTGGTAAAAAGGATAACCCCTGCCCTAACTCCCAACCAAACTGACCTAGAAATTGCCAAACAATTCAATTCCTCCTTCATAGACTGTATTGCTAAACTATCAACCTCCTTCTCCCACCCCCTCTAACCCCACCCCCTCTTGCTCCTCTTTCACCCAACCATCAACCTCCCTCTTCCCCCTTCACTTTAACATCCATCCCCACAAGTACCATAAAAAGACTTCTACTCAAACTAAAACCTTGCCACAATGCTCCTGATAATTTACCACCCACCTACCTCAATCTTTCTGCTGAGAACATAGCTTATCCCATCTCTATACTTATAAATAGAGGAAGCATATGTCCCATCTATCTGGTGCCAAGCCTACATCATCCCACTACACAAAGGTGGTAAAAACACTGACACCACTAATTTCCATCCAATTGCTCTCTCCCCTTTCTAAAATATTAGAGAAAACTATTCATGCACAACTCATGCCCCACCTAACCCTAAATAACCTCCTTCTCTTCCCTACTCAACATGGTTTCTACCCTGGCCACAGCACCATGTCCACTCTCCTCTCCTTCCTTGAAATCATAAACCACGCATGCAACTCTGCCAAATTCATATCTACTCTATTTCTAGATCCCTCAAAGGCATTCAACACCATCTCCCACACCTTGTTCCTATCCCAGCTCTCAACCCTACATCTCTCCCCCTCCACCATAGCCTGGTTTTCAAGCTACCTGTCCAATTTCCAACAGGCTATTCAATGGAAAACATCAACCTCTCCCTTCCTTCCTACACCCACTGGCGTTCCACAAGGTTCCGTATTTGGTCCCCTACTCTTTAATATTTTCATAAATAATTTCCACCACTCCATTCCTGAGTCCTCTGTCATCCAATATGCAGATGACTCAACAATTATCTGCTCACCCTCCACCCCCTCTGATCTGCTGCAAAAACCCAGCTAGCCTTCTCAAAAACAGAAACCTGGATGTGATCCAACCACTTAGCCCTAAACACTACCAAAACAAAACTAATGATCGTTACACCTTCACAAAATTCCAGCATTGACAAAAACTCATTCTGCATTCTTAGCCAAAATAACTCCCCCCTTGAAATCGTTCCCCATACCAAGCTACTAGGCATTATAATTGATGAAGACCTAAAATTTGATACCCACATACTCTCCTCAATCAAGAAAACCCATCAAAAGATCGGTCTCCTCTATAGGTATAACTGTTACCTTAGCCCCTCAACCGGCAAACTCTAGCATCCACCTTCCTTCTCCCCTCCCTTATGTATGGTGCTCCCCCATTCACAAATCTCCAAGCCAGCCTCCGATCCAAACCTGAATCCTGTTACCACAAAATATGTAAATTTGCAACTAATGCAAAAAACTCATCACATCACTGCCACTCTCTGCACTCCCTCAATTGGCTTGAACTACTAAACTACCTGAGATACCTCCAACTTACCACAGCCCACAACCTCATTTTCAAACCTACAAACCGTCCCTCTCTGGCCACAGCCTTAAAACTCTACATTCCAAACTGCTCCCTCAGATTCGTGAACCCAAATCTCCTTCAAGTCTACAAACCCTCACGCCTTCCTGGACAACTACTACTATCTTGCACCATAGCTAAACTATGGAACTCCCTCCCCCCTATGCAATCTCTCTAACCATAACAATTTCAGATCTCTCCTGTTCTCTCATCTATCCTACAAATGGGAATGCCCTTGTCATGCTTCAACTTAATCACCCCTAACCCCCTCTCTATAGTGCTATACTTGAGCTATACTTGAGCATCCCTCAACCTCTATACAAAGTACAGATATAATACAATACCTATTACTGGTGTACTAATACTCTTTACATACCAAATTCCACTTCCTATGATGTAATTACTTCTGACACTTATACCCATTATATACCCAATTCCACTTCCTATGATGTAATTACTCCTGCGACTTATACTCTTTATATACCAAACTCCACTTCCCTAAGTAATTACTTCTACCACTCCTTGTATTCTTATCTTTACCCATTTCTCAATCTATACCTAACTTACTATTTCTCTATAACTATATGCTTAACATACAAAATAATGTACCCTAAGTTTGTTTTTAGTGCAACTAGTCCTGTAATGTTCAATGACTAGATCTCTAAAATGCAGTTGACTCTAAGCTTTGATTTTATTGCAACATGTCCTTACTATGTTCATTGACTATGTTTAACACATTGTGTATGCCAAGCCTGTTTTATTGCAAAATGTAAATATTGTACTTCTACTTTTTTGTGGAGCTTTTCTCCTCAAGCCTCCACTGAAAATGGGTTCTTCTCAGTTCAGTGGACTTCCCTGGTCACCAAACTGAAATAAATAAATAAATAAATAAATAAAATACATCATTGTTCACATAAATATTATTTTATCATAATAAGACAACTGAGGTACACACAGTTAATGTGGCTTTTGATTGCCAAGCATGGGGTTAGTCTGTGAATGAGAATGACTTACCCTGCTGTTGTGATCAAGTTAAATAGTCATTTTTTTCTTTTCTTCTATAAAGTTGGTGGGCAGCCACATTTTTTGGGTGGGGTGCTACTGTACTGTAGATGAAAAAATGTTATCCCCTTCATTTGCTCACTTTGAAATCTGTCATAAAGCATTAGTGTGCATCTGTGTGCAATAAACCACAATACTTTCTTGTTGTTTAATATGCTTGCAGGGATCCAGACTGGGGAGGAGGTACTTGTGTATGAAAGTAACTTACCCTTTTGTTTGCTCAGTTTAAAGCCTGGCATTGACATTTTGTGTGCATCTTAGTGAAATAAACTTGAATATTACTTCTCTTTGAGGGGGTTGCTAGCTGTGCTATGAATAAAAGCAACTTGCCCTCTACATTTGTTCAGTCTATTGTCTAACATTAAGGACTGGGCTAATGTAAAACTGTGTGAAATAAATCAGAATATTCTCTGTTTTGGAAAGGTTACTAGCTTTGATTTGGATAAAAACAGCTAGCTGTATTAATTTGTTCAGCTAATAGCATGACATTAGGGTGTTAGTCTTCTATTGTGTGAAATAACTTGGAATATTTATTCTCTTTTTGGGGGGTTACTAGTTGTGCTATGGATGAAAGCAACTTTCTATCTTTATTTGTTCAGTTTAATGTATGGCATTAGAGGCTAGTGTGCATTTTGTGAAATAATATGGACTATTTGCTCTCGTTTTTTTTTTAATATGCTGACAGAGCCAACCACCTGAGTTCATACTGTGCTGTGGCTGAAGCTAACTTGCCCTCTTAATTTCCTCAGTTTAAAGCCCAGCATTAAGGTCTAATGTGCATTTCTGTGAAATAAACTGGAATATTTATTTTCTAATTTTATTATGCTTACAGGCAATGAGATTGGGGGCTAGCGTGACATGGATAAAACAAACTTTCCCTCTTCATTTGTTCTTTTTAATGTTTGTCATTAAAAGCTAATATGTCCTAGTGTGAAATAAACTGGAATATTTACTCTCTGGCCAATCTTTGTGTGATACAAATTTGAAAATTATCTTGATTTCATACAATAACTTTGACTTTGCCTAGTATTTTTGGACTACAGCTTACACATTTGTATAAAAAAGCTGAAATGTTTACTCTGTGGGTGCTTTTTGTGTCACACTAAATTGAAACTGTTCATGATTTGACAGAAGAACCCTGTCTCGTGTTTGTGGTCTGTACATCTTACATTTTGCTGTTTTCTGCCAAATCACTGAGGAATGCAGTCACTAAATGAAGACATGATCAGACTGTGGAAAAAAAAGCAACTTAAACTCAACTATTTTGTTCAACTTACATTCTGGCATTAAATGACTTGTGTGTATATGGACAAAATAAACGTTGGTCAATGTTTTGTGAAACTGAGTAGAAACAGTACCTGATTTAGTAGAATGTCCTTGACTTTGCCTTATTTTAATTTGTTCTCATAAAATTCTGGTTTTGCAAAAACTCAGTGAGGATTGTAGTCACTAAATTATGACAAGCATTTCAGTTTCAAACTTTATGTTTTCAGAAAATGCATGGGAATGCAAAAACTTTTATTCTTGCAACTTTACATATATAACAATAATACTTAAATCTGTCCAAGATTATGGGCCTTTGTCCTTCATTATTTTTGTTTTTATCCAGATTCTTGCTCTAAAAAGTTGAGTGGTATTATTACCACAATCAGATGAGGTACACATTGGAAAGTGGCTTTATGGGTAAGTGTTATGTCTGTGGATGACAGTAGTGTACCTTTTCTTTGTTTAATCAGTTTAAGTTTGAGCTGTTGTGTGTGGTAATCAGTTTAAACAGTCTGGCTTTGCAGCAGTGGTATGCATTTTTAGGAAAATAAGTTAAAATACCTGGGCTACTATGTGGATCAAAGCTTAAATACATTATGGTTCACATAATTATTATTTTATCATAATAAGACATCTGAGGTACACACAGTTAACAACATAGCTTTGATTGCCAAGCATGGGGTTAGTCTGGTGATGAGAATGGCTTACCCTGCTGTCATGATCAAGTTAAATAGTCGTTAATTGGACTTTTCAGATTTAGTGCGCATTTCTGTAAAGCAAGTTGGAATATGTTACTGTAGCCATTTTTATCTCTACCAGATACTTGAGATGTATACAGTCAGTTGACTGTAACTAATGGGTACAGACAATGGTGGATTATGATAGCAGTTCAAATGGTATTAAATCACAAAGTTGAATCCAAATGAAAATGTACATTTACACATGCCCCCCCCCCCCCCAAGGTGTGTGTGGAGGTGGAGGGCACATGGCTTGAAATCCACCCAGGGCCCTCACTGTTCAAATGTATAAAAAAGCCATCAAAAGCTTAAGCAATTGACAGAGCTTCTTTTTCTGTCTTTGCATACTAGTGGTATGACCACTGCCATTAGGTGATGGCCACTGTTGATGTGACACCTGGACCTCATGTACATAATGTGAGAAAAAGAGGGGTGATGACAATGCCAACTAATTCTTTTCCATATCAAATTAAGATCAACTTCCATATGCAAACACTTCTGCCATTTTAACTGTGCTTTGTCTTGTTATACCTCCAAACCCCAAACAGTTGTCCATCTTCATCAATACTGATTTCATGTTCAGAGTCAAACTAACACAAAAATGTCTCTGAACTCAAGACTTTATCTTTTTCCTAAAGTTACTTCTTGCTTTTCAGTAGAAGTAAAAGTAAAGTATTTGTTCATTAATTACGTTAGTGCTACTCTGCAGACTTTTTAAATAAAACATTCACTGCAATTGCTATCCCAAGTTCATAGGAGGATACTATGGTGATGGCCCTAGGGCCTTTACAAGCCTAACCATGTTTTACCTATGTTCCCTAATTGACCATGGTTAGATGGTCGTTATTTATATACTAAGTTAATGATGAGCACCGACTAACCCCTGCTCATAAAGGACACAGGTGTCACACCCAGAGTGAATTATCTGTCTCCCATCCAACTGTCTAGGTTGTGATTGAATAGTGTCATTGAGAAGGTCTGCTTCATATGAACTGGGAGTTTATTCGAGAGGAGTGGCAGTCTCTGGGAGATAAATCTATCTGTCCAGCATGTTCTGTTAATGTCACAGGCTAGATTGAGATCCCTGGAGTGACTGACCCATTTGATTTGCAGATGTGCAGCATTTCCATTAGGGCAGGGTTGGAGACAGCTCTGTAGGCCAGGCACAAGTCACCTCTCAGCAACCTATAAAATACAGAGTACAGTGACAGGGCTTTCAGTCTTTCAATGTAGGTAATGTTTTAGAGGCCCTGGATTTTCTTGGTGAGAAACCTGTATGATCTCTCCAGCTGCTGCATGTGTCTGAGGAGGTACATGCAAAATGGAGCATTGTACTCTATTAGTGGTCTGAAGATGGTCGAGTACAGAGGAGTTATAACATCCTTAGTCTTGGATGTGATGCCCTTTCTTATGAGGTGCACAACGTAGAAGGCTTTCCTTACCACTGTGAATGCATGGTGATCAAAGTTTAGATTGCTATCAACTTGTGTTGCCAAATGTCACACCGCTGAGTTTGAGCTGAAGGGGGTGCTGTCCATATTGTAATTTGCAAGGAATTCCTCTTTTTCAAAGGGGATAATAAAGCACTTTTTATGTTTAGTTTCAGTTCATGGCTTTAGCACCAGTCATTTGTCTGTATTAACCCTTTTTTTAATATATTAACATCATTGGGGGACTCAATGACTGCACCCAGTTTGCAATCATCAGAAAACTTTGCAACCCAAAGGCCATCTACTTTTGCCTGGACCTCCGAGAATTAGATTCCAAACAGTACAGGGCCCAGCATAGATCTTTGTGGTACGCCACTGGTAACTGGTCTAGTTGTAGAGGTGAAATCCCCAACTTTGATGGTATGCATTCTGTTGTTGAGCCAGTTGGCTACTCATCTAGTGATGTAAGGATTAATCCCCAACTAAGAGAGCTTCTCAATGATATCTAAGTGGGAATGTGTCAAAAGCCTTGGCTAAGTCAAGATAGGTGGTGTGTACTGTTTTGCCTTCATCCAGGGCTTTGGTGACATTATCGTAGAAGTCCATCAGGTTTAATAAGGATAGTCTACCCTTAATGAAGCCAAACTGGGTTGGGTCAAGAGTTTGTTGATAAGTTCCATGATGACTCTTAACATGATCTTGCAGATAAGGCTGGTTAGACTTATGGGTCATAGTTCCCAGGGTTGGTTGATGGTCCCCCTTTGTACAAGGTGATTACCATTGCTGTTCACTCTGCTGGAACAAAGCCAATGCTCAGGCTGTGGTTAAACAGAGTGCCAAGTGTTTCAGCTAGGTCTTGTTTTAGATGGTTTAGTAAGCAGCTGAAATGCTATCTGGTCTCACAGAGGCAGTGCTTTTGGTCTTGAAGATCATGGATATGACCTGCTATTTGGAGATGCTAGGTGGAGGACTGGTGTCAGGTATGCTTTAGGGTATGGCTGGTGGGGACAGGGGGGGTGAACTTACCAATAAATCTGTCAGCTAGCAGGTTGGCAATTTCCTCTGGTTGAGTATGAATCCACTACACATTGAGCGCATAGCTGGACATTCCATTTTAGATTTCAGACATAGTTAAAGAATGCCTTATGATTGTCCTTAGCTAGGGATGTAATTTAGTTTCATAATTAGCTTTAGGGGACTTTACAAGATATCTGACTTGCTTATTCAAGCTGTGATAGGTATTCTTCCTCTGTTGAGTAAGTTCCCCCTTTTTCTTAGACATTAGTTTCTCCCTTTTATTACTTATTGCTATTTATACTTGAGGTTGACTAGGATGGCTTGTTTTTCCAGGAGGAATGGGTTTTGATACAGTCAGGTACAGCCAATTCTATACAGTTGTTTAAGTGTTTATACATTGCATTTGTGTACTCCTCTGTATAACAGCCATCGTTAGTTGTGTTAGCAGGCGGTTTAAAGCTTTTTATACCGTCACTTAGTAGGTTGTAATTTGCTTTGGAGAACTTTTTTTCAGTTTTTTTTTTTTTCTCCTGTGGTGGTGTCAGGTCCGATTGTTTACTTTGAATGAGACAGATTTAAGGTTTGACCTTACCAGGGAGGGCAACACACAGGGGACAGTGCAGTGACCTTCCAAGCTGGTGAATTCTAAATCAAGGACATTTGAGCCCTTATGGGGTGCAGACTAACTGTTGCAGTGCATTTCCATTGATAAAGTCCAGGAACCTCCTGTAAACAAGGTGTTTAGCTGTATAGTGAGTGACTCTAGCAAGTCCAGGTAGGGGGTGTTCTCCTCTTAGTTCAGGGTGGGGGACCAATAGTTAGCAATAATGTGGTATGGTGTTTTACCTATAGTTATTTGCACCCAGAGTATCTCAAGAGAGTCATACTGTTTAACTAGTCCTGAGGTGTAGTTGGCTTTAATAAAGATGGATACACCTCTGCCTTTGGTTCTTTCATACTCATTTTGGGGTCTGAACATGTGGAAGGCATTGTAGCCTTGCATGGTCAGGGTTCTCTCTGCGGCCTTGAACCATGTCTCAATGACTGCACAGATGTCAGCATCTTCCAAGGTGAGGAGTGCTTCCAGGAGGTGCAGTTTCTCATTCAGGCTCATAGCATTTAGCAGCAAAATCTTGAGTTTGTCTCGAGTGGATGATTTTTTTTTTTTTACATAGAAAATGTTTTTGTTTTGACATTGTGTAAATAAGGCACTATGGGTGAAGTTGCCAGTATTTGAAAGCCTAGAAGAGACAGGTGTAGACCATCTCTGGCAAAGCAGCATGGCCTGTCAACCATGTCTTCCCAGGCTGATAGATATTGGATCCCCTTGGACTGACACCAATGGCTAAGCCAGTTGTTAAAGTCAATCTTTTTTTGTTTGTATTATGGCATTATCCTTAGAGAAAGTAGAATTCTGCTTAAGGTTAGGCTTATACCTGCCAGTGACATATAATCTGAGAGCTCGGTCATGTCTCTCTTCATATAGTCCATAGAGGTACATCCCAAGGCATACAACCCCACATGCACTAGGACAGAGTCATACTGCTACTTGTGGTTGAGTGACTTGAGTCCTTGAGTGACTTGACATATCCTGGCACCCACAGACAGCTAACTGTAACCTGCTCCTTATCCAGCCTGGAGAGGAGAACATCCATGTGTCTCACAATGGAGTCACCTATTACCAGTATATTAGTTTTTGTGGTGTGACACCTTATGAACTTATTTGTTGAGATACTGGTGTGTGCGTGTGTGTGTGCGTGTGTGTGCGTGTGTGCGTGTGCGTGTGTGTGTGTGTGTGTGTGTGTGTGTGTGTGTGTGTGTGTGTGTGCGTGTGTGTGTGTGTGTGTGTGTGTGTGTGCATGTGTGTGCATGTGTGTGTGTGTGTGTGTGTGTGTGTGTGTGTGTGTGTGTGTGTGTGTGTATGCGTGTGTGTGTGTGAGTGAGTGTATGTGGGTTATTATGTGTTGTGGTTGTTTTTAGCATTGTTATGTGTGTCAGTGGTTTCTGTTTTGGAGGCCTCTGATCTTTTGGTAAGTTACTAGTCAGTACCTCTGCATATGTGGGTTTA
Source organism: Protopterus annectens (assembly GCF_019279795.1). NCBI lineage: Eukaryota > Metazoa > Chordata > Ceratodontiformes > Protopteridae > Protopterus > Protopterus annectens. The sequence continues at coordinate 1,500,963,820 of NC_056744.1, read as the reverse complement.
TGTGTCATGGCCTTATTTAGAGTGGGAAGTGTATGTTTGCTGACAACATTCTTGGCATTTGATTTGTCCTTATGTGAGAGTCTTCCCTCCAATTTCATGGTGTAACTGCATCTCTCACATAAAGTATTTCTTGGTTTCAGGAGTAAGTGGCTGCCAGTATACATGAGCCAACTGCTAATTGCCTCAGGATGCCCATGTCTAGCAGATTGGCCAGAGAGATGATGGGAAACTGTCCATCGGTGGTAGCAAGTTCTTAATGTATGTCTAATTTGGGAAGGAAATTGGTTAATTTGATAGGACTGTTGCTGGTAGTGCTGACTACAAGAGGGGCCTATACTTTGCTTAGGCTAAGGTTAACAAATAAGGCAATGCTGCTCAGTGCCTAACTGAGTTGCTCCTAGAGCAGCAGGGAAGCTTTGAAGGCTTTCACTGACAGCTGCTTAGGGAAAAACTGAGCTTCTATGCTTTTGTGTTTATACAGGGCACTGTTATTTGCTGCTAAGCGAAGAACAGCATAAGGCTAACAAGAGGCTTAAATACGAGCAAAGAGAAACACGTTTTAAGCAAACTACCAATAGAGAAAGTACATAATAAACCTTTCACCAGCAATCCTCAACTCAGACAGGTTAGATCAGCACATTTCTGCCACAAGGGTACAGAAAATACCTTCTCAGTGTAGAATAGCTGGTTTGTAGCCTAAGTGTAGCAAGACCACACAAACTACTTGCAACAACCCTGCAACTAATAGATACAATGTAATACAGTGCAAAGCAGCAACTGAAAGTACATTTTTTCAACTGCTGTAGTACAGTCACAGTATATAAGAGAAATGCAAAAAAATACTTAGAGCCCTTTTGTGTGTTTCCCAGCTCAGATAGACAGGTAAGCACCTACTACTACTAGGTGAATAATACCAGTCCTCCTAATGTAAAAGCACAGTAAAGGAGTATCCGGAATGAAGTGCTGCCACAAACAAGCTTAAAATATGGATACAGCAGTGTACTTTAAACAGCTCTTAAAAGTATGGTAATTCAATAAAAGTACTTCACTTTGTATAAATGAGCCCAGAGACACTCAACTGTACAGAATTTATAAAGGCACTAAAAACAAGATAATCTGATTAATAAGCCCTCCAGCCAACAAAACTACATGTAGAAATCACAAGTGATTTCACAACCCAGGCAGACCAGGCTACCGTCCCAGTGCACTAGATGGAAAATCCACTGACCTTGATGAAAAAACAAGTGCTTGCTAGCATGTACAAATACATTATTTTATCCAACAGAAATCTAGGTAATTAATTCAGATGAATTAAATCAGCACAACAGTCAAAAAGAAGTAGAATGCATTTTTTTAATATAAGCACAAGGAAAGGCAAATAAATAATTCAAGATATCAGCAGCAGTGTAGAAAGGGAGGAGCTTATTAAACTTAATTTACAGTAGGGGTGGTGTAGATCAGAGTGTGCATGTATTGTGTGCTGTGTCTTTAAGAAGCATGTCAAAGACTGAGCGTGCACTTATAAATGCCAGCCACGTACTATTCCTAGTGCCATTTTGAGAGAACAGCCAGAGAGAGAGAGAGCATGCATGATCACAGTGGTTAGTATGTATATAAGTTACTTAAGTTAGTCAGTAAACTTCCATCATGATGTGTTTATATAAAATAAAGCTGCTTGAACTAAACCCAAGTAGACTCATATATTGTGTCCAAAGTAAAAAAGTAACATGGTGTCAGAAGTGGAATTGCAGAGAATAATATTTAGAGCCATGAGATGCAGAGATGACAGTGAAGGTAAAATAAAATGAAACGAGCACAAAAAGAGCAAGAAAACAATGGTAATGAGAATTCGCAAGAGTTGTTTATATTGTAAGAAAGATAAAACGTGGCATTACAAGGGCACAAACTGCATTATTAAACAAGCAGAAGGCAGAAAAGGATTATTTATCAAGGGAAATGTTTAAAATAAAAGTATTTGATGAAACGATTAACAAAAAGCAAAACAAGCATATTTTAAGCATAATGAGTATGTTTAATGCAAAACTAATGTGTTTGGGGCAAAATGGGCATGCTTACAATAAAATTAGCACAAGAAAGGTACAATGGGCATGAAAAGAGATTAAACAAGCAAAACAAATATAAAAAGGGCACATTAAACATAAAATAAACCAAGGCGACTGCATGCTTTGGCATAACTAGGACTTTGTATTGTATCAAGAGCATAACCAAAATTATTTGAAGTATCTTAAAGTGTGTAAAAGTGCTTACAGTGTGTGCTTGCTACTGTATATGTATTCCAAAGAGTTTCTTGTGTGCAAAGTGCAACTATTTCATGAAATACAGTCAAAATATAGCTATTTTTAAATGTTTCTTGTGCTGGGTATGTCTATTTGCACAGTGCCGCCATTACAGAGTGTTTCTTGCACTGTAAAGAGTTGCCTAGAAAGGTACTGCCATTTTGTGGAGATTTTAGTGTGTTGTGTATGGTTTATTCACAAAATACAATTACTTCAAAATGTTATTGACAAAGTTTCTATTGCCCAGTTTATTCACATCACGTTGTACAGTTATTTGAAATGCTTCTTTAAAATGATGGTAAATTACTTTAGCAAAACAGTAATTTCAAGAATATTACAGTTGTTTTGCAGAATATGCCCAACTGCATGATTTCGAAAGCCCAAAGATATAACTTCAGAAGTGCAAAGTTACAGATACTGGCATAAAGTTTTGGCATATGTGTATAAGTTTGTGCTTATTTGCAAAACCTTTAACTGGTATGTGTTAATATGGCAGACAGATTTCAAAAGCCCTTACCTCTTGTACTTAAGCAGAATATTGCAGAGAACTGGAGAATATTTGAGCAAGAGTACAATATTTTTATACAAGCAGCTTATGCAGATAAAGATGCACTCACCGGGGCATTCATTTTGCTAAACCTAGCTGGGTCAGAGGCTATAGAAAGAGAGAGTTCATTTGTGTATGCACCAGCAGTATATGAAGGAGAAGGTGATAGTCATCATATTGTTGTAAAGACTTAATCAAGGGAAGACCACTGAGTGTTTGAAGCACAAGTTTAGAGAAATGTGTAACCCCCAGACAAGTATTACATTGGAGAGGCATTTGTTTTACATGAGAGATCAGAAACCAGGGGAAACTTTTGCAGCTTGCATAACTGACCTGAGAAACAGAGTTAAAACGTATCAGTTTGGTGGCTTAAAAGATGAGTTAATAAAGGACAGACTCATGTGTGATATTAATAGTGCTGCTGTGAGAAAGATGTTGCTTTGTGACAGTGATTTAATGTTGAGTAAAGCCATACAAATTAGTCACATCTATGAAGTGACAGAAAAACACACAAGTATGCTTGCAAATGCCAAGAGCATGGTTTCAGTGGGCTGCAAAACAGACACACACATCATGCAACACATGGCAAATAGAAGTAGGCCTACTAAGCACATGGTAGCCACTACCCCTACTGACTCATCCAGGAAACCTCATAGCTTTCCAGCAAGTTCTAAGAAAAGTTCAGTTAAAGGAGCATGCTCCAGTCCAGGCTCGGGCTCATGCTCAAACTCAGTACAGTACAAACATGGATCAGCAAAGCCCAAATCTAGCTTTATTGTTAATTGTCATACTTGTGGTGCAAATTACGAGTCTAAAAGGGAGAAATGCATAGCATTTGGTCAGCAATGTCACAAGTGTAAAAAATGGAACCACTTCCAAAAGTTTTTTAAATCTAGTAAACGTCACACAGTTGTAAGAAAGGAAACACAAAAAGGATGTTTATCAAGTAGAGCCAAAGCAGTCAACTTTCTATGTAGATGGTGTATCAGTGCTTGGTGAAAGAGTTGATGCAGTGAATTTATTGGCAAAAAACAAATTATTTTGTACTGTTCATATCAATGTGTTCCCACAGAGCTTAAAGAGACACTGGCTCATTGTGTAATGTTGTGTCAGCGTACACATTTGCTAAAGTGAGAACTAATGAACAACTCAGTGTGGTCATTAGTGCGAAATGTGTTGCTTATGGAGGTGAAGAAATTCAAACCTAAGGCTCAGTGTTGCTTTCATGTTGTTTGTTCAAAAGCTGTTACAACTTGTTTTTCTATGTAGTCAGAAGACCAGTACAGTCTTTATTGGGTCTCAGAGATAGTTTGAGAATGAATCTGCTTTCTTTTACCAAAGAGGTTGATCACATAAGTGCATCTCCTAGTTCCAATATTTCTGAAGCCATTTTCTCAGAGTATGCTGTTTTTGATAATAAGTTGGGCAAACTTCCAGTTGTGTATTCCATGAAGTTAGACCCAGAGGTCACTCCAGTGGTTAGACCAGCAAGAAGAGTTCCAATAGCTATACAAGATAAAGTTAAAGCTCAGTTGGATAAAATGGTGCAGCAAGGTGTGATTTGTCCAGTTACAGAACCAACCAAATACAAAAAGGCTCAGACGAAATCAGAATATGTATTGACCCAAGAGATTTGAACAAAGCATTAAAGAGACTATATAATCTGATGCACACAGTCAAGTAGGCCACAGGTCTAATACTGAATGACACTGTTTTTTCTGTTTTGGATGCAAAAAAGTTCATTTTGACAAGTGATGCTTGATTGCAAATCCTCATTTCTAACCACTTTTGGTCCTCCGTTTGGCAGATACAGATTCCTAAGTATACCATCTGGAATATATTCTGCAAGTGAAGTCTTTCAGCATGCAATGAAGCAAATGTTTTCGGGTTATCCTTGTGCCACAATAGTAGATGATTTATTGGTTGGAGGCAGTGGTGAAGCAGAGCATGACAGAAACTTAAAGAGAGTTCTAGATAGAGCATGTGAAGTAAACCTGAAGCTCAATCCTCTGAAGTGCAAATTTAGACTTCCAGAAGTTACGTATGTAAGTAATTTGTTTACCAATACAGGTTTAAGACCAGACCTGACCAAGCAAGCAGCTATTCTTGAGATGTTAGCAGCAGACAAAGTTCAAGCTCTACAGTGTTTCTTAGGCATGGTCAACTATTTAGGCAAGTTTATACCAGATTTCAGTGAGTTGATAGCACCTTTAAGAAAGCTAATGTGCAAAAATGTTGTATGGTCATGGTTATAACAAGCACCAGAAGGCATTTGAAGACCTTAAGCAGAAAATTGCTACCCCACCTACACTAAGATACTATGATGTGAACAAACCAGTCATTCTTTCCTGTGATGCTTCAAAATTTGGTCTTGGCGCAGTTTTACTTCAAGAGGGCAGACCAGTAGCTTATGTATCTAGAACACTTACCAAGCCCGAGATACAATATGCTCAAATTTAGAAAGAACTTTTGGCAATAGTATTTGCACATTCCAAGTTTCATGATTATATTTATGGTCGAGCTATACCGACTGAAACAGATCATCAACCTCTACTTACTATTTTAAAGAAGCCTATGCATTCCACTCCAGGAAGATTACAAAGAATGATGCTCAAATTGCAAAAATACAACTTCAAAATGGCCTGTACAAAAGAAAAATTGCTCTATCTAGCTGATACCTTATCTAGATTGTCCAGAAATATGACAGAACAGCTTGATGCAGAGAATTTTTACTTTGAAGTGATGTCAGTGCGTAATTTTTCTACCATTAGATTTGATGAGGTAAGAGATCACACAAAGACTGATCCAATTTTGCAAAAGCTTAATCACTACATTAATGCTGGATGGCCATTAAAGCAATTTAGTGTACCACCTGAAGTGTAAACCTATTTTTCTTACAAAGATGAAATGTTGATGGAAGATGGCATTATTTTCAAAGGTCTTAAAATTGTTGTTCCTGCTTCCTTACAACAGGAATATATCCAGATATTGTCCTGTGGTCATCCAGGTTCTGCATCCACTAACAGAAGAGTGAGAGAATTAGTACTTTGGCCTTCATTACCGAAAGACATTGATACAGTGCTTTCTTCTTCTTCAGTATGCAGTAGTACTAGATTGCATTAGCAAGGAGCACTTCAGCTCAGTCCAGTTCCTGAACTACCTTGGTCAACTGCTGCAACTGATATCTCTGAGTGGAACAATCAACAATATTTAATACTGGTAGACTCTTATTCAAATTTGAAACACAATATGAAACGAACCAACCAAACCACTAAACGAACAAAACTCCAGGCAAAGAAAGCTAGATCCACTCAGTTTTATTAAGCGCTTTTCGTCGTTCTTATTAGAATGACTTCTTCAGATAAATTTCAATACACAACTTTCAGCCTTTATATCCATCCCTTTACACTTATTCAAATTTGGTTTGAGACCAATCTGCTACCTAACCTAACTTCCACTGCTGTTATTAGTAAGTTAAAATGTCAATTCTCAGCCCATGGTAGTCCACACAAAGTTATTTCTGACAACGGTACTCAATTTACCAGTCAATTAATTCAGAAATTTGCAAGAGAATGTGACTTGGTACATGTTACTAGAAGTCCTGAATATCCACAGTCAAATGGTCTAGCTGAACATGCAGTGCCGAATACAAAACAATTACTTGAAAGGTCAAAGCTTGATAACACAGATATATTTTTGAATTTGCTTAATCTTAGAAATATACCCCATGACGATATTTTTGGCTCAAAGATTTCTTTCCAGGCAAACCAGAACTGCCTATTAGTTGCAGTTTATTAAGGCCTGAAGCTAAGAACAATAAAACCATCAAAGCTCAGTTATTCAAGAAGGGTACCATCCAGAAAACAAGTTACAACAAATCAAGCAGATTACTTCATCCATTGAGGGAAGGAGAAACGTACAGTTCTGTACACTTACTATAAATGTAGATGTTCGAGTGTATTCATTGTTGCAGTCATCACTTGTCAGTTATACCTGCTGGGAAGCCCTCAGCCAGCCCGAATATGAGAGTAAAGGATTTCCCTCCTGCATTGGCTGCAGGTCGCCTGAGACTGACGTTAGTTCATCAGTGCTATAAAGAGAGGCAGCCAACGCCATTACATCAGTTTTTCTTGCCCGCAGCCCCTAGGATCCCTTCCAAGAATGCCTGAAGAAGGCCAAACTGGGTAAGGCCATAAGATCTATGGAGAAGAGAAAGGGGGAAAGGTAGGAGGGAAACAGGACTGCAACAGTGAATACACTTGAACATCTACATTTATGGTAAGTGTACACAACTGTACTATGTTCGTCGTGTTTCACTGTTGCAGTCATCACTTGTGGGAAGATTCCCAAAGCTGAAAGGTAGGGTGGTAGGAAATGCAGTGAGGGATCTGGAAAATATGCTTGTATTGCTTTAAATGGAAGCTACAATGCCCTGCAGGACTGTTGATGCAAAGCATGCCCTGGATTTAGAGAAAGTAGCTAGCTGGTAGTGTGTTGTGAAGGTGTGGACAGAAGTCCAGGTAGCAGTTTCTAAAATGTCCTTGGTAGGGATGCCTTTGAAGAAGGCAGTGGAAGTTGATACTGCCCTGGTAGAATGGGACTGACTGATTTGGGAGGTACCTTTCCATGAAAAAGAGTAGCAGAAATGGATGCAGTGTGATATCCATTTGGAAATGGTCTGTTTGTATATAGGTGTCCCCTCTGCCTCAGGAGCAAAGCTGACCAGCAGTTGGTCAGTCTTTCTGATAGACTTGGTTCTATCTAGGTAGTATCTAAGCTGCCTATGTACATCAAAAGTATAGAGAATACTTTCCCTCCTATTTTATGGGTTTGGAAAAAGGTAGTTAGATGGACGGTCTGATTAAGAGCCATGTCAGATCCACCTTAGGCAAAAAGGAGGGTATGGTCCTAACAGATACTCTATCTGGATGGAAAATAATGAAAGGTTTAATGGCCATGACAGCCTGTAGTTTGAAGACTCTTCTGGCTGAGGTTATGGCCAGCAGAAAGGCAGTCTTCCAAGAGAGGTGCTTTATTTCTGCTGAGGCAGCTGGATCAAAAGGGGGTAAGGTCAAATCCCATGCTGAAGTGGGTGGCCTCCTAGGTGGTCTAATGTGTGATACCCCTTAAGGAATTATTTTAACAGGGGATGGGAGAATAGAGGTTGATTTGTTGGAAAATGAGCAGAGATAGCTGAGGCATGGATTTTAATAGAGGAGTAAGACAATCCCCTTAGCACGAGCTCCACTATGTAGTCCAGAACCAAGGTGAGAGAGGCATGGATGCTGTTTTCACCCTTATTTTGGCACCATGCAGTGAATCTTTTCCATTTAGCAGAATATGATTTTCTGGTACTGGGCCTTCTGGCCTCTTTAATGAAATCCATGACCTGTTTGCTCAATAATTGTCTTTTATCTGCCTCTGGGGTATAAGCCATGTGGAAAGGCTGAGTGTGTGAAGATTTGGGTGCAGTAATGATCCTTTTTCTTGGGTTAACAGCTTTTCTGTGAGAAGAAGGCTGATGGGTAATTCCTTGATTAGGCTGAGGAGTGAGGGGTACCTGTGCTGTCTGGGCCAGTTTGGGGCAATCAGGATAGCCCTTGTCCCTTCCTCTCTGATCTTTAGAAGTATCCTGGGAATCAGTGGTAAGGGAGGGAAAGCGTACACAAACAGGTTGCCCCAGTAAAAGGAGAAAGCATCCACCACCTTCCATGCTCAAGGGTGAAACTCCCTGGAGCAAAACCTGTTTAGCTGCCTGTTTTGAAGTGTAGCAAAGAGGTCTACCTCTGGTAATCCCCAGAGGTGTATGATGTAAAGGAAGGTGTCCTTGTGTAGCTGCCACTCGTTTGGGTTAAGGACGCTCCTGCTGAGGTAGTCTGCCAGGGTGTTGTGCTCCCCTGGAATGTACTGGGCTATCAGATGGAGACCCATCATTGAAGCTGCCTGCCAGATAAGCATAGCTAGGTGGCACAAGCGGTATGAGTGTGTTCCCCCTGTTTGTTGATGTACCACATGACTGTGATGTTGTCAGTTTTGATTAGGAGAACTCCTGGTCTGAGGTGGCTCTTAAATGCTATTATACCTCCGTGTACCACCAGCAATTCCTTCAGGTTGATGTGGAGGGCAAAGTCTCCCTGATCCCAGGTGCCCTAAGTGCACATGTCTCCTAGATGAGCCTCCCAGGCTGTGTCTGAGGCATCGGTGATGATGGTCTGACCTTGGGGAATGGTGATGAAGGGTAGCCCACTGTTCCGGGTACAAGTTTCTTCCCACCATAAAAATTCCTTCCTTAAGCAGGGGATCAGAGGCAGCTGGTGTTCCAGTGACTGTGAATGTTGGCTCCATAGGTTTTTGAGATACTACTGTAGTTTTCTCATGTGGAGCCTGGCTAACGGCACCAGAAGGATGCAGGAAGCCATGTACCCAAGTGCTTGCAGGAACTTCCTTGCTGTGAGATGTGTCCTGCGAGCTAGTGAGAAAAGTAGAGTGGAAGAAATCTCTGCTTCTCTGCAGAGAGGAATGCTCTTTGGGCAGATGTGTCCTGGAAATCTCCTAGGAAGGTTATCTGTCTTGTGGGTTGGAAATGGGATTTTTTTCTGTTGATTGTGAATCCCAGAAAGGTCAGGAGAGTTTGGACAAAGGAAAGGTCTTGCAGGGGTTTTTCCTTGGTGTCTGCCTGAATGAAGCAGTCATCCAGATAGGGGTAAATCTGGATGTTTTGCTGTCTGCAAAAGGCAATGACCAGAGCCAGGCACTTGGTGAAGTCTCTGGGAGCATTAGATAAGCCAAAGGGCAGAGCAGAGAACTGAAAGTGCTCTGAGCCTGCTCTGAAACATAGGAAACTCCTACAGGACTCTCTGATGGGGATATAGAGGTAGGCATCTTTGAGATCTAGGGTCACTAGCCAGGCATCCAGAGCCAACATAGGAAATAGGTTTTGAAGGATCAGCATTTTGAATTTTGGCACTTGGAGGGACAGATTTAATGTGGATAGGTCTAGAATAGGGCACCATGTACCCTCTTTTCTGGGTACCAGGAACAGCCTTGAGTAGAACTCTTTTCCTGCTTATTCCTCTGGCACTGGTTCCACTGATCCCTGAGCACAGAGTTTTTGAATTCAGCAGATGACCTCTGCTCTTTTGTTTGCAGGTAAGTCTGTGAATCCAGAAAATCTTGGGCTTTCATTGAAATGATGTTTAGCACCCACTGATCTGTTATGATGGTCTGCCACTTGTCTAGGAAAAGGGACAGCCTTCCTCCTAGCCTGGTGAGGGGTGGAGGGGCAGAGGGGAGAGGGGGAGTCATTGTAGGTCCTTAGAGTAGGGAGTGGATTTAGAACTCCCTTGCCTAGACGTAGTAGCGGACCACTGCCTGGGCCTTTGCTGGCTTTGCTGCTGCTGTCTGGAGGTCCTATCTCTGTGCCCACTCCTAGGCACAGCTTTGGGTTGGGCAGGAAAGGACCGGTGTTTTGTTGGAAAGTTCCTGCTGAACCTGGAGGGTTGTACTTGCAGGAAGTCTTTGACTGTCTGTATAGACATAGCCTTGTCTTCCATTTTTTTAATGACTTCCTCTGCTTTTGGGCCGAACAGTAGTTCCCTATCCAAGGGGACGTCCAAAAGTTTAGATTTGACGTGGTCAGGCAAAGACTGCTCTCTCAGCCATGCATGCCTTCTGATGACTGATTCTGAAACTGCAGCTCTGCTAGAGGCTTCTAGAGCATCAAATCTGCAGTGCAGGGAATGCTTTGCTACTTGAGAGCTGGAGTGGATCAAATCTCCTAGTTCTCTGGTAGTATTACTCTCTGGTAAGGTGGAAATTTTTTGCTTTATTAATTCCAGCATGTTTTGGTGAAATTTGAGCATATGAAATTGGCAATTGAGGTCTCTAATGGCTAAGGTAGCCGAAGTGTAAACCTTTTTGCCCCATCGGTCCAAGGCTCTGCTCGCCTTGTCAGAGGGTATTGGATTTTTAGAGGAGCTGGTCCTAGCCCCTTTGGGTCCCTGGGTAATGACTTCTGGGTCAGCTTTAGGGTTCTTAAACAGATACCTGTGGAAGTCAGGGACCCTGTAGTATCTGTCAGGTTTTCTGGGTGCAGGAGGTAGGGCACCAGGGTGATGCCAGACTCCAGGAAGGCAGCTTCTACCACATCCAGGATGGGTGAAATGGCTAAGGGCTTGTGTTGAGGTAAGTCCAGGAACTCCCTCAGTCTCTTCTTTGATTGGGGGTAGTCCTGGGCCTCCCAATGGAAATGCTCCCTAAATTAATTTAAGGTTTCCTGAAAGAAAGGTCCTCGGACGGGGGAAACTAAAGGAATGGATTCCTCAGCATCTGTATCCTCAAAGGCTGTCAGGGGCTGTTCTTCAGTGTTTGAGTCTAGAAATTCAGAGTCCTCAGACTGTGACTCTGAAAGCACTTCAGGTGAATGATCCCTTTTTCTTTTGGCTGGGGTAGCTGGAGTAGACTGGTTACCCCTGATGAGGGTAATTAAATCTTCAGCCATTCTAAGTAACTGTTGAGACTGGGCAGGTTGGGTGGGAGGAAACTGATGACTGGGCACCAAGGAAGGGGCTCTTCTAGGAGTGGCCTAGCTCTTAGGCCTCAGAGATTTGATGGGTCTAGTGTTTTTTGCTGGTGATGTGGCCATCGGTCTAGGCCTGGCATCAGTCATCCGAAAAGCCTCCTCGGAAGCCAGTGCCTACAAAGTGGCTCTGGGCCAAACCGAGGTGCTGGCAACAATCAGAATAGTCGAAGGAGCCTGATCCGGTGCATACCAGATTCCAGTAGGGTCTTGGTAGTGGCCTGCGATGACTCTACAGCTGTCATCAGGGGCTGTGAATGTGCCTTACTGAGTTCCACTAAACTAATGGAAGGTAGGCTGGCTGACTTCTGATTTGTGTTGTCTGTAGGCCTAACCTTCTGAGGTCTGTCTTTTTCCTTATCTTTTCTCTTTTTGGGAGTTTCGACAGTCGATTGACTGATGGGCGCCATTTTATGTGAGTAACTAACCTCCCTGAAATGCCTAGCTACAAAATCAGCTCTCCTATGGATGGGTCCTGCATTAAATAAGGCACAGAACTGACAACCAGGGAAGTCGTGGTCTGGGCCTAGACAAGTTACACACAGATTATGAAAGTCTGGGTATGGTATTTGTTTTCCACAATGGAGACAGTTATTTACTTTTTCAGACATCAGTTAAGTGCAAGAAAAAGGATCCCCAATGGGGCACTTAGCTTTAGTAGTATTCTCCTTCAGTATGGCAATGGGCGACCGACGCACTTGCAAACTGCTTCTGCTTTGGGCTCCTCGGCAAGAAAGACTGATGTAATGGTGTCGGCTGCCACTCTTTATAGCAATGATGACCTGAAGTCAGTCTCGGTCAACCTGCAGCCGATGCAGGAGGGAAATCCTTTACTCTGGTATTCAGGCTGGCAGAGGGCTACCCAGCAGGGATAACACACAAGTGATGACTGCAACAGTGAAACATGAAGAACATCAGTCCAAATTGAAACGCCGAAAGGTTTTGATTGAATTGGTCAGATTACAGCCATTTGGTGGGGGTGCTGCGGTAGCGTTGTCGCCTCACAGTAAGACGCTGCCCGTTCGATTCTCAGCTAGAGCGTCTTCTGCGTGGAGACATGCGTGAAGGGGTGTACTTTCGTTGAAGGTTATGCATCAGGTCTGGCAAGCCGGTACATAAAAATCAACTGCCAATCATTAGCGGACCAGAGTTCCACTGTGGCGACCCCTAACCGGGAAAAGCCGAAAGACACAAACAAACAGCCATTTGGTCCTACCTTATAGTATCCAAGGGTGTACAGTTTTGAAGGAATCAAAGAGATATACTTCCTGTTCAAGAATAATCTTCATTATCGTCATCATCATCATCATCATCATCACAACATTGTTTCTGTGATGTAGGTTCTGAATCCCAGACAGAGCCAAATGTTTCCATCCCACAGTGTGTTCAAACCTCTGATTCCATTCCTGAAGATGTTCTGAAAACTCCAAAAGTCGAACATCATGTAGAAACTGTTCCAATTGCTAAGTCCAATTCCCAATATTATGTCACATGTTTGTTTGTCTTTTCGGCTTTTCCTGGTTAGGGGTCACCACAGCGAAACTCTGGTCCTCTCATGACTGGCAGTAGATTTTTATGGTGCTGACTTGCCAGCCCGATGCCCGACCTTCAACGAAGGCATGCCCATTCACGCTCACACCTACCTACATGTATTTAACATCACTTGACCACGAAGAGGGCATGCAGACTCCACACAGAAGGCACTCCAGATGAGAATCGAATGGGAGAATCTCTTGCTATGAGGTGACAATGCTAACTGCTGCACCACCGCGGCTAGTATTATGTCACATGATATGGACAAATATCTATGATATGGGCAAATATCTAAGCCAAGTCTGAAATATGAAGCAACATGGACTTAACTGTATATATATATATATCTATATCTATATATATCTATATATATCTATATCTATATATATATATATATATATATATATATATATATATGTGTGTGTGTGTGTGTGTGTGTGTGTGTATTTAATCTTGTATAAATTCATGACAAAGAATTACCTGCAATTTCTGCATGTCAAATAGGCTTATAACATTGTATAATTTGCTTTTCTCAAAGAGGGAGGATGTAGATCAGAGTATACATGTAATGTGTGCTATGTCTTTAAAAAGCATGTCAAATACTGAGCGTGCATGTATAAATGCTAGACACATGCTATTCCTAGTGCCATTTTGAGAGAGCATGCATGATCACAGTAGTTAGTTTGTATATAAGTTACTTAAGTTAAAGTCAGTAAACTTCTATCGTGATGTGTTTGTATAAAATAAAGCTGCTTGTAATAAACCCACGCAGACTCCTCTATTGTGTCCAAAGTAGGAGATCAACAGGAGGGAAGTTTAAAATCATCAGATTTAAAATCAAGATAAACCAAAGGATGGTTGGTAAACCCTAGCAGGGAATCACCATCTGTACAGGGAATCACCAACAGTACTTTATGCAGGCTTGAAATATTTCAGACAAAGACAAAGGCCCATAATTTCACTTTGTATTTAAGTATTACTTCGGAAACAATTCAAATTAACCAAAGAAAAAAATGTGAAATGTGAAGCCTAGATACTTTGTCTGTCTGTCTGTCGCACAGAAAAAAACACCAGGACAACATTTCTTAAAACAGAAAACAAAATGTTGCAGGTAAAACCGAAAGCAGCTCTATCAGTCAAAGACAAAAATATAGGTTTACTTTCTCATCCGTCATGGAATCATCAGCAGTTCTTTAATTTATGCAGGTTTGAAATCTTTCAGATGAAGATGATCTCTTTAACTTTTAACAGTGCTGCTGTTATGTTTGCACTTGAAGACTTGCCTTTTTCTGAACATCATCATCACCACCATCACCATTAAACTCATTTTTCAAATTTTGTGAATGAGTTTGGACTGTTGTCAACTGTCGCCATCTCTCTCTCTCTCAATTCAATACCACTGTCCTACCTTCTTTGACACTTTTTCCCAGCTGTTGCAGGTCTTGTCTCACACAGTCCATCTACCTCTTTGCTGAATACCCACATTTCCTCTTGATTTTTCCTGTCTGTCCCAAATCGTCTTCATCAGATTGCCTGCTGCATGTGCCCGAACCACCATAATCTGTTCTCTTTCACTTTGTCTGCAATTTGAGCTACTTTGGCCTCTGCTCTGATGTCTTCATTTTTTGTCTGTCTCACAGTTTGCTTCCTGCCACCAGTCTCAAGCACTTTATCTCCATTACCTCTAGTTTCCTCAACTGCTCTACCTTTACTGCACAGGCTTCTGCTCTGTACAGTAGTACTGGTCATACCACTGTTTTGTATACCTTACTTAGCTTCTTTATCATTCTTCTGTCATAGACTACACCTAATAATCTTTGCCATTTGGCTGCAGCCCCTCTGATTCTAGCTTTTACCTCCTCATTCAGACTTCCCTTATCATCAATCACCACTCCCATATATTTGTTGCTGTTAACCTGTTCCATTATCTTCCCTTCCATCTCAATTCTCAGTTTCCACTGAATTCCATTTACTGCCATTACAACTGTCTTATTTGAGCTCAGTTTCATCCAATGTAACTTCAGTTTTGCATTCCATTCCCCTATCCTTTGCTGAAGTTCTTGCTCAAAGTCTACCTGTAATGCCAAATTGCCTGCATACAGTAATATTGTTGACCTGTTTCCTCTGACCTGTTTCTTAATGTAGTCCATCACCAGTATGAACAGCAGTGGACTCAGAGCTAATCCTGATGCATACCCACTCCTGGTGACAACTCCTCTGTGAGACCAGGCACTGTTCGTACTCGAGTTATTGGGGCTTGGTACAGAGCCTTTAGTAATTCTACCAATATCTGTGGGACTATGAACCACCACAGGACTTCCCAAATCAGCATACATGGGACCTTGTCATATACCTTCTCCAAGTCTCGGAATGTCCAATTTGACTTTTTCCTCACCTCTAGCTTCTTCTCAACTATCTGTCACTACAAACATTGGGTCAGTTGTGCTGCTTCCTGATCGGAATCCAAACTGCTCAACTTCACCCATTTCCTCTTCTACCTGAGGTGAAATTGTGAAACCATAAAATTCTGACACTTCTGTATTAAACTCACAACTGTATCTTTTAAAATCAGTCCACTTTTTCTTTACCTTTTTAGCACCTTTCTTAACATTTTGTGATGTTTGTCAATTGTTTTGCATACATTCCTTGTGTAAATCACTTTCTGACTTTTTAAAATGTTTCTGCATCTAAACACATCCCACAATGAACTTTTTATAGCCTTTTAACCTAAATATATTTTAGAGAATACAGTGATAATTTGATATTGTGGCTGTAAAAAAAGAGGATTACTGGACTCAAACAAATGCCCTACACTGACTGTCCAAAAAAAACTCCAGCTTTACTCCATAGCATATCGCCTACTCCGAGGTGATCTCTGCCTAACATATAAAGCTGTGTCAAACCCAGAGCTGTTGGACATGCTACACCTAAAGAAATCCCAATCCCTCCGAGCTACATGCTCTAGGGACCTAAACCTTGTCACCACAATAAATAGGACATGCTGGAGGGATAGATTCCTATCCCAGAGACTTCCCATACTCTGGAACAGGCTACCCATCTATGTCAAGCAAAGTTCTTCATTAGCACTCTTCAAGAAAAATCTTGATGAGTGGATGGGAAATAGGAAATACACCCCGGGGATCACTTCTGTGTCTCTGCTCGACAGTGGCACAGGAAAATAACTTTCTTGGGTGGCGTAAGCCAGGGAACCTTGTTGGCTAGGCTTACGTAGGCCCTTGGGCCGATAGCCTAGTACCTACCTATGAACCTATGAATGTCTAATTGATGGTATGCTTTTAAGATCAAGCTTAATTAACAATTTTGCTCAATTTACTTCTGTAACAATGTCATCAACTTTAGATATAATAGGACCATTTTTCTGCATTGATTTATTAGCTTGTCTCACTCATATCACAGCAGATAAGTACTTCATTGGGTTGCTGAAATATAGTCATCAATTGTATTTCTTTGTGCTTTCAAGTCTGACAAACTTTTTTTCTATATGCTGCTGTTACAGTCATTTCTGTTTCAGCTGTATTATCTCTCTCCTATGTGCCACTTATACACAGATCTTTCTTTTCTGTCTCACTACTTGACCTTTCAACAGTCTGTTTATTCTGCTACTGTACATATGTATGTATTTTTTAATCTTCCACTACTTACTTGTAATCAAATGCACCTTTCTTGCATTTTTATATTTGTTATACATTCCTACCCTCCTGAATACCTGTACAAAGTGGTCCAATTTCTTACACAGAGTGCATACATTGTTTCTTGCCAGACAAATCCCATTACGTGAATAACTGTCTCTACAGTATCTACAAAGCTTTTAATTTCATACCTCACATACCTCACATTATGCATTTTTTGTCTTTTAACAAATCCTAGGTTCTAATAATGCATGTATTTTCTTCCTATTTTCACTCATTTTTAAAATGATATGCCTCTTGCTTGCATTCCTGACAAATGAAGTGACCTAGCAGAAGTCTGATAAAACCATGCCATGCCTTGATCAGACAGTACTTTTGTGTCCCTTCCAAAACAAACTTATATTTTGACTCAATCTGATTTACTGAAATTACGGTTCTTGACTTTTATTCTTTAATATTGTTTCATTACGTATCAATACTCTTAAGCAGCTGCTGGTCTTTTCTGAATTCATAAATTTCAAATTGTATATTCCTTTATAACTCAAAATATCTTTTTAATTGTTCTCATATGTCTCAATATATACTTCTGCTTGTTAATGTTTCACATATTTTATGAACTTTTCTCCTGTTATGCGTAATAACAGTCTTTCAGCTTATCATCTGCTGTTTTATTTAGTGAAATTATATTATTTTATAATCTAGGTATCCAGTTTGTCCATCATAGACCTAAACAATAACTGTCCACAACAGTATTAAGTTAATGCAAGCCTGGTGGCTGCAGAGATTTCTGATTATATGTTCATTTACCACTGCATTGATTCTTTTATTCCATAATCTTTTTTGATTTTATATAAAAATGTCTTTAATATTTCACTTATCTGGCTATCCCTATTTATCTTTTGTTAACTTTGTTAATTTGTCATTCTTTCCGGATTCAGAGCTCCATCCTTGGTTCCAAAATACGCATTATTTTACCTTCAAAAACAAACATATCTCAAGGTACCCAAATCCACTTTTAAACTCAGGGATATTTTTTACTCTTGTGCTCAATCTTCCTTGCTGTCATGTCAGTCTGCTTTATATTTACTTGCTTCTATAAGGTATGACCATATGTAGGCACAGACAGCAAATATACCAATAATAATGTTACAAGTAGCACCCAGTGTAAGGCATAGCTTTACTGATGGCATGTAAGGGAAACACAGTGCCAGACCTGGATTTTACTATTATTAAATTATATGAACTGCAAACAGTTTGATGTACACAAGATATGGTAATTCAGTTTACAGTTACCTGCTTAGCCCAAATGAGGAAAGTACAGAATCCAGAACTTGTCCTAATATTCACTGGGCATGAGCTAGCCAGAGTAATCGTGGGTGGAACACCATCCCATCACAAGATTCACCCCCCACATACACACAAATGCACACACAAATGCACACACACACACACACACACACACACACACACACACACACACACACACACACACACACACACACACACACAAAAATGACACACACACACACACACACACACACACACACACACACACACACACACACACACACAAATGTACACACACACATACACACACACACACACACACACACACACACACACACACACACACACGCACATGTACATCCATACCCACACACACAACTGTACACCCACAAACACACACAGATATACACCCACATCCACACAAACACACACAAATGTACACCCACACCAACACACACACACACACACACACACACACACACACACACACACACACACACACACACACACACACACACAACACACACCAGAGCACCTGGAGGAAACCCACGCGACCACAGGGAAGGCATGCAGACTCCGCACAGAAGGCACCCTAGCCGAAGATCGAACTGGAGAACCTCTTGCTGTGAGGCGTACTTCTGATAAATTGTTTCATTAACATACAATTAGTGGGAATAATACTTGATATTAAGTAAAGAACTGATATTTGCTGTATTACCTTTACTTATCTGTCATCCTTTGCTATCAATGAAATACAGGCTACAATAATAATTGTGTTTTCCAATAAACATGTGCTGAAATGGTTTTTCACACTAAATTAATTCACTTATTCTCTGTGCGGCTCTCTGCAGTACCATGAGTATTTGCAATGCAATACACCTTCCTTCCTTTTCAACTTCTATTTCACATTGTTTTATGCAGCTAAATGTCGCATGTGTTTTGCTCTCCAATAACATATACAGCATTACCAGAAAAATGGAGGCTGCAAAGTACATCTGACTAGTGTTGTGGAGACACGATACTTATCTGCAGCACCAGATACCCAAATTCAGACAGTGACTCAAGTGTTGGAAGGTTGTATGTGGGAGAGGATAATGTAGCTGATGCTGTCTCTTCTACCTTATGGGGAAGGATGGTATTATCCCTCTGACAGGAAAGGCCTCTGATTGAGACTGATGGCTAGTCCTCAGCCAAAAGGGGATTAAGCAGCTACAATGGATGGCCAAAAGTAAATAAATATATCCATCCACAACCCCTTTTTCCCATTTTTACACATGGAGTCTGGATGCAACTTCAACAGTGACAATCATCTACAGCCAATGTTTACACTGCCAGATACCCATCCCAAAAACAGAAGATAGCACATGGAGTCATTTATAGGGTACTGCACAGCAACTCACAGCACGGTAGCATAGTAGAGCTAAAACATAAAGAGAAAATCCCTCTTATCAAGCTAAGATGGCTTAGACAGCTGCTCATTCTCTTAGTTCTTGTCACTCACTGCAAAGAGATGTTTCAGGTTACTTCCATTAGGAGACAACCCACCATCCTGGGCTACATGGGAAAGGGGCAGCACCATCAGTTAGCTGGAATGAATGGGCCATTAAGGGGGAAGAAGAGGTCAAATAGCCTGAAGTCAAATATAAGGAGAAGGCAGAGAACAAACATATATCCTAAGCTCCAACTCACCATAAAAGACAATGTATTTCCCCATCTCGTATATTCCCACTTAACACTCCAGCACAGTATGCCAACTACTCGTATGTTCCTTTGTTTATGACTCGGTGAAATGCACATATTAAATATGTCTGCCTTCATGACCATCACTTATACATGTTTCAAAGTGATGTGAAGTAGAAATCTGGCCCCCTGATTGAGTCTGACTGTTAACAATTAAGCAACCCCTGAAATGTAGTGTGGTGCATGAAGGGAGCTCCCAGGATTGTTAATGATGCAGCCTTCTAAATGACTAGACTATAAGTGATTTTAACAGACTGGTAATATCCCAGAGTCATCAAGAAACTGAAACACTTTTCCTTTTTCATATTCCATATCATCTGCTGAATCATGCCCCTGATGTCCTTATCCAAACTGGTAAAAAGGCTGGACAATAAATGTCTCATTACTGACAAATATATTCTGAAAACACACTGCAGCTAGCTCAGTTTCCTAAAGTTGATGCCCCTTAAAAACAATTTTACAAAGAACATCTTCTGTTGCTTATATGTATAACTTCTGAACAAGGTATGACATCTCTTTTTATTTCTTCTTTGCTCCTGTCTGTTCATATTACCCTGAACAGTTCATTAGAATGTGGTCGCCTTACACGAGTCACCTTTCTGAGTTAAAAAAAGGCAGAATCACTGTGACTAGGAGTGCGTGAATCCCATAGGAGTCAACCAGAACAGTTTGCTTTGATCAAAAGATTTAGGCAGCTGATCTATGAGCACACTTATGCCATAGCTAAACAAGATGTTAACAATGCCCTGGCCAGGCACATTCATGCCTGTCCAGGACATTGTTTTAAATTCATAGTTCTAGGAAAGTCATTTGCTGATAATTTAAGTGGTCCTTGGCAGACTTATTTAGAAGTAAATGAACTTTATTGGCAGTTACGCACATGGGCATATACTAACCCAGGTTTAAATGAGTATGTCTCTATTGCTCCTGTCTTGAAATTGTTGTCTAGTAAAAGATGAGTATTCTTGGGGTTACCTTCTTATTTGTGTATGGGACATTTTAGCAGTAAGAAGGTCTAAGACGTATTTAAAATATAATAGGCTTAGGGTATTTTTCTTTAGGTCTATAGGGTTATTTATATAATATTTTTTTTTTTTTTTTTCCCAATGTATGGGTTGGCAATTTATTTGGCTTCTAACTGAAACAGTGTTTTGATTAGAGTAGTATGTATTTTCATCACTTTTCATGTGTTATATACATTTATTAAAAACACGTGCAAATGTTGTTTAGATTGAAAGTGTTGCTGAACAACAGAGTAGGATAAATTCCAAGTTCACTTATTACAAAGTTTTCTTGACATAGTATGTGTTTTAAGTTATTTTCTATTGATGTCTTTTATAAGTTGTTTTTAATATTGTAAACTAGAACACAGTTAATGAAATGTTTTAACTAGTGATTAAATGATTTTTTAAGATGATTTTTAAAATATTAGATATATGTATATATACACATATTTACATAATTGAATGTAATTAATCAATTAATTGTTTAGTATATAAACTAAGATGGCTGGCTTGTAAATGTCTGATGAAGGTGAGACACTGAGCTCTCACGAAAAGCTGGTTTTTACTTATCTTATGAGCTCACCTAAGTTTTGGTTTTGTAACTTCTGCTATTTTGGTGAATAAATCTGATCAAAAGATGCTCGCTTCACAAACACAAATACTTCTGCTGGGTAAATGTAAAAAAAAAATCTGTCATAAATCTTATGGAAATGAATCAACAATCCTCCACCATAAAAGTAATGGTATCCCTCCACAGTACACCAATGGCCAAAGCAATATCAGACACTACTTAGTAACATCAGTTCTGCCTCTGCAAGACTTTGTTTAAATAACTAAATTGGTTCAACTGGGTCTTCCCACTGGCTTTTAGATTTCCAATCCCTGACTGCTGTCTGTAATTGTCCAGTAATTAGATTATTCTTTCCACCCCTTTTTTGTTCTTTTGATCTGACTCTGAGTAAACTAGATGACATAAACAAATACATATATACATAAAACTAATAATTACTGGTGATGGCTAGCCTTGTATTGCAGTGGCAATGACTGCAAGCAACCTGTTTCTTTTATTTTTTATGTATTTATGAATTTATTTTTTGGAAATGGTTAATTGCACACATATGTCTTTTTTTTGGACATAGTTACTTGCACACATATGTTAATACATTGGTCTGCATACTCTTTGGTAATTTCATACAGGGGGGGACTCCCCACTCTGCAATGACAGTACATAATTCATCAAGTAATATAAGAATGCTGTAAGTGAACAAGCTCGGAGTGAGCAGAACACCAAGAAAGGAAGTACAGTCTTAAACCTAAGGTACAAAATTACACAATAATCAAGATTTGTTTTATACTTCACATTTTACATGCATATATGTGTATCTGTTTGATCTGCTAGGAGGACACATAAGGATGATTCTCCACTTCCATCCTCCCAACAAAGAAAAACATGATCTGTAATTTGCTTGATTTTGACAAAAACTTATATCTCTTACATTCTATATAAAACTCAATTTCAGTTCAAATCGCCTTCAAAAATTACTTTTCATTCTTTAAGGCTTTCCCAATTTCCAGAACATCCACTTTTCCCGAAAACACCACAGAAGTGAGTGCTCTCTGGATAATGCATCCCCTGATCCACTTTCTAGCCCATATTTACTTAAATGCCTTCTCTTCTTATATGTAATTCCATTAATCAAGCCTCCACTTGTCAGAGTCTGTTTCAGTTACAAAAAACAGATGTGTGCATGCGCTACAATACATGATCTCAGAGACAGTTGCCTGCAGTGATAGATATATGAGTTCTCATACATGTATCCTCTAGGCAGCTAATATATCTTTTCTATCATTTTATAGATTTTTCAACCAGAGACCAGTTTTACTGATACCCAATATAGCTAAAAATATAAACCTTCTTCTTCTGGCTTTTCCCAGTTAGGGGTCGCCACAGCGGATCATCTGTCTGCTCATGATTGGCAGTGGAGTTTTACGGTGTCAAGCTGCCAGCCCGGTGCCCACCTTCCACAGAAGGCACACACACGCACTCACACCTAGGGCCAATTTAGAGTGTCCAATCCACCTTCTGCATGTCTTTGGGATGTAGGAGGAAACCGGAGCACCCGGAGGAAACCCATGTGACCACAGGGAGGACATGCAGACTCCGCACAGAAGGCACCCCAGCCTAGAATCAAACCAGAGAACCTCTTGCTGTAAGGTGGCAATGCTAACCGCTGAGCTAAAATATAAATCTGATATTTATAAATTCTGATACATAACATTTATGACTTTTACTGCTATGTCATCAGTTGTATGCCTATTTTAATTGGTGCTGCTACCTCAAGTTCTAAGTACTGTATCTTATACAATTACTTGCATACTCACATAGATCATCTCTTTTGATAAATGTATTTGCTTCCTTTTTTTGTTTAATATTATAACTTGCATTAATTTTGGCATGTGTTAACTTTGTAAGATAAGTACTGAAAACAGTAGAAATGAAATGTATGAAACATCTAATCACTTCTTTGTTTTGTGAACCTTTGCATGGCATGAAATTAGAAACGAGGCATTTTTGGTATTTTTTTCTCCCTCTTAATGTGAATATTGCAATCTAACTATCAAAGCTAGATTTTTTTTATACATCCAAGCAGCTTCACAAATGGTAAACTGGGCTTGCATTTTCGAGTGAACATTTTTTTTCTCTTTAAAAAAAAATTCAGCTTAATTATAATGCAATGGATCCTGCCATCTCATGCTTCTTTCATTCACAGTAAAACCTTCAAAAGAAACAAAAGCAGCTCAGATATCTTCGCAGCAGCTAGGTCAGTTTTCTGATCTCAAGTTCAGTCCCCTTAGGACATATAGGGATCCCTTTTATAGGGCTGAGGGATAAGCATGTCCTGTCTCAGCGTCACTAGTGTTGTTGGCTACTATTTAAATATAGGGACAAACTAAAAATAAGGAAATAAAATGGTAAATGTATCATTCTTAGAACTGGATCTTCTTGCTATCCAAGTCAGATAAAGCCACTACATATATGTTAGACACAAGGTGACAAAGAACAACTGCAAACAAACCTACCATACAGCATTTGATATGCTTAGTATGCCTACTGATTGCATTTTACTCTACTGGGCTTCTGCAATGGGAAGAATCCCAAGTAATATCAAAAAGCCTTCATGAAATAGTAACAGCACAATCCAAAAAAAATCAGTCTTGGATTCGGAAAGCAGCAACTTGAAGCACAAAAAGCAAAATCAACTCATTTAGTGGCACTGCAACTATAGCAGGCAGTGACGTCATGTACTGAGGGCCATGTGACTGCTCTGAAATGGCTGCCATTAACAAATATTTCAAATAAGCACTGAAAGCAGTCCCCTCCTCTTCCCCCAATGAAATTATACATGACTGCATTAGCTAATGGATGGCCAGTTGACAGAATAGTGTACCTGATGTTCCACTTGGATTTCACACCTTCCTTACCAAAAGCAAAGCAGACAAACCAGTCTGTCTTCTGAACTCGTTTATCCTCTAGAGTAGAAACAAAGCTGGCAGCGATCATCAAAATTATGCAAGCTGTGGTCCCTGTTGGATTTTGCCCTCAAAAAAAAGGAGAGAGAGACTGGTAAACTAGTTGAAGGAAAGCTCAGACGTCAATGGAAAAAGCAGGGACTAATCTTCAGGGACAGCCGGTCTTTGTTTGCCAGCAAACAGTGTTCATGACACAAAGCCTATAGGTTAGAGATCCACAAAGCAGAAAGGCTAATAGGGACAAAATCTTCCAGCAGCACAGAGAAGGACAGATACATATAGGTTCATAGGTGTGCACTAGGCTAATGGCCCTGGAGCCTTTACAAACCTAGTCCAGAGGATTACCCTGGCATTGTGCCACCCGACCTTAGTTCCCAGTGCCTCTGTTGAGTAAAGCCACTGGAGTGATCCTGGGGGGGATTTTCTATTTCTCATCCACTCAACAAGATTTCTTTTGAAGAGGCCCCGTGAGGTGCTCTGCTTGACATGTATGGGAAGTCTATTCCATAGCATGGACAGTCTCTGGGTTATGAACCTGTCCCTCCAGCATGTTCTGTTAATTGTGGTAGTGAGGTTGAGGTCTCTGGAGCGTGGGGTGCAGAGAGATTGGGATTTCTTTAGATGTAGCATTTCTAACATAGCTGGGTCAGACATGGCTTTGTAAGTCAAGCAGAGCTAGCCTCTAAGTAGGCAATATGAGACAGAGAACAGTTGAGTGTTTTGAGTCTGTCCATATAGGACAAATGTTTAAAACCTGGGATCCTCTTTGTGAGGTACTTTTGTGGCCTCTCCAGTTGTTGCAGCTGTTTAGTGAGGTACATGCCAAATGGGGGATTGTACTCAATGACTGGCCTACTGAGGGAAGAGTAGAGGGAGACAATGACCTCTTTCTTCCTGGAGGCAAAACCCTTAGTAACGAGATGTGCCACATAGAAGGACTTTCTGACCACAGTGGCAATGTGGTGGTCAAAAGAGTGGTTGCTGTCAACCTGTGTTCCCGGATCTCTTATAACACCTTCTGCATTCAGTGGACTACCATCGATGTGGTAATTCATAAGAACCAGGTTTTTCCCAAAGGGGATGATGACACATTTTTTGGCATTGAGCTTAAGGCCATGGTTCTGACACCAGTCGTTGGTCTCAGTGAGGCCTTTCTGTAGGATATCAACATCACTTGAGGAGTTAATAATAGCACCCAACTTGCAATCATCTGCGAACTTTGACTGCTAAAAATATGCACTGCAACATTCAAATTCACCCTGCTCAAAAAAAATTCCAATTCCCAGACAGGACAGTGGTTCTTCATAGAAAGCTTAAGATGAAGAACCCTTTTGTTTTATCATTTAAGCTAAGCCACAATCCCAACTACCACCAAGTCACTTAAGATGTACTAAGATGGCGTAAATATACTCTATGACTATGGAATAACAGATAACCATATCAAGAAGGTGCCTTAGATAAATCTTACAGATCTGGATGCTCACTGAGGGAAGGTGAAACAGGTACCTCTGTGTCAGGCTGAAAACTGGTTCCAAGTTGATGCACATGAAGAGACAATGGAATATATTACCTCCAGAACCTCTAAGATTTCTCTGGAATATCTGGAGGAATAATAGAAGGTACTCCAAGAAACAAGCCCAAGGTTGTCAGTGGTCCGTCTGCCACAATGCTGCAACATTCATTTCTGAATAAATTAAGAACAGGATAGAAGCCTGTTTCTCTCTTTTCTTTTGGCTGTTCCCATTAGGGGTCGCCACAGCGGATCATTTGTTTCCATTTCTTCCTGTCCTCTGCATCTTGCTCTGTCACACCAACCACCTGCATGTCCTCTCTCACCACATCCATAGACATTATCTTAGGCCTTCCTCTTTTCCTCTTACCTGGCAGCTTCATCCTTAGCATCCTTTTCCCAATATACCCAGCATCCCTCCTCAGCACATGTCCAAACCAACACAATCTCGTCTCTCTGGCTTTGTCTCCAAACCGTCTAACCTTGACGGATCCTCTAATATACTTATTCCTAATCCTGTCTACCCTCATCACACCCAGTGCAAATCTTAACATCTTTAACTCTGCCACATCCAGCTCTGACTCCTGTCTTTTTGTCAATGCCACTGTCTCCAACCCATATAACATAGATTTTTTTTTATTTCTGGGTCACAATAGAGCCACTGTGGTGATAAGGTCTTTATGTTCCAAATTTTATAAGAAGATGAAAACTTGGGGGAATGGAGAAAATCCATAAAGATATATTCTCCTGCAATCAACCAGAAAGCATGTCTGCTATCCACTCACCTCTACCTTGTAGAATGTTGCGTTTCTTCTGAAGTTATACTATTGTCTTGATCATGAAAGGGTGTCCCACAAGTGGAAGACTGCTCATATACTTTTCTGATGTAGCTGCATTTCTAGCAGAGGATTCATACTGTAACACAGTATCTTTAGTGGCACCTGATTCCCTTGAGATGTGACCACAAATGGGGAATAGCCCAGTGCTGCAGCCACACTGCTACCTATCATACAGACAGAAGTGCATCATACACTGGTCATTCAGGTATCACAGCACGCCCTGATTGTCCAGCATCCCTAACAAGGTCCGTGGTTCCTTAATGTCTCTGTGAAATTGTATACCAAAAAGAACAACCCTCAAATGAAAGCATTCAGCTTCAACCATAGACCTTTGGCAACCACTCCCACCTCACACTATGTATGCTTATAGGCATCAATTCTCAATTCTACTGTGCCATCCTTGTCCACGGTCTGCCCTTTGGCCATGCAAGGTTTCCAAAAAAACTGGTGTGCCACAACAACAGCTTCAAATGAATAAACTTAGCTTTAGTGAGAGTCCTATAACATTCACTTCAACCTCATAACATCTGACTTTTCAGCTATTAGCCCTCCATTCCATTTTACCATCCTTACATCCTGTGTGTGTCTTTTTACATACCAGCACTTTCTAGGGAAATGGTATGAAATGTGATAACCTCTCTGTTCTCCTTCCATCCTCACACAGACTTCTTATGTTGAAAACACCCTAGACCCTTCAAAACAGTACACATGGATATATTTAACAGCTGAAATAGTGGAGTTTGACATATAAACAAAAGCTATAACAAATGTGCATAATAAAAAGAAGATAAAAAAGCAGAATACAGCAACATCACCTTAAGCAGCTTGAGATCTCAGAAGAAAAGGCAGAAAGCAACCAGACTGAGGAACATGGGTGACATTCTTGGCTAGTCTTAGAAGGGCCTCTGGGCCAATAGCCTAGTATCATCCTATGAACCTATGAACCTATGAGTACAAAAAGAATGGCTGTTCAGCAATAATTATTAAAACATACAATCAGTATCAGAAGAGTGAAGAATACAGAGAACACTGCTGTAATTCAGTCACCAGTTATGGACAAACTATGGTAAGTTTCGGAATTTGCTGTAAAGTTTTATGATTTTAATGCAACTATAAAGGAAAAAAATAAATTTATGGCAGCCTGAATCTCAGGATACCAGAAGTATAAGAAAAAGATAATGCTGAACTTTGTAAATCAGCAGTATGTACTATTCATGTACCGTGTACATGCTAACTGCTTTCTGCAATGTTAGAAAGTTGTGACCACGATGTTCTGGATCACACATCAGGCAAACCAAACTCTCATCATCCTCACAGAACAGCTTCAGGCTTTCTTCATGTGGTCTGCAGAGCTCATCTTTTTTCTGTTGTGAGTCTGGTCCTTCTCTTCTCTGACACTGTATTTGCGCCCTTTTAATCGCATCTGCTAGTAGTCTGTTCTCAGCATATTTCCCGGTTGTGCATTCCTCTCTGCACTCAGGACAGGAAGGTTGTCTCTCACTGTCCCAAACTCTTGTCAATACAAGACCTGGAGAAATTATGTTCACAGTCCAGTGTCACTGGAACATTTAACACTTCAAGGCAAATAGGACAAATAAATTCCTCCATAAACTCTACAGTTTGTTTACTATATGCCATTGTGAGTAAAGACTGCTTCACATTTTTCATTTTCATTATCAAGAACAGGAAAGTTATTGCTGGGCCTACCTTCATTTAAAGGCACAACACATATCTAAAAGTAACCAGTTATTTTTATCCTATTACATCTCACAGACTGGGAGACAAATGGACAAATGCTGGTAAAGAAAATCCCAAAATATCAATGTGACTTAATCAGTAATCTATTTTTGTAAACTGCACAGATGTACACTATAATGACTGTCACAACATCCTTCAAACTCTACCTCATTGGTGCTAAATATGAGCATCATATTTGTTGTTTCTGTTTATATTTATTCACTTTTGTTGATCAGGTTAGCTTACTAAGTTTGCGTTTTAAGTGGACAACCAAAGTGATATTCATATTGACTTGGGAAAATTTGTTCAAGACATGGTGGGGATTCCTTTTCGATTTGCTGTAAGTACCGTGGGATCTTGTAGAGCCAGCTGAGATACTACCTTGGTTTAAGTCCACTGTTGTGTTTCCCTTTGTCTTACCTTGTTTTCTACTTTTTTTGCTTTGTGACTTTGAAGTAACTTAGTGATACCTTGTTCCCACAACAATTTTGATTACGATTTGAAAAGGGAAAAAATAAGATTCCGACCTCTCCACTGGCTCACATAACACCCACAGTTTTGTGATACTGTTTTTTTTTTTACAGTTATGGTCCATGATCTGATCCACAACACAATGCACGGCAAGACAAGCCCAGTATGTACGTAAGGATTAAATCACATCAAGCACACTTTGTCAATGCAGTGCATTGTGGGCCAGGTCAGTTGTCATTATAGGATAGCACAGGAATGTCAATACCATAGCTCACAAGACAAGATCTTTAATCTGCACAGAGGCCTACTGCAACCATTGGGACAATATGGATCTTGATTTTATTTCATTTTTAAACTGAAAATAGCTTCAGTGAAAGCATGAGACTGCACTAACTAGACCAGTGCTTTAGGGATGCTCCCAGAAAGAGTCACCTGTACTTTGTGTGTTTTTCTTGGTTAATGAAAAAATGAATAAATATAGTACTAATATTTCTACCCTGATATTCTTCATGCATGAGCACATATCACAAAAATGTGAAAAATATAGGAATTATCAAATCTCATTTTAAAAAGTTTGCATCTCTGAATTAAGAAAGTGAGCAAATAATCACTTAAAACACCTTCAGAATACAATACTTAGTAACAATCAGAAAGGCGTAAGGTGGTATTCACAGTCCTGGGCTTCCCAAATGCCTTATGGTAATCTTAGAATGGCAACACTAGATGCATATGCGAATAAACTCAGAGCAAGTTATTTGTGATGTATTAGCAAAAGTGAAGCCTTTATTGAAAATACACCTATTTCATGCAGATGACTACGTTATGTAAAAATCAGCATTAAGAATGTGGGAATTAGTTCACAAAAGCATGATAACTTGTATTCCTATTTTTTGTTTGAATATTGTGGGAGTGCATGTCTAAGCACAATCACACTTAAAAGCTTTAAGGAAAGGTACAGACTGCACAGCAATTTTAAACTGATGTTTTTTAAAAAGAAAGAGGTTTATAATGTTTTATATAGGAGTATCCTTTTGTGGATACCCTGTTGGTTTCATTAAAGAATAGAAATGGAGTGACAGGAAATACTGAAAAAGGGGAGACAAAGATGGGAATGCACCTGAGGAAAACTTCAAGAGGGTTTGTGCTGAAGGAGATGAGAGAAGATGGGCACTATGTTTTTATATATATATGAGAGGGTAGTGTGGGTGAGAAATAGGTAAGATAGTGTACTAGAAAGGATAAGGGAAGAAGGGCTGAGGTAGTGCCAGCAGCCGTCCAAGTACAAACAGCCTCAAACACATCTACTGCCAGACGGTGTTGAGGTGGTGGACCCTGATGTTGAGGAGTAGGGGCCTGTGTTGGTGCTGTGGTCAGCACCAACTTGGAGAGCATGTCTTCTACACAATGAAAAGAGGTTTCAACTGGCTGCGTTTGTCTGCCTGTTACGGTGTTACCTCCTCCAGTACGTCCTCTACTAAGCTCTGAAAGTTCCTTTCAATGAGGCTTGCCAAGTTGCCACATGCCAGAGGGCCTGCAGGATTGTTGCCTCCACCCCAACCATACAAGGGTGTCCCCAGATGGGCAGAGGATAGAACATTCCCTAGACTGGGAGGTAAGTACCTGGGCTGTTCCTGAGGGATTTGAAGTTGTAAAACAGTAAAATAAATGGGAGAGAAACAACAAAAATGAGAAAAAAATGCTTAATCAAAATAACAACAGAGGGGAAAAGGGGTTAGGAAAGACAGAAGAGAAAATGCACAATAAATCCACACATTATGTTTTCATGCCATTTCATACACTATTCAAATATTACATTAACATCTTTACTGAAGTAAAACGTGTGTACAGGAAGTGCTTATGCATACTATAGGAGTACACAATTGGTAAGTGCTTGTGTACTTGGCAAAAATGATTTGAGCTGTGCTTATGCATATTTGATATGAATTCATATGACAAATGCTTGTAAGCATGTGAAGGGGAGTCTGTATCACAAGTTCTGTACATACAATATATTCAGTACAGCACTAAAAACATACCTCCCAAGTGTACTGAATTACTCCATTTTTACCAAGTTTTGGGGGTCCAAATAATTGGGTGCCACGATTCCCGAGTGGCACCCCTTAATTTCTGAATTTCCTGGTGCTTTTATTTTAAATTTTATTTCCTGGCTTTTTGAGCTGATGTCATCATGTGAGCAATGACATCAGCTCTGTGAAGCAGCCTGCCAGCCTGTTGGAATTGAGCTGAAGCTCAGTGTGTGTGCATTTCTATCCGCTCAAATCCTTAGTGGGAAGCTGGATATCTATGCTGTGCTGCCTATGAGCTGTTTTCTTTACGGAAGAGCCATTTGAAGAACTGCATATCTATATTACTGTCTATGGAAGAAGCTTCCTGGAAAGTGTAGGAAGATGTGTGTGTTTGTGTGTGATGCCCTAGATGAATATACCTGGTGGTTAGAGGAGGTATGCAGACTCAAACCTTGTACCTTGGGTACAGGTAACAACAGCCTAAATTTCCTACCCACCACCTCTTCTGTAAACCTTCCAGATTTATGCCTCATATTTTTGTTCTGTTCCTCATAAAATCTGTGGTTTTCTGGATTTCGGTGAAGGATTGAATTAACTAAATAATAGCAGGCATTTGAATTTCAGACTTCATATTCTTCAGAAAATAAATGGTAACACCAAACCTTTTATTCTAGCAATTTTCTAAGTTTATAAGATCAGTATTTGAAATTTGTCTCTTTTTTGGGGCTGTATTCCTCCATTACTGGCTTTGTCCAGGTTTTTTTGTGCTAAGAGGTTGAGAGCTATGGTGAGAAGTGAGAACTGAATTCTGTATTCCCCCATTATTGGCTTTGTCCTGTTTTTTTGTGCTAAGAGGTTGAGAGCTATGGTGAGAAGTGAGAACTGAATTCACTAAATGATAGCCATTTAAGTTTTTCGATTGCTCACGAAACTGCTGATTTGGCATAGTGGTATGTTGCTCTGAAAGGGTCCTGCATTCAAGAATTGGCAGTGAAATGCATGGTGGCAACACAGCATTTTATTCTAGCAGTTTTCTAAAATTATAGAAGCAATGTTTAAAATGTGTCCCTGGTTCTTGGGCTTTTGCCCCCCCCCCCCCCCCCCCCATAAATTTTGGCTTTTCCAGATTTCTTGTGCTGCAAGTTTGAGAGATACAGTTGAGTGTTGGTTGGATTCTACAAGGAGCTGAGAGCTTCAGGGGAAGAGAAGTTTAGTGTTGCTTATAATGCACCGTCTTGCATTGTTAATAGCATAACAGGTTAAATACTTGTGTTTGATGCAGAAGGCTGTGGGTTCTACTCCCACAGTATGTAGATGCATTATTCTACTATGTTGTTTTACTTTTTTGAAGGGGGTGGGTGTAACAAGTCAAGGATGTAGCTACAGATACAACCGAAGTGAGAAAATGCAATGCATTATGGCATTTGTGCCTCAGTGGAAAGAGCAAAAAATATCATTAACCCAAATTCAGGTACAGCAAATCATAATTATTATGTTCTGTGCTGCATTATAAGAGAAATAATTTTAAACAAGTACAGTACATTTTCCAGCATTCAAGATAAAACACACATTTTTCCACTGCAGACAGTGGAGAAGCAAGAGTGGGGCCAGTTAACAGCACCTGGATTACAATGATAGTTTTGATGCTTCAGGCTGAATGTAGGAGAGGGTCTGTCAGTACTTGGACTAAAAACTGGAAGTCTTACAACATGCAGTTTGCCTAGTTTGTTTTGTTGTGCATTTACAGCTATTGAGTTGGTCTGATAACACAAATCAGAGTAAGTCATGCAAAAAACTGAAATTGAAAATAAGTTCAAGAAGCTATGCAAGATGCCCATGTCTTACACTACTGTCATTTTATATATATATATATATATATATATATATATATATATATATATATATATATATATAAAGTGTGTGTGTGTGTGTGTGTGTGTGTGTGTGTGTGTTTATTTATTTTACATTTGTTGACCAGGATAGTCCAACTGGATATATGTCCATTTTCAGCGGAGGCCTGGGGAGAAAAGCTCTAAGATAATACACATTGAACATTTAGTAAATGCTAGCTTCAAGCAGGTTACAGTCATAAGCAATACCAGCATTTAGTACATATAGTACTAACTTATTATAAAACAGTTTAGAAAACATAACATTATTTTCAATGTTATATATACATAATATTATATTCAGGTTTAAGACAAATTGAGCAGCAGTTATACAATTGACCATTTCTGAAATGGTGTGGTAGAAAAAAGTTAGAAGTAGCTGAAGGTAAGGCACCTAAGTAATAAAGAGGTCACTAGTCGGGGTTAGTGCAAGGACATAACTAAAGAGTTTTGAAGTATTTCTTTTGAGTTTGTTTTTGAATCGAGTTAGTGAGGGTTCCAGGGTCAAGTCAGCTGGGAGTCAGTTCCATGTTTTTCCAACAGAGCTGGCAAACAGGGAGCCCCCAACTGAGTAGTTGGATTTGTATGTTTGAACTAGGAGTCTAGTGGATGATTGCAGTGGCCGGGTGCTGGTGTAGGTTGTAATAATATTTTTTAGTGCAGGTGTACTTTCTGGTTGGTAAAGGACTTTATGTGCCACTATTAGCTGGTTGAACTGCAGTAGGCTACGTAGTTCAAGCCATCCTAGGTGATTTAGGTTGTGGCAGTGGTGTGTCCGGTATGCTGTGCCAATAGCAAATTGGGCAATGTGGTTATAGCAGGATGATAGTTTATTAAGATCTGTTTTGTTTAAGTTGGAGAATAGAGGTGAGGCATAGAGAAGAGTTGATAGTAGATGGGAACAGGCAATTGCATGTCTAGCAAGTGGGGTAAGGAAAGGTTTGATTCTGTAAAGAGAGTCAAGTTTTTTTTTATTAATGGTTTTGATAGTTTGATTGATATGTGCATCAAACTTCAGGTTATCAACTATGACACCCAGTAGTTTAGTTTGGGCTTCTGGGGAGATGATAGTGCCATTGTTAGCTGCTATGTTGAAGGACGCCAGGGGGGTCTTGCATGTGGGAGAGAAGAGGAGCAGCTTAATTTTGTTGGGGTTTAGGATTAGTTGTTGATTGGAGAGCCATTTTCCACTGTATTGAAGGTATTTTGAGTTAATGTGAACAGAGTAACTGGTGAGGTGTCAGAACAAATCAAGGTGGAGTCGCCCGCATATTGAATGCAGGTAGTATCTGGGATGATTGAATGTAGGCCATTGATAGAGATGTTGAAAAGAAGGGGTCCTAATACTGAGCCCTGGGGGACTCCTAATGTGATGAGTAGGTGGGATGATACCTTGTCCTGCCATAGGATTGCCTGTTGCCTGCCCTGCAGGTAGGATTGAAACCATTGGAGTGCATGGTTGTTTAAGGAGAAGGCCTTCAAGGTATTTATAAGCATTTTGTGGTCAGCTATGTCAAAAGTCTTGGATAGATCTAGAAAGAGTGCTAAAGATAGTTTGTTATTATTATAGTTGTGGTTAATGACAATAGAGAAAGAGAGGAGGGCAGTAGTACTACTGTGGTGTGGCTTAAAGCCATACTGAAAGCTGGACAACAGCTTGTTCCTGTGTGAGGTAGTCCATGAGCTGTATGTGTACACACTTCTCCATAATTTTAGCTAGAGGTAACAAAATAGCTATGGGTCTAAAGTTAGACAGTTCAGTGGAACTGCCTCCTTTATGGAGAGGTATGATATGGGAGATTTTCCATATAGTGGGGACAGTAGCTTCAGATATAGCTCTATTGATCAAGACTGAGATGGGGGTATACTATGGTGTCAGCAGCCTTTTGCAGATAGTCTGCTGGGAGGAGGTCAGCAGCCAGGGTGGTGGGTCTTAGTTTCTTAAGTAGGGCCTGAATAAGTTGAGTAGGAACATGTTGGAATGTAAAGTATGTTTGTGTACTGGGTGTGGCTGCATTAGAATTAGAGCCATTGGGAGACAGTTGGCTTGTTAGAGACTGGCTAGTCTCTGTGAAGAAGCTGTTGAATTCATTAGCAATGTCTGTTGGGGATTTTTGTTGGGAAGCTGAGGGGGGGTGGAGTGGTGGTTTGGCCTGGGCAGAGTAGTTTGTTTATCCCTGCTCAGAACTTTTGAGGCTTGTTTTGGTGTTTTTGTAGTAGATGGTAGTAGTAGTTATTTTTGTCTAAGGTTATGGGTTTTTTGGTGTCATTCCTTAGCTGTCTGAATCTTAGTTGATCAAGTGGGGCTTTTGTTTTTTGGTAGGTGGCCCATGCCTTGTTTCTGAGTGAAATTTTGGTTTTGGTATCTTTAGAAAGCCATGGTGCAATATTAACTTTGGTTCTAATAGAGCGGCTGGGAGCATGGGAGTTAAGAATAGCAAGGCATTTGGTGTTAAAGTATGCTACTGCTTCATCTACAGGGAGACTTTTTAGTACTGTCCAGCTGCATGCCTTAAGTTCCTTTTGGAACTTGGTGAGAATAAAATTCTTGTTGTTTCTTAATGTTTTATAGGTGGGTTGGTAGGAGCAGTCTACTTTGAGCTTGATTACATAGGTGAGTAAGTGGCCACTTAGTTCATCAAGTGCCTGATGTATAGGATTGGAGATGGGTATTGAGTAACCAATCTAGGGTACTTTTCTTGTTATTGGATTTTCCTGTCCTGGTGGAGAAGGTTATGAGTTGACTAAATCCATAGAGGTTTATGTGGGTTGTGGGGGTTTCACAAGAGCAAGTGTTCCAGTCAATGTGGAAATCCCCCAGAACAATTGTTTCTTTGGGGCAGCTACTGGATAACCAATATAAGAAGTCTTCTAAGGTTTCTGTGTTCCTCCTTGGGGGAATGTAGACACAGACAATGTTTATATTTTTGTTTTTATTAATTTGCAGTTTTGAGAGAAGAATTTCAGCATTATTGAACTGCTGACAGATAGGGTAGACTTGTAAAGTATGGCTACCCCACCACCCTTTATATTGGTATGGTCTAGTCGAAAAATATTGTACCCTGGTGGGAGAATCTCATGGCCCTTGGTTGCAGGTTTTAGCCACATTTCTGTTAGGCATAATATACCTGTGGAATGCACAGCTAAGAGGGCATGCAGGTGCTGAGTTTTATTTATGCTCCTAATATTTACATGGCAGGCCAGCAGTGAATTAGGAGGTCTATTTGTTGGAGCTATGCTGGTACAGGATATAGTAGGGGGATTAGGGTCAACAGGTGGGGATGGACCAGAGTTTGAGTGGATGTTGCCATCCTTTGTGAGGTTGCAGTATAGCCTGAGTATGAGTTTTAAGATTTTGAATAAAGTTTTGTAATAGTGTCTAGTTTTAGGACTAATGTAACTAAGTCTAGTAAGATGGTAGTACTTAGGGGTTAAGGAGGTAAGCATGAAGGAGGTGAGTAAGGGTACATTATTATCTGTTGTAGATGGGATGGATGTTTGGAATTTGGGGTAGTGGAAACCTGGGTGACCCTGATATTCGTAGGCGGTAAGGAGATATGGGATGAGTAACAAGGGTAGTAGTAGAATTAGTAAGAGTATTTTGGGTGATAGCATAGCTACTGAATGAGGCTTAAACTTAGGCAACAGAATAGTAGAGTTAGAGGACTGGTGGTATAAGGTTGAGGGTGGTGCTGTTGAGTGACAAGTTGTTACTGATTGGTTTAAAAGGAGTAGGGTGTGGTCTTGTACTAATAAATGTAGCAACAGTGAGGTCGGGAAGAATTTGGGGGCAGGGTGTGGTGCGGAGCGAGCCCAAGCAAAGCAATGGTGAGTGGAGCAGGGCTGAACCAATGCCTGTGCTAAGTTGTAGCCGATATAACCTGTTTGAGGAAAGATGGGGGTGGGGGAAAAGAGAAGGCAGTAGAAGTGGTTAGAAGGAAACCTTCATAGACTCAAGACACTACACCAGAGGTATGTTTAATGTAAGGGCCTAAAACCTGCACTCAGCACTTTAATTTTACTTACTTTTAGCAGGAAAAACAGACCGACAGTATACAGTTTTGAGGATTTTTACAAGGGTTACTTGTTCAAATGTCAGACAAGCAAGTAAAATTTTCAAACAGGAATCTATGTCTGAGTGTAGAAAGCCAGAAAGATACACGGTACAGCTGAAAAGATTAGGGTCAGAGAGACAAATGTCAGTCAGTGTACTTTAGTTACAGGGGAAGGAAGCAAACACTCAAGTAGAAAAGAACCCTATGGCTAACCAAAATGGTGACTCGCTTTGTTACACAGCAGAGTAAGAGAAAGCTTATCAAATGTTTTTTTATATGTGTAACATACTCTGATTAATTGCTGTGTTTGGAAGTAGATTTTTATGATGGAAATGTTCTGAACTGGGCAGTTTTGTCATTATTGGTTCATGCATTTTGTTTCATTGCCTGCTGGAAAAATGTTCAAACAACAAGTTTAAAATGTGCTCTAAATCTAACAAGTGTGCTGTATTATACAAGGAATATAATTTAATAAAGTCAGGGAGATGTATCGAAGAACACGTGTATGTTTCATGTTTTGTGGGAAAGGGGCCTATGATTTGAAAACAGCCCAAAGGTAGTTTTTATCCACCACTGACCAGATGCATTTTCTTTGGATGTCGTGCGGGTTTCTTTGCTGTTTCAATGAATGCGAGTTTCAAGGGCAGAGAGGTTTTAATGCTAAGTCTGTTTTCATTATGAGACAGTATTGCTTTGTTTAGCAGATGACTATTAGTGTTTGTGCATTGCGCTATAAAATGTAAAAATAAAATCCAAATAATCATTGTAGAAGTAAAGCAGTATGCACACTAGTGTTTATGGTAAATGGGGCGAAATAGACAGGTAATGTGACATTGGAATGGCTGCAGGGGGACTCTAGTGCCATATTTTGGTTGTCTGTTCTTCAGTTTGCATATGAAAGTTGGTATCCCATAATTCCATTGGAATGGGCAGGGTTACGTAATTATGTATGCAAATTTTATGTTAATCAGCATACAGATTTGTACCTGTTTTTCATGGGCCTTGTCCAGAATTTTGATGTTTCCAGACTGAGAGGTATGAATCAGAGATAAGGAAAGACTTCAAGGGATACCTCGCAAATGTGCCTCATTATTAAGAGTCTTCCTCATTTTGATTATTTTGAAGTCAGTGTTTGTCGCTGTACCTCAATAAAAGAGTCTGTCACACGTTCGTTTTTTAAGAGATTTTTAAACAATATCCAATATAAATAATAATGCATCTTATTAATTCATCAAAAAACGTTTGCACATATAAACAAGTTTAACCATCTTATAAGCTTCTTAGTTGACGGTGTTAATAAGCTGTTAGTTAAGTGTTTCACAGTTAGGCTATCTGATCAACAGTATGAGAGGTAATGTTCCATATTTTGGTGATGGAAGGCTGAGAAGAAACACCTGTCATGTGAACTTTTGTTGTGTTCTGTGCCAATGACTGGCATAGAACTGAGCTGTGGGCTGGGTTATCCTTGCATGCTATGTTATTAACGCATTGTAGAAGATTTAGAGATCGTACTTGGCATTATTACCTCACAGTAAGAGGTTCTCCCGTTCGATTCTCGGCTTGGCTTGGGAGTGCCTTCTGTGTGGAGTATGCATGTCCTCCCCGCGGTTGGGTAGCGTTCGAAAGATCTGCGTACGTAAATGGGCGTGCCTTCGTTGAAGGTTGGGCGCCGAGCTTGCACCTCAGCGTTTCGTATAAATCTACTGCCAATCATTAGCGGACCGGAGTTCCGCTGTGGCGACCCCTTGTTTGCCGAAAGACAAACAACAACAACTTGGGGAAACTTTATGAAAATGTTGAAATTTCTGTATTGAATTATGTCTTTCATTTTGTAACATTGTGACAAGCCAATTGCAAATATAATGGAGCTTATATGTAAATGTTTAATTAGCTGTATGAACTATGTCCTTTTGTAACACGTCAAACGTAACTTGCAATTATCATGGAGCTTTTCTCTCTGGGCCTCCACTGAAAACGGGCTCTTCTTGGCCCAGTGGTCTTCCCCGGTCATAAAACTTAAATAAATAAACTATTTGGCTAGTACAAAAGGAGAAGACGTTGGTCGTGGAACTCTTTTTCATTAAAACAATTACCTGAACGGAAAGGGCCGTGACTACGAGTTTGATTTATGGGGCTGCAGGTTGAGAGTGCGGGAGACGTATGTTATCCTTAAATCAAGAAAAGGACCTGGTAATTTTATCAGATTCTTTTCCTTTGGAATGAGAAATCGGGCTACTGTGACATCAGCAGTGGGCTGAAACAAGTCTGCAGTAAGACAAATCCTCTAGTTGGAAATACAGGATGATTAGTTTATAAATGCCAACAATGGGAGTTTGCTGGGCCAGAGATTGAGTTTAATCTTAATGATGACTTTTTGAAAAGCCTTCTGGGTCGATGATGATTTTTCAAAAACTTGCTGGGCAGTGATTCTTATGCAGGCTATATATATGTCATTCCTAAAACGGGCACCGTGAGTAAATGGGTATATGTCTTGTTATCGATACAGGCAATTTAACTGTATGCCAGTTACATGTACAAAATAAAGAGGCTTTCATATATGACTGTTAGTTAGAAATATATATTTTTGCAAATTTATATATTTAACTATCGCGTACGCAAGTTTATTTTCCAGGTGTATGTCGAAAGATAATAAAAATTAACGCGAGTGAGAACCACGTCAGTACAAATATTCTTTAGTATTCTTCACACATTGATTATATCCCAAAAACTAAAATAAGTTAACCCATCATAAGTATACATATTGTTCTTTTACTTCAAACGCAAAAAATATATTTCTAACTTGCACAATAGTTAGCTCCAGAGAAGGCGAAGCATTCCACCCAACACTAGAGCCACAAAAATTTTAAATATATATAGTGTGTCAACAGGATGTTGGTACGCTGCAACATTTCCTACAATTTTACGCATCTATTTTTACTTTGGAACAACATGCTCTTTCCTTCTTAATAATGCGGTGAGAATAACGTTACGTATGGGTAAAGACAAAATATTTTATTCGAAAGTATTAAAGGACAAAAGAAGATTAACCCTGCTTTCATTACATTTTACTTTAACATATATTTAATTCAAGCCTTATCACTACCTCATGAAAAACGGCATTGTGGGAACTCAAACATTCGTGAGTCGCGTTTTCCTATTCAGCATTGATTATTAAATACTTCCGGTGTGGTTTCGGCCATGTCATGTCCCGTGCTATTGTGTTTTGTGATTCAGGCTTATAGAGTAAGTATACGTAGGTACCCCTGTACAATAAATCATAGCGGCCTTTACATGTTCAAACTTTAATCTTGTAAATGAAATTAAAAGGCGCAAATAAGAAAGTAACAACTATATTACAAAGATCCACCGCAGTGAACCCGCAAAAACAGCCTCATTCTGGCATCATTTTCTCTCCTCTTCAACGCTCACAGCAAAAATTAAAAAAAAAAAAAAACTTTTGCTACAGTGGATACGGCAGTTTCAAATTCTAGCTAGAAAATGGTCACAGTAAAAATGTGCATTTAGTCGCGAGACTTCTCATGTGGAATATTTCTCATTTTGAGTCACTATTCCACATTGAAACGATCTGCAACATACTGATTCTAAGAATTTTTAACCAGTTTACAAAATACATAATCCTGAATCACGCGAATTCATTAAAATGCAATTATATGTGTATAAAGTAAGTAACGCATTTTAGCAGTATTGGGAGATTCCACTTGAAACTGTTAGTGGGGTGCTATTACTGCTTGGGACATAAATTGACAGACTAATACGCAGGCTGCTCATTTATGTGAAGCAGAGTCCATCCCGATTCCTGAACCCTATTTGCGCTGCCTGTGGCATAAATAAGACATGTTGCGAGACAAAGATACGTGTATCAGGATCCCCATGCTTTGGAACAGGCTAATCATGCATCAGAAGCATACTCGATCCCATATCTGTCAACTGTGGCAAAGTATTGGCAAGTCAGTAAAATCAAAGTAGAAAAAAATGACAGGCATTTGAGTTTCAGACTTCATTCTCTTCAGATAATTCATGTTAATCCAAAACCTGCTATGCTAGCAACTTTCTAAGTTTGTAAGAGCATTATTTAAAAATTGTCCCCATTTTTGGATCTTTGTCCCCACATAATTTATGGCTTTGTCCAGATTTCTTGCTGTAAGAGGTTAAGAGGTATGGTCCATCCCTAACCCTAGTTCTGCATAACCCTGATCAATAGATGGGAAATCGGAAATTCAGCTGGGTCTGGCCCCATGGGGTCTCTGATAGACAGAGGCACACAGTAATGTCCAAACTAACATTATTCCTCCCATACACACATAATCTCTAGAAACTTCCAAATATACCCACAACTGGGGACAGATTTTAAACATTGGGCTTATATTACATACTTAGAGAATTGGCAGAATAATAGGTTTTGTATTAGCATGCATTTTCGGAAGGATATGAAGTCTGAAACTGTTAGTTATTGTGTAATGGCTGTGGTCCTCACGGTTTTATCGAAAAACACTTTTTTTTAATCAGGCACAGACCAAAACTATGAAGCAAAATCATAGATATTTTATGAAATCATAGATAGTTGAGGGCTATGGCATAGAAATAGCATCACATAATCTGAAACTTAGTGCTGGTTCTTAGCTGAAGTTTATCGTGTGTACAACTCATGTTCAGGGCATTTAACTATATTCGTATTATTCTAAGCCTTTTGTTACTTGCCTAATAGTACATATTTTATTTCACTTCATGTTAACATAGTACGTATGGAATAAGGAAGTTATTCGGAAGCTTTATTGTAGGCAGCCATGGTTGGGGACTGGTCACTGAAACCATGCCCAAACTCATGCAAAATGTTAGTGTGGTGCTTCTTTGAGATATCACTGCAAACAAAATAGAGTGACTTGTGTTTGCTAGAATAGTAGAAGCATATGGAAGGCTTTTTCCATACGTCAAATGTCTTATTTTCAGTGGCGTCTCTGATTTTAGGTTCATACTAGGCTATCTGCCCGAGGGCATTTATAAGCCTAGCCCATTGTTTTGTGGCTTACGCCGCCCCTTTAGTATGGGGAACTATACCCATTATTTTGCTGTGCCTCTGTCGAGCAGTGACACTGAGGTAATTCCTGGGGTATATCTGCGATCTCCCATCCATTGGTCAAGATTTCTCTTGAACAAGGCCAGCGAGGTGCTCTGCCTCACATGTACCGGATCTTGTCCCACAGCATAGGGAGTCTTTGGGTGATGAATCTATCCCTCCAGCACGTCCTATTAATAGCCGTGTCGAGGTTTAAGTCTCCCACCCTTGTGGCTCTGATGGATCTAGATTTTTGAGGTGAAGCATATTCATCAAATCTGGGTTTGACATGGCCTTGTATGTTAGGCAAAGGTCACCTCTGAGCAGCGGTGGCGACTGAATAGAGCTGGAGTTCTTTCAGTCGGGCAGCATAGGACAGATTTTTGAGACCCTTTATCCTTTTGGTGAGGAACTTTTGTGGCCTCTCCAGCTGCTGCAAGTGTCGGGTCAGATACATTCCGAATGGGGCATTGTACTCAATCATTGGTCTGATGAGTGATGAGTAAAGGGAGACTATGACCTCCCTTGATCTAGATGAGAATCCCTTCATGATAAGGTGGGCAATGTAGAAGGACTTCCTAACTACTTTAGCTACATGGGTGTCGAATGACAGACTACTATCAACCTGGGTCCCCAGGTCCCTGATAACTTCTTCTGTGCTCAGTGGATTGCCACCTATTTGGTAGCTAGGGGTAACCTTGTTTTTCCCGAAGGGTATGACTATGCATTTTTGCATTTAACTTTAGGCGTGGCTCTGGCACCAGTTATCCATTTCTGTGAGACCCTTCTGAAGGATATCTGTGTCAGATGTGTTTTCTACTATGGCCAGTTTGCAGTCATCTGCAAACTTTGTCAGCCATAACCCTCCTGTGTTTGCTTGTACTTGAAAAGTAGATGCCAAACAAGAGTGGGCCCAGGACTGAGCCCTGTGGGACACCACTTGTGACAGGCTTTGAGTCTGACATGGCGCCAGCAACTCTGACCCTGTGGGTTCTGTCACTCAGCCAGTTTGCAACCCATCTTGTGATGTATGGGTTAACATTTAAGCTGATGAGTTTTTCAATGATACCCGAGTGGGGTATTGTATCGAAGGCCTTAGCCAGATCGAGGTAGGCTGTATGGACTGCCTTTCCCTCATCAATGGCTTTGGTGACTGTTTGAAAAAGTCAACCAAGTTTAAAAGGCATGATCTGCCTTTGACAAAGCCAAACTGGGTTGGATCCAAAGTCTGCAAATTCCTATGTCTTTATTTATGAGGTCCATTATGATCCTCTCCATGGCTTTGCAGATAAGGCTTGTCAAGCTAATGGGCGGTAATTTCCAGGGTCTGTGGAGGCACCGCCTTTGTGAAGTGGGACCACAGTTGCAGTGCCACTCCTGGGTGTATACAGAGGTAAGACTTTGATTAAACAGCTGTCCTAGCTGTGGGTTTAATTCCTCATTGAGTTCGTGGAGCACACAGCCGGGGACACCATCGGGTCCCATGGATGCTGTGTT
Source organism: Protopterus annectens (assembly GCF_019279795.1). NCBI lineage: Eukaryota > Metazoa > Chordata > Ceratodontiformes > Protopteridae > Protopterus > Protopterus annectens. Next base: position 1,500,920,554 of record NC_056744.1, on the reverse strand, counting down.
TTTGCTTTGGAGAGCAGTTCTCACTTGGGCGCTGGAGATGTTTGGGGGCTGCACTCATTTGGTATAGATATCTCTCCTTTTGGGGGGAGGGAGAAGTTTGCACTGAACCTGTCAGCCAGTATGTTGGCAATGTCTGTAGGATCAGTAATCTTCACATCATTTTGAACTAGTTCTGAGCATATCTGGGAGTTTCCTCCTAGGTTTTTTGACTCAAATTTTAGCTCTGTCCCTGTTAATCTTGCCCAAAACAGGTGACAATTTTAGAAAAGGTGGTAAATTATATACAATAAATTGTGACAATAATTACAATTGTAGACTTCTTTTACTTAAAAATGTATATTGGTTCACATTCTCTTATACTACCAATGTCTCAAGCTGATAGTGCTAATATTTTAAAATTGTCCCTGGTTTTGCCTGATTATTTCTGGATTTGTCCATGATTCTGTTGAGGTTTGCTCTTGATTCACTGAGAGCTATGTATTAAACTAATATATTAATTTTAGTATATAAGCTGCATCTTTAATTCAGTAATTATCATGTATATATATATGTGTGTGTGTGTTAATTGGTCTATGTTGAAATATTGCCATGCATAAACATTGAAATGCAGGTAATTGATGCTGACAGATCAAAAACATACTTACTGAAGAAAAATCAATGGATCAAAACTACAACTTACCATAAAATGGAAAAAAATAGTTTTCTTATAAGACTGGTTAACAAAACCTTTGCCACTAACTGTGTAAAAATACTGAAGTCAACATATTTTGTATTCTGTATATAAAGGGTTAAGCAGAAAAATGTTCACTGCGTGCAAACTGAAATGTTCTGGAAAATGTTGATCACTGAGGAATGCAGAAGTTAATCTTAAACTGCTGATAAGAAAGTTAATGGTGCAAGAATAACTGTGGTACTGGCTGGTAAAAACAAGTAATCAAACTATCACTTCTAATGAATGTTCTGTGTGCTACGTGTATGTACGTGCAGGAGGGTCTATATAAGGAGAACTCAAAGTACAAGTAACCAGACTGCTGGCATACTACTATCATGTAGCAGGTCTCCATGCATGTAAAATAAAGCTGTTTTACTTGCTTACAAGAACTTGGTGTGATTCTTCCAGAATATGTTAGAAGAGTAAAATCTTTCGACATAACTGGCGCCCAACGTTAGGGCGGCCTGCATGCGAATCGAACAAAGAGAGGCTGAAAACCTGCGCAGGTGGAGACAGATCAGGCTCTCCTCGAATGAAAGACCTCCAACTGAAACAGGTTGAAATTAGAGGCCAGTCACTCTTTCCAGATTCAATCCGTGAGGTGGCAGCGAAACAGGGCGGAGGAATCACAAAGGTAAGCAAAACGCTATTTTTTTGTTGTTTCTGATTGGAATTTTTGTCTAAATTTTAAGGGACTAGTCAAGGGAGAAATTTAATTTTCTCAAAGTATAAGGAGTATATGTGAATAAATTCCATATACAAGAGATCTCAGGAACAGGAATAGTTTCTCTTAAGAGAAATGGGAACAGGAACCAGTTGCGTCAAAGGTGACGACAATCTGAAGATGAAAAGTTTATGTTTGATTTACACCCAAAGAACGTAAAATATTTAGATAAATGGAAAAAAGATCATGGGTTTAGTGGATGTTTAAATAAGTCAGAATGTTAAAATCTAGTAAGATTACTGTGCAAACAGGCAGGAAATAAGACAAGGAATCAAAAGAAGGTGGGGTTTTCCCAGGCACAGAAATGGCTGGAGGAAGCAAATAAAAGACATAGGGAACAACATTTGAAAAAAGGGTGTGGTAATTCAAGTGAAAGAGATGTGTACTTTGTTAAAAAGGAAGATAATAAAACTTCCAAGTGTGCAGAACTAGAATAAAGACTCTCTTAGATAAAATAGAAGAACATTGGAAGCCCAAGGCAGATTGGACTTGCATTAATCAATGCGTTCAATCAGATGACGAAACCGTAGACAATTATCTACATCGTCTCACACAATGTTTTGATGCTCATAGTGGGTTGATTAAGGTAGAAAATCAGGAAAATGACTCGCCCTATGAACAGCAATTGAAAAATGCACTCCTAAAGGGCTGCCAGACAGCCATTGGTAACTTTATACAAAAACATATGATCACACACAGGACAGCGCGTCTACAGCCCCTTATGGAGTATGCTAGACATGCTGAGAAATATCTGAAGGAAAAGAAAGATAAACAAGCCCAGACTTTTACAGTTAGTGAAGATGGAACTTTAATGTTAGTTCAGGGTTCCGCAAACCACGGAAGAGGGCGTGGCAGGGGAAGAGGACGGGGAGGCCTAAGTCATTCTGAGGATTTCGAAGGTAGGCAAAAGAGGGGGAAATGTTTTAAGTGCGGTAAGAAGGGACATTTCGCCAGAGATTGCAGAGGACCGGAGAAACCGATGGTTGCTTCCGGTGGTACCGCATGACTATATGACGGTCAAAAAGACGTAGATGGAGGATATGAGGAAGAAGAAGAAAGTGAGAATGGGGAAGTAGGTACAAGTGAAGATGATGGGTGGGGACAGGAAATGGCAGAAAATGAGGAATATCAAATGGTAAATCTAACAGCACTAGCATCAACTATGCAATTGGAATCCCAACCAGTGATCACATTGCAAGTTGAGGGCCGAGACATAGAATTTCTTTGTGACTCAGGGGCTTCACGAACGTTAGTCAGAAGTACTGCCATATCATCCGATGTTACCTCGGATGAATATGTGCTTGTAAAAGCAGCAAATGGTTGTATTTACAAAGAGCCATTGTCCAAACCTCTGTGGTTTACCGACCCAGAGACGAACCAAACCATACGGTTCCGAGTAATAATTTCAAAAATCTGCCCAGTACATTTACTAGGAAGAGATTTAATGCAAGTGTTCGGCATAGCAGCCGTCCCAACCTCCACTGGGATGGTGGCAAGGAGAATTGAACCGAACAGTGCAATGCTATTAGAGGGGCAGGGAGATCTACATTACTGGTATAGTAATGATTTGATAGAGACAGGCCCCCAGAGTGTAGTGATGGCTCTTACAAATTTGGCATTAAGCAAATACGGCATAACAAATCCGAAGGTGTCAGATCCATTACATTGCACAATGTATTACAGAAGATGTGCCAGACCTGATTTAGAATACGAAAAGAAATTTCTTAGTTTTAAAGTCACCAAACTAGTATTGCATAGCCTTTTTTGGGACACACTAGGTAATTCTGCAGTCACATGTAGCCTTACAAGGGATATGCAGCTGCTGTATAAGAATGAATTAACCACACATATTTCAGTCACGGAGGGTGAAGGAATGTCATGGTACCTCGTGGGTAAGAAAATAACTGATTGGGTAGGATGGACACCAGAACAGTTGGCAGGTAAAGGCGTTCAGGTTCAAAAACTTAACTGGGAGACACAAGCCAGACCGACCGTGCACCTCTGGGAAGACGAACCGATACAATCCCCTGGGACATTATGACTATGTCTCCTTACCCCCATGGAAGAATCTCAATTGCAGACGATTCCAAACTCATTATGGTCACAGGGTCAGCACGATATTGGACTGATTAGAACGGCAGGACAGGTAAAGATTACACCCAAGTCAGAATTTAGACCTCATAAACGGCAGTATCCCTTGAGCAGAAAGGCAGAGGAGGGCATTTTACCGGTAATCACAGCACTTTTGAAAGCTGGAGTATTAATTCTGTGCACAGACTCACCGTGTAATACGCCCTTATTTCCAGTAAAAAAAACGGATGGGACATGGAGGATGGTACAAGACTTACAGGCAATAAATGCCACGGTGGTACCTCGGGCCCCCGTAGTCCCGGATCCGTCTATTCTGCTGAACGATATCCTTCCAACGGATAACTACTTTTCTGTAATTGATATCAGTAATGCCTTTTTCTCTATTCCCTTGCAGGAAGATAGTAGATTTTGGTTTGCATTTACGTTTATGGGCAAGCGTTATACCTATACCAGGTTACCGCAGGGATACTGCGAAAGTCCGACCATCTTCTCACAAGAGATGTCCACCAATTTGGCTCAGTTCCAACCAGCCCAAGGGTGCCACCTACTGCTGTCGTGGATGATATCCTCCTGGCGCGACTACGGAAGAACTCTGTAAGTCCGAGACTATTCGACTACTACACTTTCTGGCACACGAAGGACATAAGGTAAATAAGTCTAAGTTACAATTTTGTAAATTAGAAGTACGTTACCTGGGTTATACTATCTCTGGGAAGGGCAGGCGATTAGATGACAGCAGAAAGAATGCTATTTTACAAGCCCCCATGCCAACTACAAAAAAGAAATGATGTCCTTTTTAGGCATTACGAACTTCTGTCGTAGTTGGATTCCCAACTATGCCGAAGAAGTGCACCCGCTATCAGACTTAATTTTTGCAATACCAATGGCGGCAAAAGATTTGCTGCACTGGACAGACAAGGCAGTACAGGCATTCACTAGGATCAAGCAACTGATAGCTGGGTCAGCGACATTGGGGTTTCCAGATTACAGTAAGACCTTTATACAGACTGTAGATTGCAAGCAGGGATTTATGACATCTGTTTTAATGCAAATGTATGGAGATAAGTTAAGACCATTGGCATTTTACTCTAGCAAATTAGACTTAGTAGCACGAGCATTACCACACTGTGTGCAAGCAGTAATTGCAGCCGCTTTGGCGGTACAAGCGTCTGCCACGTTGGTATTGTTCCATGATCTTACATTAAAAGTCCCGCACTCTGTAGCAGTCATCCTTCTGCAGGACAAGTTAACATTTCTGTCGCCTAGCAGACATTTATCTTGTATGACTATGCTGTTATCACAGCCACACATGACAATTGAGAGATGCACTACCTTAAATCCAGCGACATTGCTACCTGTTGCTGAAGACGGTATCCTGCATGTATGCTTAGATCTCATACATTCTAAAGTTCTACCAAGACCGGATCTTAAAGATCAACCCTTACTACATGCGGACTGGACACTGTTTGTAGATGGGTCAGCACGCAAAACAGAAACAGGCACCACGCAGGTAGGGTATGCAGTTACTACTGCAACTCAGATAATAGAGGCAAGACCACTCCCGGGAACTTATCCGCTCAAGCAGCGGAACTGATTGCTGTGACAAGGGCATGTCTCCTTTCGGAGGACAGGAATGTCACTATCTATACGGATAGTCAATAGGCCTTCTCTACGGTACATGTGTTTGCTCAGCAATGGAAAAATAGGGGGATGGTTACAACCTCGGGGAAAGACATCATGCACAAAGAACTAATCCTTGAATTACTACAAGCCGTCCAACGCCACGGGATTTGGCCATCTGTAAATGCGCTGCTCATACCCGTGCTAAGGACCCGGTATCACTTGGTAATGCCCTAGCAGACAAAGCAGCCAAAGAGGCAGCTATGTCCAGTACCTTTTCACTTGAAACCACACCTACAGAATTACAACCAACAGATAAGTTTGATTTGCAAACCTTACAAGTCATGCAGGAACTTAGCACAGTACAGGAAAAACAACGCTGGACTAGGTATGGTGTTAGACAGAACAAAGGAATCTATGTGGGACCGGATAATAAATATGTTTTGCCTACTAATCTTTTAGGTATGCAGCACTAGTTGTGCATGGCCCTTCCCATCTGGGCCCTGCAGCTATGGTTAGAATTATCCACCTTACCTTTTGGACCAAGGGTTTCATTGCATATGCAAAACGTTTTTGTCTATCCTGCATAGTATGTGCTAAATACCATGGGGGAGGGGTCAGAGTTGCCCCGGCATCATTTCCAACACCCCCTATCCATTTCACACAATATGTATGGACTTCATCGAATTGACCCCGGCACAACTAAAGAAGTTTGTGTTAGTAATAATAGATAGGTTCATAGGTTCATAGGTTCATACTAGGCTATCTGCCCAAGGGCATTTATAAGCCTAGCCCATAGTTATGTGGCTTTCGCCACCCCTTTAGTTTGAATAAAAACTATGCCTATCATTTTGCTGTGCCTCTGTCAAGCAGTGACGCTGAAGTAATCCCTGGGGTATATCTGCAATCTCCCATCCATTGGTCAAGATTCCTCTTGAACAAGACCAGAGAGGTGCTCTGCCTCACATGTACCGGGATTTTGTTCCACAGCATAGGGAGTCTCTGGGTGATGAATCTGTCCCTCCAGCACGTTCTATTTATAACCGTGTCAAGGTTTAAGTCTCCGCCCTTGTGGTTCTGAGGGATCTAGATTTTTGAGGTGAAGCATATTCATCAAATCTGGGTTTGACATGGCCTTATATGTCAGGCACAGGTCACCTCTGAGCAAGCGGTATGAGACTGAATAGAGCTGGAGTTCTTTCAGTCGGGCAGCATAAGACATATTTTTGAGACCCTTTATCCTTTTGGTGAGGAACTTTTGGGGCCTTTCAAGCTGCAGCAGGTGTCTGGTCAGATACATTCGAGCGGGCATTGTACTCAATCATAGGTCTAATAAGTGATGAGTACAGGGGACGATGACCTCCCTTGATCTAGATGTGAATCCCTTCATGATCAGGTGGGTGATATAGAAGGTTTTCCTAACTACTTTAGCAACATGAGTGTCAAGCGAAGGCTACTGTCAACCTGGGTCCCCAGATCTCTGATGACTTTTCTGTGCTCAGTGGATTGCCACCTATATGGTAGCTAGGGGTAGCCTTGTTTTCCCAAAGGGTATGACTATGCATTTTTGGCGTTTAACTTCAGGCCATGGCTCTGGCACCAGTTATCCATTTCTGTGAGGCCCTTCTGGAGGATATCTGTGTCAGATGTGTTTTCGACTATGGCCCAGTTTGCAGTCATCTGCAAACTTTGTCAGCCATAACCCTCCTGTGTTTGCTTGTACTTCAGAAAAGTAGATGCCGAACAAGAGTGGACCCAGGACTGAGCCCTGTGGGACACCACTTGTGACAGGCTTTGAGTCTGACATGGCTCCAGCAACTCTGACCCTGTGGGTTCTGTCACTTAGCCAGTTTGCAACCCATCTTGTGATGTATGGGTTTACATTCAAGCTGATGAGTTTTCGATGATACCTGAGTGGGGTATTGTGTCAAAGGCCTTTGCCAGGTCGAGGTAGGCTGTATGGACTGCCTTTCCCTCATCAATGGCCTTGGTGACTGTCTCGAAAAAGTCAACCAGGTTTAAGAGGCAGGATCTGCCTTTGACAAAGCCAAACTGAGTTGGATCCAAAGTCTGCAAGTTCCCTATGTCTTTATTTATGAGTTCCATTATGATTCTCTCCATGGCTTTGCAGATAAGGCTTGTCAAGCTAATGGGGCGGTAATTTCCAGGGTCTGTGGAGGCACCGCCCTTATGAAGTGGGACCACAGTCGCCGTCGCCACTCCTTGGGTCGTATCCTGAGGTGAGGCTAAGATTAAACAGCTGTCCTAACTGTGGGTTTAATTCCTCATTGAGTTCATGAAGCACACAGCCGGGGACACCATCCGGTCCCATGGATGCTGTGTTTTTGCCTTAGTGAGGGCAGTTCTCACCTGGGCGTTGGAGATGTTTGGGGCTACAATCCTCTGGAATAGATATCTCTCCTTTTGGGGGGGAGAAGTTTGCACTGAACCTGTCAGCCAGTATGTTGGCAATGTGTGTAGGTTCAGTAATTTTCACATCATTTTGAACTAATTCTGAGCATATCTGGGAGTTTCCTCCTAGGTTTCTAACATAGCTAAAGAAGGCCTTATGATTCTCTTTAGAGTCCTTGGCGATTTTTCTCTCAAAATTTGCCTTGGATGATTTTATGAGAGCTCTTAGTTTTTACTTATAATGATCAAAGGTGTCTTACCTTTCAAGGATTTTGCTCTATCTTGTAGTAGCTTCCTCCTTTTGTTGTAGAGCTTGTTTATGGCTGGGGTCCACCAGACTGGACGCTTGCCTTTGGTACAGAGAGTCTTAGTTTTGTTTGGGATTGCCTGATCCATGCAGTCCTGTAGGTGCTGGTAGAAGGCATTTGTAAGTGATTCAGCGGTTTGAGTAATGTTTACCACTGGCTCAGGGGCCTTAAAGGAGACCACACTAGTTTTAGAAGTGTGAAATCGGCTTTTGAGAAGTTTTTCACTGTGGTCTTTTTTGTTTCAGGTGGGGGCGGGATGAGGACCTCCAGCGAGATTAGTTTATGATCTGATCTCACCAGTGAGGGGTATACTTCCGGTGTTGAACATTTTGATCCCATGTTCGTGATGATGAGATCAAGTATGTTTTCTCCTCTTGTGGGGATGGTGACTAGTTGTTCCATGGCATTTGAGTTTATGAACTCCAGGAATCTTTGGGTTAGAGTGTTCGGGCTTGAGTAGTGTTCCCAGTCTATATTAGGGTAGTTAAAGTCACCTAGTATGATGGTGTTTGGAGATACATTTATCCCCTCCAGATGCATTTACTAAGTGGGTTGAGGCCTTTCCGGTGACACATCCGGATGCTCAAACAGTGGCTAAAATTTTGGTCAATCGCATCGTCCCGCACTTTGGACTTCCTACACGCATCTACTCTGACAATGGCATGCATTTTGTCAATCAGATCATTCAGAAACTGTCTACAGTTTTCCAAATTGAATTGAAACACCATTGTGCCTACCACCCACAGTCAGCAGGGTTGGTGGAACGCCACAATGGCATTCTAAAAGGCAAGTTAAGAAAACTCATGGCCGAGACACATCAGTCTTGGATTACCTGTCTACCTCTAGCCCTCCTTTCCATGCAGACAACTCCCACCTCAAAAGGAGTCACCCCATTTGAGTTGTTGTATGGGAGACCTTATTACGTCCCGCAGTGGCAAACTTGTTGCCTGCGGAACGTGAGGGGGGTGAGGAGATAGCATGAGGAAAATGCTGACCAATACTAACAGCTGTTTAATGAATGATTGTTTTTCAGGTTCAAGAGACGACAAAATCACGGAAGTCATCGCAACTCCAATGGCAGTTCGGATTAAAGAAAGGTCCTCATGGATCCACCTAACGCATTGTAAAACATTTTAAGTTAGATAAAAAATTGAATTCCCCTGAGGAACAAACAGACAGCAGTAACCATGAAGGACAATAATAAGAATAAGAGAAAATGGTTCTATTGCAATATTTTATTGTTTATAACTATTGTGATTGTAATATTTTTGTTTTTTAATGAAGCTAGCCATTCAAAAAGAGACAAACACACCAGCTGGCATCCAAACTTTAATACATATCAAACAATTAAATATGCATATGCATCCTCAATGAATGTCTCAAATTGTTGGGTATGTACTGTAATACCTACTGTACATAGTGGCTTAATGTTAGGGACAGCCCCTCTGGGAATTTGTTGTTTGAAACCACAGAAGTACCACTGAGAGACAAGGTGGTGCTGCCTCTTCTGGGGCGCCAAAACGGAACAGTGTGTTTTCAAAAGATTGGAAAAGTTAAGGTGGGGCTGAGCCAATGTAATTTGACAATAGTTCATAATTGTACCCTAGAAGGGCAGTGTGAAACCAAGTTTGGAGCTATAAAAAAAGACATCAATGTAAATGATACTAGTTTTATTGAAAAAATGCTGTATGTATATGGCCTGTTATTTAAGGGGCTAAAGCCAAATGGGAGTTATGAATTTGCAACCAATATCACCATAAAAACGAATGATTGTTATTTTATTTTTGGTAGGAAAGCATATAAATGGTTACCATATGGCTGGTCAGGAAGTTGTTTTTTGGGATATCTGATACCAGCTATCAGACACGCAAATGTATTACCTCAAAGTAAAATACGAAATGCATGTTCTCTTAATAAACCTATTAATCCCGTAGGTAACATTGATGCGTCATGGATTTATCACCATGACTTGGCACACGTCAGCAGCAAAGGACTCTCACATATGGACCTAGGCGATGATGTAATTGCTTGGGCTGGTATTTTGCCAGCGTATGGGACAGTAAAATCCATCTGGGAACTGAGAAAACTGTCAAAACTGTTAGAGACTCTGAGTAATGCGACATTTTCAGCGCTAGAATTGGTGATGGACGAATTAATGGCGATGAGAACAGTAGTGTTGCAGAACCGTATGGCGCTCGATTTCACCCTAGCGGCGAAGGGAGGTACTAGCGTTTGATAATAAGCATGAGATCCAGAGCCATCTTGAAATAATTCAACAAGTTTCTGAACTGACTAAACCTGGTCCAAACCCCTTGACTGACTTTTTCCAAAACCTGTTTGTAAACTGGGGTTCTGTGTTGATGAACATTTTAATTGCTGTATGTGTTGGTGCAATCATATTTTTGCTGCTTGGCTGCTGTTGCATACCATGTATCAAAATGATAATATCGAAGGTTATCTCGGCCAATGCTCCAAAAGCATATTTATCTGATTATGAGAAGGTATACAACGTATCTGGGATTGTGTAAAATAAACAGTATACAAAATGTTGTAAGGGGGGAAATGTGGAAAAATACTGAAGTCAACATATTTTGTATTCTGTATATAAAGGGTTAAGCAGAAAAATGTTCACTGCGTGCAAACTGAAATGTTCTGGAAAATGTTGATCACTGAGGAATGCAGAAGTTAATCTTAAACTGCTGATAAGAAAGTTAATGGTGCAAGAATAACTGTGGTACTGGCTGGTAAAAACAAGTAATCAAACTATCACTTCTAATGAATGTTCTGTGTGCTACGTGTATGTACGTGCAGGAGGGTCTATATAAGGAGAACTCAAAGTACAAGTAACCAGACTGCTGGCATACTACTATCATGTAGCAGGTCTCCATGCATGTAAAATAAAGCTGTTTTACTTGCTTACAAGAACTTGGTGTGATTCTTCCAGAATATGTTAGAAGAGTAAAATCTTTCGACACTAACTTATCACATATTTTACCTGAATAGTGATAGTACAGCTGGGGAAGAGAAAATCAATATGAAATCCAAAGTATAGTTCCAAAATACCCTTTCAAAATCCAAAGCACAGGATCAGAAAGACAATCCCCCGGATTCATGAAGCTTGTGCCAGGTGCAAGCACAGTGTAGGCGTTCTAACTCCAAATATGGCTGCCGAGCGATTTAGGTACGATCTGATTCCACGTGCACTACCAGCGTACGCCAGAGTTGCGCAGTCCTCGGCGCATGTATGCTAATCACCCCATGCGCAGTAGTGCAGCATGCAAATGAAGGTACATAGCGATTCATGAAGTGGTGGAGGCGTAACGTAAGCATACAGAAATGTAAACCAAAAAAACGGTTTACATTTTTTCAAACAGAACATCGGATCCATGAAAGCGGACCAGACTTACGTATTACAAAGTTAACATATGCCAATGACTAAATATACAGCCAATGGCATAAAAAAACACGCACAACACATAAAAAATAACATTTAATGTCATGGCCACACTAACACAAAGTACAACCACAGTGCATGTGTGCGCAAACGGGAACACAAGGAAAATATATATAGATGTCATAAAACTGCAATGTAACACAAATCATGATTTCGCCATAATAGTCAATGGTATGCATGCTACACCACAACCAAGGCGCAAGGGTTGCTAAGGGTCTGTTACAGTGTTCGGCGAGGTAATTATGAATTAGTAGTCAATGCCTTGCAAATGAGGCAAATAATACTGAATCGCAAACACCTTGCCGGTGTAAGGCTGTACCACACGGTGTAGCAATATAACACCTAGGAGTGGCCTGGAAGTATACATGACATCAGAAGAGGAGTGTGCCACTGTAGCTGTAAGCACATTGGAGCATTGCTAATCCGGTTTGCCCGTTGCTAAGCAAAGCCACAGGATCGGGGTGTGGATGTAGCCATAGCTTTGCTTAGCTGAGAGCACACAAGGTGATCGAAAGCGCATGTGTACGCGGATGACAATGCGCTCAAAATCCAGTAAACGGCTGCGCGCGGCGCACACCACAGCTGAAACATGAAGGTTAAGGGAAGACAATAAGGAAATGCCGCAGCAGGGTAATTGGAGTACAACTGAGTAATTAACACCTATTAACTCACAGTGGGCCATTGACGGTAGCTAACAAGGCTGCTAGCATCAACCTGCAGAACAGGGAAGGGGAGGTGCTGGATTGCAAAGAAAAGAGAACTGTCACAGCAGAGCAAAGCAAACTTGCAGTAGATTGGCTATAGAACACATTTCACAGCACAATCATGGGTTGTGAAAGTACAAAACAAGAAAGCAGGCTGCTGGATGCATGCCTGACAATGGGAGGGGAATCGGTTTGAAAAATGAAGGCAAGGGCAAGAGGTGATCCACGGCAGCCAAGTGTAATTCAACAACAAAGGCCCCACAATAGCAGTACCTGCGGTAAAACCCATAAGTGAGATACCATGCAGCTTGGATTGTACATACACACCCTATGACATCATCAGCTTCCAAGGCACAATAGTATAAAGTGTGAAGGCACCTCTCACACATGTGTGTATTCCCAAACACTGCACCATCAGTGTAAACAGATAGGGAACTTTTAAAATGTACATGTTGGGAGCTGCCATAGCTTTGATTTATCAGCATGTGTTGGAGACTGAAGGTGGTGTGGAGGATGATGCTGACAACCATTTCAGGCACCGGAGGAAGAGAAGAGTGTTCAGACCAAGGGTAACCTACCAGGGGCTAGATGATCTGGAGATAGTAGAGCATTACAGGGTGGACAGGGACATCATACAGCAAATCGTTGAGCTGTGCCGGCTAAGCCTCAGAGCCAGAAACAACAGAGGGGACCCCATCCCAGTGGACACGAACATATGTGTAAGCTTGAGAATACTAGCCACAGGTACCTTTCAAAGGCCAGCTGGAGATATCATGGGAATCTCACAGGCATCAGCATCCAGGGTACTCCACCAGTTCCTGGATGCCATGTTACCACATGCCAATGAGCATATATACTTTCCCCGAACTCAGGAAGAGTTGGTCAGCAATATGTGCCTCTTCCACCATGTGGCAGACTACCCGGAGTTACTGGGTGCAATCGACTGCATGCATATACACATCAAGTCACCACCCGGTGAGCATGGTAGGCACTACATAAACCGTAAGGGATACCACTCCATCAACTGCCAGGTCGTGTGCATTGCCCAGGGCATTATCATGGATGTGTGTGCTGGCAGCCCTGGAAGCTACCACGACTCCCACATCTGGCATGCCTCACAGCTGTACCAGGTATTTGTCAGGGGGGACATCCCATATGGCTACCTTGTGGGGGATGCTGGCTATGCACTGGAGCCATGGATGATGACTCCCATCAGAAATGCACACACACCCTTGCAAAAACGCCATAATGAGGCACATGCACAAACCAGAATCATCATAGAGCATGTGTTTGGGATGCCGAAATCACGGTCCCATTGCTTGGCCATATCTGGTGGAGCCTTGCAGTACTCTCCAGGCATGTGTGCCCACATCTTCATAGTATGTGCCATGCTACATAATATGATCCTGCAGAAACAGCTGCAACAGGGGCATAATGGTGAAGGCCCTCACAGCCAACCGCAATTGCCAAGGGCACCATAGGTTCATAGGTTTATACTAGGCTATCTGCCCTAAGGCATTTATAAGCCTAGCCCAAATTTTTGAGGCTAACGCCACCCCTTATATGAAAAAATACTGTGCCCATTAGTTTGTTGTGCCTCTGTCCAGCAGTGACACAGAGATGATTCCCGGGGTAAACCTACGATCTCCCATCCACAGGTCTAGATTTCTCTTGAACAGAGTCAGCAAGGTGCTCTGCCTCACATGGACCGGGATTTTATTCCACAGCATAGGGAGTCTCTGAGTGATAAATCTATCCCTCCAGCACGTCCTATTTATATCTGTGCTAAGGTTTAAGTCGCTTGCTCTAGTGGTTTTGGTGGATTTGGATTTTTTGAGGTGGAGCATGTCCATTAATTCGGTTGGACATGGCCTTGTATGTCAGGCACATGTCACCTCTGAGCAGACGGTATGCGACTGAGTAGAGATGGAGTTTCTTCAATCTGGCAGCATATGACAGATTTTGGAGTCCCTTTATCCTTTTGGTGAGGAACTTTTGGGGTCTCTCCAATTGCTGCAGATGTCGGGTGAGATACATCCCAAATGGGGCATTGTACTCGATCATTGGTCTGATAAGTGAAGAGTACAGGGAACAATGACCTCACTAGATCTGGATGTGAATCCCTTCATGATCAGGTGGGCAATGTAGAAGGTCTTTCTAACCACTTTAGCAATGTGAGTGTCAAAGAAAGGCCACTGTCAACCTGGGTCCCCAGGTCCCTGATAACCTCTTCTGTGCTTAGTGGATTGCCACCTATATGGTAGCTTGGGGTTACCTTGTTTTTCCCAAAGGGTATGACTATACATTTTTTGGCGTTTAACTTCAGGCCATGGCTCTGGCACCAGCTATCTGTTTCTGTGAGTCCCTTCTGAAGGATATCCGTGTCCGATGCACTTTCCACTATGGCGCCCAGTTTGCAGTCGTCTGCAAACTTTGTCAGCCAAAGTCCTCCCACGCTGGCCTGTACTTCTGAGAAGTAGATGCCAAACAATAGGCCAAGGACCGAGCCCTGTGGGACACCACTTGTGACCGGCTTGGAGTCTGACACAGCGCCAGCAACTCTAACCCTGTGGGTTCTGTCCTTAAGCCAGTTTGCAACCCATCTTGTAACATATGGGTTTACATTTAAGCTGGTAGTTTTTTTACACACCCGATGGGGGTGGTGTCGCTGCTTTTTTTCTTGCAAGGTCAAGGTAGGCTGTATGGACTGCCTTTCCTCATCAATGGCCTTGGTGACTGTTTCAAGAAGTCGACCAAGTTCATAAGGCATGATCTTCCCTTGACAAAGCCAAACTGGGTCGGGTCCAATGTCTGCAAGTCCCTATATCTTTGTTTATGAGCTCCATTATGATCCTCTCCATAGCTTTGCAGACTAGACTTGTTAAGCTTATGGGGTGGTAATTACCAGGATCCGGGACCACAGTTGCCGTCGCCACCCTTGGGCACGATCCTGTGGTAAGGCTGAGATTAAACAGCTGCCTTATGTGCGGGGTTAATTCCTCATTTAGCTTCGTAGCACACAGCCGGGACACCATCGGTCCCATTGATGCTGTGTTTTAGCTTTAGAGAGAGCAGCTTTCACCTGCGCATTTGAGATGTCCGGGAGGCTACACTTTCGGGGATAGTTATCTCTCCTTTAGGGGAGAGGGGTGAAGTTTGCACTGAACCTGTCTGCCAGTATGTTGGCAATGTCTGTGGGTTCAGTGATTTTTGTATCATTTGGACTAATTCTGAGCATATCTGGGAGTTTCCACCCAGGTTCCTAACATAGCTGAAAAGCCTTATGATTGTCCTTTGAATCCATGGCAATTTTTCTCTCAAAATTGGCCTTAGTTGATTTTATGAGTGCTCGTAATTTTTACTAATAATGATCAGGGGTGACTTCCTTTTATGGATTTTGTTCTATCATGTAATAGCTTTCTCCTCTTATTGTAAAGTTTGTTAATGGCTGGGGTCCACCAGACTGGACGCTTGCCCTTTGTGGAAAGAGTCTTGGTTTTATTTGGGATTGCCTGATCCATGCAGTCCTGGAGGTGTTCATAGAAGGCATTTGTAAGGGCTTCCGCAGCTTGGGTTGTGGTTTCCTCTGGCTCAGGGGCCTTGAAGGATACCACACCAGTCTTGAGTAGTGTGAAGTTTGCTTTAGAGAAGTTCTTCACTATGGTCTTTTTGTTTGGGGTGGGGGATGTGGATTTCCAGTGAGATTAGTTTATGATCAGATCTCACCAATGAGGGATATACTTCCGGTGTGGAGCATTTTGTCCCCATGTTTGTGACAATGAGATCTAGTATATTTTCTCCTCTCGTGGGAACAGTGACTAGCTGTTCCATGGCATTTGAATTTATGAACCACAGGCACAGAGGGATTCAGACCATGAACACCCTGCACCAGCCCCAGTAGGCAGACGGAGGCGTGCCCAGTATGCCCATGCCTTGACAAAGAGGGAATGTATAACACATACACTGACAGTGTAGGCCCCTACAGACTGACACACTTCTCCACCTGCACACACAGTAAACATGGATGGCATACACACACACACAACCACCTGTAAATTGTCATGTATATGTGGTCTACTGTGTGCATCCTACATAGGCAGCCCTCAACTATTGCACACACAACTGCTATTGGCACAAGGTAAGTCAATACCTGAACAGTAAATTAAGCTAACAGCATGTGTTGATACTGTATGTATAGGTTCCTAGGTACATGCCTAACTGTCAGAGGCCATTCATAAGCCTAGGTAAAATGTGTCTGCTGTCGCCACCCCATTGATTAACTAACTGTCCCTCTGTGGAGCAGAGCCAATTGTGGGATCCCTGGGGTGTAACCACTGTTCCCCACCCACTCTGAAAGGATTCCCTGGTGTGTTAATAAGGGGCTCCATATAATGTAATCAGGGATGTAGTTCCAAAGCATGGGGAGTACCCTTGACAGGTATCTGTCACTCCAGCATTTACCAGTTATAGTTGTGGCAAGGTGTAGCTCATTATAGTGTGTGGCTCATTGTGACATGGATTACCATAGCTGGAGCATATCCATTAAGCCTCACTTGGACATACCATTAACAGGTATCATCCATATGAACACCAACTGAGTTACACATTTGTTTGCAGTATGGAGGAACAGCCGTAGTACACTCTACATACTAAACACCATAATACTTGTACATATCCCAGATGCCTCAGTGGTAAAGGCACTGACTGTGTCATTCATGGTCCCGGTTCCATGACCTGCAAGGGCTGTTACGTAATTCTGATGTCCCGAATAATGGATGTTGGATGCAGGTCATTAGTGCACGTTTAAGCACATGTTAGTGGGTTTTTGCACCGGTAAGTGGCGTTTAAACATGACTACACGGATATGCGCAACACAGGTCTAACCTTTGCTGAATATTGCGCAGATCACGGGCAAAGCTGCCCAGAACCGCTAAAATGTGTGTTATTTACCCTTGTACTAATAGTGCCTGCTCTGAGAAGTAAAACGACCACTGCAAAGAGTAGAACACGCAACCATGTACACAATCTTCGCAATAACCTACCACTAAGCTACCTGAGATGTACCAACGGCAGGTGTGTATTGTGACAGGTTAAAACACAAAAGGGCAGAGTTCGGGAAATAGTATACACTGCCATGTACCCAATGAAAGGTGTATTCTCTCTCTCTATATATATATATATGTATATATATATATATCTATATATATATATATATATATATATATATATATATATATATATATATATATATATATATATATATATATATATATATGTATATATATATATATCTATATATATATAAAATATAGAGAGAGAGAAAGGGTGTTAGAGAGCTATATGTCGATATATATGGATATACATATATATGCAAATATATAGATAGGTTAACAACATCTACACAACCTTGGAGGTACATATAAATAGGATACTACAAAATACCGAATGCTTTACATACTGATGCACGTAATCACGAGGCTTAAAGACTGAAAGACCACAGTACCGGAACACCAGAACCATGAGTACTATTATCACGATGTTAAGGGACATTTAGTTAGTGCTTCTGGTGCTGCGGTTCAGGTAGGTACTGTGTGTAAGTGTGTTTCTGATTGCTGTAGTGTGTGTAAGTTCTGAGTGTGGTGTGTGTTTCTGGGGGACTTTAATGTGTGTGTGTGGGTTTGCTTCATGTGTCTGTTTGTGCTATCTCGGAGGTAGATTATTAAAGTAGGTGTGGTGTGGCGGACACAGCCACCCACATGGGGGGTGTATGGGGGAATGGCCACCTGGCCATACAGAGTGTAGGATGGTTTGTTTGGATGTGATGGGTAGCAGTGTGTCTGTGTGTGCATGTGTGTTAGTTCCGGAAGTTTGACTGTCATGAGTTTGAGTGTTTGGTATTGTGGGGTTTGGGAGTCTGGGAATGGTAATGTGGTCGTTGGAAGTGTGTGCGTTCCTGAATCCGTGGGTATGCCGTATACAGCGGTTGAAGTCTTCAAATATGTGCATAACATGGACCATAGCAATCACACATTCCACCACGACCGAACGTTATGAACAAAGGATATGGAGAGTATATATGTCTATACACTATTACAAATATGTGCTATGGACATGAGCCAAAGATAGGGTTACCAACTGTCCCACCTTGCGAGGGGCAGTCCCTCTATGTGCAGTAGTGTCCTGATCAAAATTAGTACAAATACTAATGTCCTACAATCTCGAGACATTAGGTATGTTCCATATTTAATGTAATTGTTGCATACAATAGTCATCTATATCTAAAATACCTACATGTAACAAGAAACAGGATAAGCAAGTAAACCGCTACAAGAATATAAGCTTTTAGATTAGCATATATGTAAAGTTCTATACTCTGTACTGACCATGGGTATGGTTTGGCCTCTAAAATCTGATGTGTGTCCTGCAAATGTCCCACTATGGCCATTTGAAAAGGTGGCAACTCAAGCCAAAGAGGTTCAGTCACCAACACAACCTCAATGAGTGCAAATATTTGTGACAGAAATACATGAGACAGCTTTCATGTAGCAACATTTCATTACATACCGATGTATTTCCGAAGGGATTGAAGGACCAACATCACCTGCATGCTATACATAACCAATTAACAATGGCTTAATGAATCAGCCAGCAATTACCATAGTATTAGTCCACTAAAGAATAGTTCTTCAAATAGGGAAGGAGCCCTCACACACATATCGAATATGTATAAATGCAGTTCTTACACACCTGCATCTGCTATGTACACCCACCTACATCTCCCCCACACCTGAAACAATTGCAATACAGACTGTAATAACATCACAAACATCCGCTCACTCTATGACATCTGCAGAAGCTTTAACATACCTTGTCAGAGACACACTATAATGGCCCTATGTGAAATCGATGCTGTTGTACAATGGAATAGACACCGATGTTACAGGGTTTGGTTGCAATAATCCCGTATAAGATGGCTGATATAACAGCTAGACTCACATGTAGAACTACATCCTCTAGCCATTACACACAATCCACAGGGGCCATGAAGTTAATATATCTCTGTGTGTCTCCATATAGCTGTTGCAATTCATCACAAACAACACATCCAGGCCATCTTCCTCGAAGGTAGGGCAAAGGGACAACACCCAAGTGGAGTATTCAATTATACCCCACTGTTGCCATGTCATTGGCTAATGGAGTAGCTGCACAGCTGATGTGCATGTAATCATCTACTCTGGAACACCAATTGGTGGCTGGATACCAAATGTTACTGATATCTAAGTATAAAAGGATGGCTTGTCATACATTCAAACTGTATGTACATACCAGAAAAATGTTACAACGAGGATTGCAACATGAAACGAATAGGATTTATATTACCGTCAACTCGGGATAAGGTTACTCTCCAGTCCAGCTGGTGAATCTGGGAATTTTGAGGCAATGTTACAATTGCCTTATGTACATAGACAACCCTTTCCTCCTTCCAACAAACTCTAATACATGTGAGAGATGCAGTTACACAGCCAAACTGGAGTCAGAGCTCTCTCAACCCAAGACTGGCACAGTCAGGAGGAAAATGTAACCACCCACACCACAAATCCAGTCTCACATAGACCTATTGCATCTGTATACCCAACACAAACACACAAAAACATACTCGGAGGCTCGAAATAAAAATCTGCCTAAACAGCAAAGACCTCCTAAGCAGATATCCAAGCAACAGCCACCCCTCAACAATATCCACGAATCACATATCTCATAAAATCAGTGTGCCTCACAATCACAGCCCTTAAGGCCAAACAACACACCAAATACACTTGTTATAGGGGACTCTAATGTCCGGCACACTGACATCCCGCTCACCAGACTGAACAAGGAGAAGGTCACTGTAAGCTGCCTGTCGGGTGCCAGGATCCGCCACATAACGCAAGCACTCAGGTCTCTCCAAAGCAAGTACAAGTATGACTCCGTCATTGTCTATGCTGGTGTGAATGACCTGAGACGTACCTCCCTGGACTACATGAAAAGAGACATAGAGGAGCTCTCTGACCATGTAGCCCAGGCTGGTATGACCCTGACCTTGAGTAGCATCTTGCCCCCACCAAGAATGATGCCACAGTATAAAGACAAAATGATCAGTTTCAAAAATTAGCTAAAGTATGGGTGTCATTCAAAGGGGATCCAGTGTCTGTCAGCCTGGGATGACATGCTTGACAAGCCACGTTGCTTTGCTAGGGACGGCTTGCACCTGTCACCCTTAGGCTTTCGTATACTGGCCAAGGCTCTTGCCACCCCCATAGTGCCTTTTTTAGGCAAGGCTGAAAGGACAAACCCACCTCCATAAACAACCCAAGGATAAAAAAACTGAAGGTAATGCCACTCAATGCCAGAAGTCTAAACCTCAAGATGCACGCACTTGAGGCTCTCCTCAGTATGGAGAAAATCGATGTCTGTGCAGTAACAGAAACCTGGTTCAAGGCTCCTGAGAGCACCCCGGCACTACCAGGTTATAACTCATACCATGCTTGTCCCCAAAACTCGGACCGAAGCACAAAAGGAGGGGGAGTATCTATATTCATCAAAGATAACTACACCTCCAGGTTAGTGGCACTGCACGAAGCATCGGAAACCATCCATGTGCAACTAACAGCAGGCAAACCTGCCTTTCAGTTTGTAGCCTGCTACAGAACACCCTCCCTATTACAGGAACCCCACTTGGCATTCCTGAGAACACTGGAGAATATGAAGGTCTCTCCAAACACTATGTTATTGGGTGACATCAACTACCCAAACATTGACTGGGAAAACTACTCAAGCCCAAACACCCTTGCCCAACGTTTCCTTGAATTTATAAACTCTAATGCAATGGAACAACTGGTCACCACTCCCACAAGAGGGAACAACATATTGGACCTGGTCATCACCAACATGGGGACTCTATGTTCCACACCAGAGGTAAACCCCTCATTGGTAAGATCAGACCATAAACAAATTTCCCTGGACATCCATATCCCGACCCCACCCCCAGCCAAGGAAATCACTGTAAAGAATTTCTCAAAAGCCAACTTTGCACTTCTCAAGACTGAGGTGGAATCCTTCAAAGCCCCTGGGCCAGAGGATAATACAGCCCAATCCGCAGAATCCTTTACAAATGCATTCTATGAGCACCTGCAGGAATGCATGGATCATGCTATCCCAAATAAAACAAAGACTTACTCCTCCAAAAACAGGAGACTGGTCTGGTGGACCCCAGCCATAAATAAGCTATACAACAGAAGGAGGAAGCTACTACATGACAGAGCAAAATCCCCAAAAGGGAAGGCATCTCTAATCAGTATTAGCAAGAAACTTTGATCCCTCATAAAATCATCAAAGGCCAGTTTCAAAAGAAAAATTGCCCTAGACACTAAAGATAATCACAAGGCCTTCTTTAGTTATGTCAGGAACATGGGCGGAAACTCCCAGATATGCTCTGAATTGTTGCATAACGGTACAAAATATACCGAACCTACAGACATAGCTAACATCCTGGCAGACAGATTCAGCGCAAACTTCTCCCCCACTTCTCCCCCAAAGGAGCAAATGCCTATCCCAACTGAATGTAACATCCCTGACATCACAGATGCACAGGTGAAAGCTGCCCTCTCCAAAGCAAAAAACACAGCATCTATGGGACCGGACGGTGTCCCAGGTTGTGTCTTACATGAGCTCCAAGAAGAACTGAACCCTCACATTAAGTCACTGTTCAAACTTAGCCTTACTACAGGATATGTACCCAAAGAATGGCGTACTGCTACAGTGGTCCCACTCCACAAAGATGGTGCCACAATGGACCCCGGGAACTATCGCCCCATAAGCCTGACTAGTCTGGTCTGTAAAGCTATAGAGCGTATTATCATAGAACTCATAAACAAAGACATTGGGAGCCTCCAGACACTGGACCCTACCCAATTCGGCTTTGTTAAGGGCAGATCTTGCCTCTTAAACCTAGTTGATTTCTTTGAAACAGTTACCAAAGCCATAGATGAGGGCAAGGTAGTCCACACAGCCTACCTGGACCTCGCAAAAGCCTTCGACACAATACCCCACTCGGGCATCATAAATAAGCTTACCAGCTTAAATATCAACCCCTGTATCACAAAATGGGTTGCAAACTGGCTTAGAGATAGAACCCACATGGTCAGAATCACAGGTGCCATGTCCGACTCCAAACCAGTTACAAGTGGCGTCCCACAGGGCACAGTTCTGGGGCCTCTCTTGTTCAGTATATACTTCTCTGAGGTTCAGGCTAACATGGGGGGATTATGGCTGACAAAGTTCGCAGATGACTGCAAACTGGGGGCCATAATCAAATCTCCAGCTGACACCAGCATCCTCCAAAAGGGTCTCACACAGACGGATGCTTGGTGCCAGAGCCACGGCCTCAAGCTAAATGCTAAAAAGTGCATAGTCATCCCCTTTGGGAAAAACAAGGTGCCCACAAATTACCACATAGGTGGTAATCCATTAAGTACGGAAGAAGTAATTAGAGATTTGGGGACCAACGTAGATAGTAATCTATCCTTTGATAATCACGTTGCCAAAGTGGTTAGAAAGACCTTCTATATAGCCCACCTTATCACGAAAGGGTTCGCATCTAGATCAAGAGAGGTCATTGTGCCCCTCTACTCGTCACTCGTCAGGCCCATAATTGAATACAATGCCCCTTTTGGGATGTACCTTACCCGACACCTGCAGCAACTGGAGAGACCCCAAAAGTACCTCACCAAGAGGATCATGGGCTACAAACAGATGTCTTATGCAGCTCGACTAAAGAAACTCCAGCTCTACTCAGTTGCTTACTGCCTACTCAGAGGCGATCTATGCCTAACGTACAAAGCCATGTCAAATCCAGAATTAATGGACATGCTCCACCTCAAAAAATCCAAGTCCCTTAGAGCTACACACTCCAGGGACCTAAATCTCAGCACAAAAATAAATAGGACATGCTGGAGGGACAGATTAATTTCCCAGAGGCTCCCCTCACTCTGGAATAGAATCCCAATTCATGTTAGACATAGCCCCTCGCTCACCCTCTTCAAGCAAAATCTTGACGCGTGGATGGGAAATCGCAAATTCACCCCTGGGATCTCTTCTGTGTCCCTGCTAGACAGAGGCACAGTAAACTAATCTTAAAAGGGTACCTTCTGTGACCTACTTTACAGAGGCACAGTAGGCTAATCTAATAGGGAGGCGGAAGCCAAATACACTCTGGCTAGGTTTATAAATGCCTTAGGGCAGATAGCCTAGTATCTACCTATGAACCTATGAACCTATGTAGAACACTCAGTATGTCAGTGTATGTAGTACCTGTTCTGTAATAATTAAAGTGTACGGAATGCATATAGTGGGAAAAGGTATTATGTAGTGATAGATTGTTGAGCATAGTAATGCTCATAGAAATTGCGTACTGCTGTAAGCCACAAGGTAAACACCTCATACACCACAAGAGATGCTATATAAGGACTTTGAGCACAACAATTCCACTCCACTGTCTAAGGTGGTCCTGCGGTGTGATTATGATTTGCATTGTGGGATATTGTGGCAAAAATGTGAATTGTACAGTATTGTAGATAGATATGTCTAGCATTTTACATAGCATTACTGTTATGTTATGCAAACATCAGGTATGTCTATTGGCATGTACAATACACAATAACAGGATACATAGGACTTGTAGTCACCAGACAGTGTATCAGCATGATAGCTAATTGAAATGGAAGAGCTAGTCAATTATCCATGCACAAAGGACATGTAATAGCTTCATAGGTTCATAGTTAGGTACTATGCTGTCTGGCCAAGGCCATTCGTAAGCCTAGCTACAGTGTTTTGACTAGCGGCACCTCCCTAGGTTAGTGTCCTGTACCTGTGAACAGCACAGCCATTAGTTTCCTGCGCCTCTGTACAGCAGAGCTACTGCAGTGATCCCTGGTGTACATGTCTGTCTCCCATCCACCCATCGAGGTATCTCTTGAAGAGTACTAGTGAGGGTTCCCGCCTGATGTACATAGGAATCATGTTCCAAAGCATAGTGAGTGTCCTGGTCAGGAATGTATACCTCCAGCATGTCCTAGTCATCATTGCATTTAGGTACATATCCCAGAGCATGTGGCTTTCAGGGGCTTTTGCTTATGTGGAGCATATCCATCAATACTGTTTTGGACATGGGCCTTGTATGCTCAGCAGAGATCACCTCCGAGTATGCGGTATGCAAACAAGTACAGTTGGGGTTTCTGTAGTTGTGCTGCATACGTCATAATTCAGAGGTCAGTATTCCACTTGGTGTGTTAATGTTGTGGTATTTCAAGCCGTTGCTGTTGTCTCGTAAGGTACATCCCAAATGGGGTGTTGTACCCTTCAATGTGTTTGATAAGTCATGAGTAGAGAGGCACAATGGCTGCCTTTGTTCTGGCTACAAACCCATTAGAGATTAGGGGGGCCACGTAGAAGGATATCCACACCAACTTGGCAATATGGTTATCAAAAGAGTGAATGTTATCTACTTGGGTTATAAGATCCCTTATTACGTCTTATGTATGTAGGGGACTACCACCTATGTGATACTCCGTGGGTGATTAGTGTAATCCAAAGGGGATGTCTATGCACCTTGTGGCATGCAGCTTGGGGCCATGTTATTGACACCAGGTATCCGTCCCAGTGACACCCTTATGGAGGGTGTCTGTATCAGCTAGGGAATCAATCATGGCCCCTAGTTTGTAGTCATCTGCAAACCTTTTCAGGGTAAGTCCTCCTGTGCTAGCCTGTACCTCAGAGAAGCATATCCCTAACATGAGGGGCCCTATGGCCGAGCCCTGGGGGACACCAATTGTAACTGATTTACAGTAGGACCTAGGGTATGCTACCCTCACAGTGTGGGTTCTGTCCGTGAGCCACTTTGCTCGTGATGTAGGGGTTAATTTGCAGGTGTATGTGTATGTTGATAATACCAGAATGGGGAACGGTGTTGAAAGCCTTTGAGAGGTCAAGGTAGGCTGTGTGGACCTCCTTACCCTCATTTACTGCCTTGGTAACTGTCTCAAAGGACTCCACCAGGTTTAGGAGGCATGGTCTGGCCTTAACAAATCCAAACTGGGTGAGATCAAAGGTTTGGAGGCCACCAATGTCCCTGTGAATGAGATCCATGATGATGTGCTCCATAGCCTTGCAGAACAGTCTAGTCAGGCGTATAGGGCAATAGTTCCCCTGGTCCATTGTGGCGCCACCTTTGTGGAGTGTGATAACTGTTTTTGTGCGCCATTCAGGGACCACAAAGCCTGATGCAAGGCTATTAGTGAATATGGTGCCCAAGTGGGGAGCCAGTTCGTTCTGAAGTTCATGGAAATCGCAGCCTGGGATGTTGTACGGTCACATGGATGCTGTGTTCTTGGCTTTAGAGAGTGCAGCTTTGAAATGTGTAGTTGTGATCGCAGGGACTCTGCATCGTTCCTGTATAGATATGGGCCCTTTAGGGTGTGAGAGGGGTGTAAAGTTAGCACTGAACATATCTGACAGGATGTTGCCAATATCAGTCAGTTCTGTATCGTTCATGCCTTACTGCTGTATGTCAGAGCAGATGTGAGTATCACCATCAAGAGTAGTGACATACCTCTAGAACATTTTGTGGTAGTCCTTGGAATTAGTCTCGGTTATGTTTATGTAGCTAGCTTTGGAGGATGTGATAAGGGATCTCAGATTCATACTGAGGCTGACTAGGGAGCTTCTCCACTCATGGGATTGTACTCTACTTTGCAACAGTCTCCTCCTGTTGTACATTATGTCCATGGCAGTGGACCACCAGAGTGGCCTCCATTTTCTTGTGGGTACCGTCATGGCTCTGTTTGGGATAGCATGATCCATGCAGTCGTGTAAGTGCTAATTAAGTGCAGTTGTGTATGATTCAGCGGTTGTAACTGTATTGTCCATCTGCACAGGTGTCATGATGTTTACTACTGCTGTCATAAGAAGCCTGAAGTTGGCTTTGTAGAAATATTGTACTGTGGTTTCCGTAAAGGGTGTGGTGCTGGGATGTGGATAACAAGGGTGATTAGTGTACGTTCGGATCTGACCAATGAGGAGATAACCCTAGGTGTGGAACACCAGTCACACATGTTGGTACTGACCAGGTCTAGGTTATTGTTGGCCCTGGTGGTGGTGTGGATAGGTTGATCCAGGCGATTGAAGGTTATGAATCCCAGAAAGCGTTGGCCTAATGTGTCAGTACATGAGTAGGTATCCCAGTTAATGGTGGGGTAGTGTCAGTCGCACATCAGTAGTGTGTCTGTTTGAACCCTACTTTCCAGTACACCAAGAAGTGAGGACCGTTAACCGTGGGTTATGGTGGGGGATCTGTAGCAAGCTACAATTTGTATAGCAGTTATGTCCAGTTAGTTGCACTTGGATAACCTCTGATGCATTGTGCTAAGCAACTAGCCTGGAGGTGTGGATATCTTTAGGAAATATGGACACACCTCTGCCGTGGGGGTTCTGGTCCTGGTTACATGACTGAAAGGTTTAGTATGAGTAATAGCCTGGTAGTGCAGGGATGCTCTCATGAGCCTAGAAGCAGGTCCCAGCCACTGCACAGATATCGAAGTGGTCCATTACAAGGAGTGCCTTGGGTGAGTGCATTTGAGATGAAGATGTCAAGCACTGAGTAGCATTACCCTTAGGTTTTGCTTGCCTGTTCCTGTTATGGTGGTGAATATGTTATTTGAACCGTGCCTAAAACAGGCACTATAGGAGCAGCAAGAACCTTAGCCATTATCCGGAATCCCAGGGCCGACAGGTGCAGGCCATCTGTGCCAAAGCATCGTGTTCTGTCGACCATGTCATTCAAAGCAGACAGATACTGGATACCCTTGGAATGACACCAGAAGCATAGCCAATTGTTGAAGTAAATAATTTTGTCCTTGTGCTGCATTATCAGTCTGGATGACGGCAGAATGCTACTCAGGGCTAGGGCGATACCTGCCTGGCTACAAGATCGGAGAGCTGTTCCATGTCTCTTTACATGTAGCCCGAGAAGGTACATCTCAGGGCATTCACACTAACATGGAGAATGACACAGTCATATTGTACCTTTTGAGGAGTGACCTGAGTGCATAGGTTATGTTGCGGATCCTGTTACCCGACAGGCAGCTGACAGTAACTATCTCCTTGTGTAGCCTGGTGAGTGGGACATCAGTGTGACTGCCTATAGAGTCACCTATGACTAGTGTGTTGGGTACATTATTTTGCCCTATTGGCTGTGGTTGATGGGCACACTGAGTCTGTGGGCCATAAGTAATTGGTGTTGTGTTGGGGGATGGGGGCTGCCTGTGTTTCTGCTTTGGAGTTCTCTGTTGCCTAGACAGAGTAGTATTGAGAGGCTCCACAAATGTTGTAGTCTTATTATGTGTGGCCTGTGGTGGTGGAGATCTAGTGAGACTAAGTGATGAGTGTGGTGTGGTGCAAACGTTTAACATCCCCACATGATTGTCAGGTTCAGTCTGGGTTGGAGAGAGCTTTACCTCCAGCATGGCTAGATATGTGCATCTCCCACAGGTTGTAGTGTTGTATTTTAGGAGGGGAGTATTGACTGTGTACACGAAACAATTTCTATATTGCCTCATGATGCCCATATTCATCATATAGACAGGCGAGAACAGTGGGAATTGACACTTGGACATGCCTGAATATTTAACTATTTCCCACTAGATATGTGAGAAAAGTGTGTACAAGAGCTGTTTTACTCTAAACAAGTGGGAAATGTAAGTACAAACAGTGTTTACCTGTTGGTAATGAGGAGGATTGAGTGCTATAGTAATTAGTAGCTCATGTAGTGTGTACATGTTCTGAACAAGTGCTGAGCAAGAATAAGTAATACAGATAGGGTGTTGGATAACATAAACACACTGCCCCCCCAACAGGTACACAATCACATATCCATGTACACTACAGAGCCCCTGTAACCATAACTATGATGGTACAAGGTGCACTCAGGCTGCATGGGACCTGTCCACATCCCTGGTTGTATCATACACATATGGCAAAACAGTTTGCTCTACACATACACATCATGTAAAACATAGCTTCATGTCAGTCTGTGAAAACACTGAATGGTGCACACCAACAGTTATCACAACCCACAAAGTGGAGACACCACTCATATTGGGAGGCACTACACTACTACCCTGCTGAGTCTGGTCTGAAAGCCCATGAACCTTAATCAATGTATATGTTGTTAGCAGTACAGATGTAGATGACAGTACGGATGATTTCACACTGCATATCATACCTGTGACAGGTCATAGGACAACATCACTCATACTGTGTTCCACCCACACTCAGTATACTAGATGTACATTTGTATGTCACAGGAGTGTTCTGCCAGTGGACTGTTGACAGAACCAACACTACAGAAGGTGTCTGAGTAATATGTGCATATCACACCCATGCCAGCTACAGTAAAACAGGGTTAATTCATTGTACTCCCCCTCATTGTAGCCCATACCATGCAGACAAATGAGAGGCATCTGCCTATGTAAGTATGTGAATGGCTATGACCTAGGAGCAATAGCTGACTCAGTGTTGTGGACAACATACAGAAGGGGCTTTGTGGGTGAGGTGTGAGACATATGTGCTCAATCTGACAGCTGCATATTGCATTGTCACCACTAGGTTAATAACCCTGTACCCATGAACTACCACCTAGGCAGCTGTCAACATAATGGACACTGTGTGTAAGGGATGCTGCTGTGCAGTTTACCTCCCTGACCTAGTGACGTCACCAAGCCTATTAGGTAGTCATAATTTGGCAACCCTAGTCATGACAGGGTGCCATCCATGAACATTGAGATCATTGTACAGCCATACTCATTACTCAAGTGACCAATATCAGATAACATATCACCTTTAAGGGGTATTGGCCATGTTTGGATGGCCGACACCAGCCTTCACAATCCTCATCTCCACTATGTAGCATGATGCCTACCCTGCATGAAGACATGTCCAACACTGTGATGTTGGACATGCTACACGTACATATCCTGATCTCAAATACATACGTCATGGACATCCACCTTCCTAGTACAAGGATCGTCATATGCTGGACAGATCCTTGTACCATACACGTTACATACTCCTGCCATACTATGCAACCCTGTCCAGCAAAGCTGCACATTTTGCCTCTGTCAGACATGGTGTGATGACCACATGGTAGATGTATCATTAACCGTGTAGATCAGTTATGTGGCACTGCTTCACCTGGCGCCGGAAACACGGCTCTTGGCTACAGCTAGGTAACCTTACATCCTAGGCTCATACATGGCCCAGGGCATACAGACTACTAGATGACCTTGGCCGTACATGCTGTAGTTGATAACCATCCCTGCAAATACCATCAGGTTAGCCAGTGTCCCATGTGTATCACATGTGCAACACAGGCGATACGTGGCAGGATGTTGAACTGCTGTACAGTGCTGTGTAGATGTATATGGCAAAACACATGCATGTAAATGCTTCCGTGTGCATGTCTGCAGTGTCACAGGTCATGTCCGTTAAGGCAGTGCATGTGTTTATATGTGACATATACACAGCATCAAGGTCAACAGCATTAATGTGGACACATCCAGGCATGCGCTGATAGGTAAGAACACCAGTACAGGCAAATAAGACATGCCCACATCAAGACAGCATCCACATGGAGTATGAGCAATGTAATCAGGTGACACACATATATGGTGATAATATCCAATCCCCATTGGGTGTCACATGTGTGTGACACAAACATGTCAGTGGTGTCAGTGTCATGAAGATTTGCAAAAACAACTATTTATATGTAATATATGTGATACACATGTATGTGCAGCTGTATCTCTGTGCATTTCTGAGATACTGTGACCTGTCTCCATCATTATGTCTTCCAGGTATGCCACGAGCAAGGCTCCCAGCCTATACATGCTTGGAGGATGAGGCCCTTATACCTTACCTCCAAGACAACTATGATGTCCTGTTTAGCCATGTGCCACAGGATGCACAGCAGCGGGATGACCTGTGGCAGGAACTTCGCAGGAGGGTTAATGATGTGGGTGGCCATAACCGCACATACCAGCAGGTGCACAGACACTGCATGGACCTGATCAGATGTGCGAAACAGCGTGCAAATGCAATTGCCAGGGAACAAGGTGCAACAGGTGGTGGGCCACCAACCCAGCCCTGACTCACACGTACCGAGGAGCTACTGGCCAACCTGGGGACAGCAGCAGAACAGCATGCACAAGCCTTAGCTGACATCATGGAGGTGGGTGTCTCTCAACCACCGAGCCTGGAGTTGCCTGGTAAGTCACTACTGCACATATAACTATTATATGTCATATAGTTGCATGTGTCACTATACAGTATGTAATGTAACATCATATGCAAGGCATGTATACACACATGCCGCATACTATAGTATGCTACTCTGTGTATGCACACATGTGCATACTCCATAGTATATCCTATTGTACTGGTGAATGTGTTAACATGCACATTGCACCCTGTAGCTGTTATACAGGCGTGGATAATGATCATACTGCTGTGTCACTCCTATATAGGTACCTCTGGCATTCTGCTAAGACAGCAGGCCATTGCAGGTGAGACAGTTATAAGTATAAGTATCAGGCATGTTAATGCACAGATCTATTTGCCATGTGGCCAGTTAACACAAGTACTCATAATGTATGGTCCGGTCACAATATACAGGTCACATCTGCAATCCATCACAATGGCTACCCATGTGCAATACTTACAAACTAAGTGAAACACCAACATGAAACCTCAGAAACTGTCATTGCTAGATGTGTGGACAGCTGTGCATACAATGGTGGAGGTGTTGTTCAATGTAGGAACATGTACTACACATCCAAACTACACATGTGGGGTACCCAAACAGTACTACACTGTCAGCTGGAGTATGGGCAGCCCACAGGATTCACCATTGTGGATTATACCCCTGCTATGAGTGCACACATTGTGAAGTGCCATCTGACATGTCCATGACATGTAGTGGGCCGGCTGCAACATTGTCTCACTATCCCACATACCAAACATGCAGCCCTTTGTCTACATAACCCTGTGGACAGTGGAGTATATGACATCTATGGGTGTATGTCATATGGGGCAACACAGACATGTGAGATAGATGGCCATCACAATCATTTGGCCAACACATGTTCACACATGGCCATGGAGGATGGCCAGAGACATGTAGCAACACACAGTAGATGTGATGTGTTTGTGTGTACACCCTGTTGTGCATTGGATACACATGGTCAAACTATAGCCTTTGCTGAATGGTTATATTGCAGATGTGGAACACTGGACATTCTACAGGCCTGTGCACAGCTTGTAGAGGCGTAACATCATTCGACCACATAAGATGTGTTGAACATCATGACTGTGTCACAGCATGACACTAGTCATCTGTACAACATCCACATACATACACAGACAACCACATCAGGACACAGATACAGTACATTTCCCATGCTGCTGTTGGACATCACTGTCAGCTCTGCACCTCGTCTGTGTGGTACACAAATGTCATGTGGGACATGGTGTATTGACAAGTCTGCCATGTGTGGACATGGTTGCCAGACAGCTAAAATATGTTTGCAGATGTGCAGGGGTGCCATCCGTATGGCCTTCGGTGACCTGTGTCACACATTCCACATCATGGTTTAGTGTGTATACACCTCAGCGAAGTGGGTCACAATGCACAGTATATATGTATTGCGTATGCACACAGTCATGGCTATGCACTGTGTCTGTAATTCACACTGTATAGCAATTGAGACACCTCATGATTCCATGCAATGGCACTGTGTCTGTACTTCACACTGTATAGCAATATAGACGCCTCATAATACCCTGCAATGGTCATGCACATCTGCTAAATGTGCATTTTATCTGTAGGGTGAACAGACAACACTGCAATGTGACACCATTACCCCACTGTATATGTGACAGGACACCATTGTATTAAACATGTATGCATGTCAATGCACACGTCAGCAGATTACATGTCGTACTACATGTTAATGTCAAGGTCATATGCCACACATCAGCCATGTGTACTGTTAACCTGTGCTGGTCCACATGGTGTATCACAGGGATGCATGCTTACTACCATGATTGTGTGAAATGCATGGCTTCTGCTATGACACATGCATGCTGTTGTGTGCAACCCAGGGATGTATGATAACTACCACTATTATTGTCTGAGCTGCATGCCGACTGCTGTATCACATGCATGTTGCATGCCATTTGTCAAATCACATGCATGGTGTGTGTCTGTGTGTTTGTGTGTGTGTGTGTGTGTGTGTGTGTCTGTGTGTCTGTGTGCGTGTCTGTGCCTGTCTGTGTCTGTCTGTCTGTGTCTGTGTGTGTCTGTCTCTGTGTGTCTGTCTGTGTGTGTCTGTGTGTGTTTGTGTGTGTCTGTGTGTGTCTATATTGTAATGTAGAGTCTTTGTTTGCCCTCACAGGTGATGTAGGGGAGTTACCCTCCTGCGGTCCATTTGATGTTAGTGTCCCTACAGACCCTATCAGTGATGATGAACATACACTTGAGGCACAGGCAGCGTTGTCAGGGGCTGAATATGTGCCATTGGTTGCCATTCCACCTATATCCCCCTCAACCCCGCACACAGAACTCATGCCAACACATACCCCATCACCAGTGGCCATTGAGGTAGGACAGTTGGCATGTGGTAGCTTGGAACAGGAAAGTGTGGTGGCTACGGAAGGTGTGTATTCACACTATGGTGTCAGGCAAATGACTGGAGATGGACCACACAGCCATGTGGCCAGTACTGCTCGTAGGAGGACCTCTGGCCGACATGCCCCATGCAGGACAGAACGTAGCAGCTCGTGTCACCAGACATATGTTTCAGGCTGTAATGGCAGCACAGGCATGTGCTGAACGGCAGAACGGAGAAGGGCAGAGGCTTCAGAGGGCTGCTATCTGTTCTTTAAATGACAACATCCAGGCATTGGCAAATGCTCAACAGCAGATTGCTGAGGTTTTGGACAGACGATTGGGTGACATGGTTGGAATCCTTGATCGTGGCATGACAATCCGCGAGCGTGTGCTGTCTGTGCTGGAACATCTGGTAGGACTGAGGCTTAGGGCACATGGACGTAGTCCAGCTACGTCACCTAATGCAGGTCTACGTGAACAAGCTACCTCACATGCCCGCTGCCATAATAGCAGTAGCAGCAGCAGTGCAGCTGGTGCTGTGCTGTCCACACCAGGACACAGCAGGCCATGTGCACATGGCCCTGGACGTTCTCAATGGGGACACAGTTCCAGTGGGCATGTGTCATCGGACAGTACCCAATCTGCACCTCTGCCTGGTAGTGCCCATGCAACCCCTGGCAGGCACAGGTCATGTGGCCATGGCTGGACACCGTAAGCTGTAATACCTGGTCTGTAGAGTCATCTGGAGCTGTCAGTAATACCCCTGTGTTGGCCAGACACATGGCAGAACTGTGTGCAGACATACACGTACACACCAGAAACATCTGTAGGGCACCGCGACACACACATGCGTAACAACCACACATGGCCAATTAGATCACTGGCCCTAATGCACACACATGATGTCATCCACTGGTGCAGCCTAGGCCCCTGGCAAACATTATCACCCTGTGCATATGATAATGCCTGTGCTGCATCCCTGTCATCCACACCATCGGTGCAGGTACATGCTCATATAGTCTGATGCACAGGGTGAACAGAATAGGGAGATAAGTGTAGATTATAATTGTTATGTACTGTTGACACGCAGCAGACATACCATGTAGTACAGGTTTAGAATGCATTATTTTGTGTTATACTGTGTCAGATATATGTAGTGCAGCATTCCTGCTAACAATGACAACTATCGACACTGGAGTACATTACAATGTGTTCACGTCTAACTGTAATAGCATGGCCACTGTGCCCTTCCATGTTTAGAATCAGAGTGCATACAAAACAGCCCTGTGCTACTAAGTGTGTGAGCATGCCCAGTATAACGTTGTGTAGATGGACACATAGTGCATTCCAAACGACCGTGTGCTGCTAAGTGTGTGAGCATGCCCAGTGACATCTTGTGTCGGTTATGTGCCTCTATGTGTATGGGCATGGCCATTGTAACCCTGTATAGCGATAGTAGTCGTCCAGTCAACAGATGGCCATACCCCACTTCAGGATGGATTCCTACATTGAACACACAGGTTCACAGGTATATACATCATAACTGCCAGCATCTATGTCGATGTCCGCATTCCTAGAAGGTCATATTGGCAGTCTTGAAAGGTGTAGTGTCTGTGGCGCGGCTCGTATCTATGTAGTATTGTAATAGTGGTCCGTAGATAGGCAGTTGTCCTGATCCCACCACTGATGTGTGTTTATCTCCATCTGCCTGGGGACAGAAATATGCTTTTAGACTGCTCACACTCCATACAATCCCTATTGCCAACTTTGCCATTGCTGATGATGTCACCCACCTAGAAGTACACCTCTGGGAGTGTTGTGTCCCAGTAATCTCGGTAGCGCGTTCTGTAACTGCATAATGCTGTAGTGGGATAAGGTGGTTATGTCTGTATTCTAATCCCAGCCATGCTAGCTGTGTGTGTCTCCGTCTGCCTGGAGACAGAATAATGCTTTTGACTGCTCACACTCCATACAATCCCTATCGCCGACTTTGCCATTGCTGATGATGTCACCCACCTAGAAGTACACCTCTGGGAGTGTTGTTTCCCAGTAATCTCGGTAGTGCATTCTGTAACTGCATAATGCTGTAGTGTGATAAGGTGGTTATGTCTGTGTTCTAATCCCAGCCATGCTAGCTGTGTGTGTGTGTGTGTGTGTGTGTGTGTGTGTGTGTGTGTGTGTGTATCTCCGTCTGCCTGGGGACAGAATAATGCTTTTGACTGCTCACACTCCATACAATCCCTATCGCAGACTTTGCCATTGCTGATGATGTCACCCACCTAGAAGTACATCTCTGGGAGTGTTGTGTCCCAGTAATCTCGGTAGCGTGTTCTGTAACTGCATAATGCTGTAGGGTGATAAGGTAGTTAGGTCTGTGTTCTAATCCCAGCCATGCCAGCTGTGTGCGTGTGTGTGTCTCTGCCTAGGGACAGAATAATGCTTCTGACTGCTCACACTCCATACAATCCCTATCGCCGACTTTGCCATTGCTGATGATATCACCCACCTAGAAGTACACCTCTGGGAGTGTTGTGTCCCAGTAATCTCGGTAGCTCGTTCTGTAACTGCGTAATGCTGTAGTGTGATAGAATAGACAGGTAGGTGTTCTATTCCAAGGCATGACAGGTGTGTGTGTTTGGCAATCATATCCTGTGTTGGTGTCTGTGAGTGGCTAGCTACTGGATGTGTTGAGGGTGTGTTTTGTTGTTTTCCTATATAGTGGCCATAAATGTCACAATCGGCCAAGAAACTGGGTTGGCAAGACATATACATACATTCGGCAATAGGTCTGGTGAGTAATGTCAGCAGCCCTAATCTTACCCTTAATACAGTCTGAACCCGTGTAACGCACAGAAAAAACACTTGCCTTGATATTAACACCAGTACATAAATCAGGAGGCGCATGTGGTTTCCTTTTCATTTTTGTCTAATGCTTTGGTGTCACGTGGTCCGCTGTTGAGATATATATTCTATATCTACGTATGTGTGTGTATATGTATATGTGTGTATCTATATATATATATATATATATATATATATATATATATATATATATATAAGTGTGTGTGTGTGTGTGTGTGTGTGTGTGGACATTAGCACACATAAATCTACATGATGGAATACATGTCCTATACTGTTGAATGCCTGTGCTGGATGATCTGTACGCGATAACCTCAGATGTATGTATATCAGCCATGGCTTAGTGGTAAAGCACATTGTCTGTGGTGTGCAGGGTCCCGGGTTTGAGCTGTGCAGAGGCTGGTTGTTTTGTTGCTGGGAAGAACAAGGGACATCAAATATGGTGATACTAAGGTGCTTTTAACCAGTTGTGTGCTGGTCTGTATGACAGTAAGCAGTGGTTATTTTTGGGAAGGCTCAGTATGGGTCATGTAACTATGCATTAGAAGACAATACTATGCAAATTAGGTAGAAAATAGTGAATCACGTTTATCCCCAGGCTGTGATGCAGATCCCAAGAGTGTATGTGTATAGATAGCTGGGTGCAGGTCTCGAATATAGGTGAAAGCATGGGGGGGTGTCAGGCATACTGTACGTAGATTGTAGCCCTGTGTCTTGGGACTGCTCCTGGCTTAGCACACCTAAGCTAGGTGTGTGTCTATACCAATCAGATTTGTTACTACTTTTGGGAACAATACATTTAGATTTAGAGAAATCATTGACAGACAGTGGGATATACTTAAATCCCATGAACTTTTGAATGAGATTTTACCAGACAAATGTGCTTTTTCATGCAGGAGGGGTAGGACTATACATTCAAGGTTGACACATTACAAAAGGTACACACCAGCAATACCTGTCCAAACGACTTTATTTGGTGACCCATTGCTTGGCTGCTTCCCTTGTGGGCACTGCAGTGCCTGTCAACATATTCTTAAAACCAAAGAATTTTCAAGTAAGAATACATCTAAAGTATATCAAATTAACATTTTTGGCAACTGCAGTTCAGATTGGGTCATTTACTTAGCTACATGCACCTGTTCATCATTTTATGTTGGTCAAATGTCCAGACCATTTAAACTGAGGATCAGTGAACACCTCAGTGCCATTAGAAACCAGCGTCTGTCCAATGCTCTTCACAAACATACTATTCAGCATACCACAGCTGTCTTTAAATTTACTATCATTGATAAAATTCAAATGCATAGGAATTACAAAGCAGGTTGGCACAACAAACTTAATAATATGGAAACTATGTGGATAACCAGGCTAGGGGCTTTGTTCAAACCTGGATTAAATGAGATGGCATAATTGTTAACCTGCTTTTTCATGCTATGTTTTTCATGCTATGTTTTTCATGCAATGTTTTTATGCAATCTTTTTTTATTAATATTTCTTCATCTCTTCATCTTTATTTTTATTTTTTATGAGATGGCTGCATCATATACAATCCACAAAGTTTTTTTGGCAATATCTCTTTAAATGAGTGTATATATAAAAGACCAGGATGTTTCAAGCTTTTTAACTAATTACTCAACTTTGTTTCAGCACTGAAGAAGGCTGTTTTTTTTCAGCCGAAACCAGTTTGCTTACTATTTATTTTGTTTTATGATATTCAGTCTATAATAAATACTTTTGCCTGCATCATCGTTGTGCTGGTCCATTTTTGGTTTTTCGTATCATTGGTTTGGACCTTTGCACTCTGTCCCACGTGCGTGCTCTTTGGTTTGGTCATGTGTCTATACCTGCCTAGTGCAATTGGGAGGGACAACAGCAGTAGGAGAGTAATCAAGGTGAACAAGCTGGGCAAACAGCTGATAATTATCACAATCAGCAGATTACAGGCCCAGCCCAGCCCAGAACACTACGATAAAGTGAGGAAGCACCATACCCTTAGTTTTTTCCACACTCTACACCACCGTTGTATACATGCGGGGAAATTTTACAAAACAATCCAACGAAATGAGAAGGGCTGCAGCAGGCAATATAGACCAACATGTGCAGGAGGCTGAGGGTGGTGAGGATGTGAATGCTGCTGAACAACCCTCAGTGAGGAGACAGAGAAGACTGTACAAACACAGGGTAAACTACCAGGGGCTACATGAGCTGGAGATAGTGAAGCGCTATGGGGTGGACAGAGACCTCCTACAGCAGATTGTTGAGCTGTGCCGGCCACACCTGACACATCGAGCAGGCCTAGGGGAACCCATCCCAGTGGATACCAAGGTATGTGTAGGCCTAGGTATACTAGCCACAGGTACCTCCCAAAGCACAACTGGGCATATCATGGGGATCTCACAGGCATCTGCATCCAGAGTATTCCATCAGTTCCTGGATGCCATGTCACCACATGCCAGTGAACACGTACATTTCCTCAACACACGTAAGGTGTTGACCAGCAATATGCGTCTCTTCCCCCAAATGGCAGACTACCCTGGGGTAGTGGGTGCTATAGCCTGCATGCACATACACATCAAAGCACCACCTGGTGAGCAGGGTAGGGCCTACATTAACCGCAGGGCATCCCCTCCATCAACTGCCAGGTCGTATGCAATGCCCAGGGCATTATACTGAATGTGTGTGCTGGCTGCCCTGGAAGCTATAGCGATTCCAATATATGGCATCTGACGCAGCTGTACCACAGCTTTGCCAATATGGACATCCCCTACGGTCACCTAGTGGGGGATGCTGGGTACCCACTGGAGCCATGGCTGATGACACCCATCAGAAATGCACACACACCTGAACAACTACACCATAATGAGGTACATGCACAGGCCAGACATATAATAGAGCATGTGTTTGGGATGCTCAGGTCATGGTTCCGGTGTCTGGACACATCCGGTGGAGCCTTGCAGTATTCACCAGCTACGTGCACCCAAATTGTTATGGTATGTGCTATGCTACATAATATGATCCTGTGGAAACAGCTGCAGCAGGAACAGCATGGGGCAGGGCCACTCAGCCCCCCCCCCACCAGTGCCAAGGCCTGTACAGGCACAGAGTGACTCGAAGGAGGAACAACCTGAGACAGACCCAGTAGGCGGAAGGAGGCGTGCCCGGTATGACCTGGCCTTGGCAAAGAGGCAATACATAGCATATGCATTGATACAGTAGGTACCCAGGGAATGTCATCCTCTCTGACTCGCACAGACAGTAAAAGGGATGCCAATTATGACACTACCTGTGCTCAGCTATGTATAGGAAGTGCACTGTGTGCATCCGACATAGGCAGCCCTCCAGCACCATCCTCAGGTCTGGCACACCCTGAAGGTAAGTCAATCGACCTACCAATTGGGCAGTTGTATTATAATGTGTTGTTACCTGTAGCTATGGTATGGATGTGAGCATTCAAGGGAATTTGGTGGCCGAATGTTAAGGCAGCGGACAGTAGGCGTCCATAGTGGCACCATGACATCTGTAGCACATACCGGGGTCACCATAGTAGCCAGTAGTACACAGGGTATCATAACCCACTGCGGGTAATGTGCTGAGCATCATGTGTGTCCATACAGGTCACACAAGTCTCAACCAGCTGGACAGGTGTAGACCGACACAGACAAATGCTGTACTATGGGCTCTGAATATGCCCAGCGGATGACCCCCCCCCCACAGAC
This sequence comes from Protopterus annectens, assembly GCF_019279795.1. Classification (NCBI taxonomy): domain Eukaryota; kingdom Metazoa; phylum Chordata; order Ceratodontiformes; family Protopteridae; genus Protopterus; species Protopterus annectens. The sequence continues at coordinate 1,500,881,196 of NC_056744.1, read as the reverse complement.
CCACACAGACAGATTACAGCAGGCCAGGCAGTTGGATGTAGGTTGTGAAGGCTAGGGTGTCTGAAACTAATATGTTGGTAATTAAAGCTAAGATCTGGAGTACACTGGAATGCCTCTCGCCAGCACAATAGGTAGGTCTACACACTGAAATTGAGTACCTGACATACCAGTACAGTAGTAGCAAAGGTGTACAAGTGTCAGGTGTGCCCCCCTTCCAACGTACACATGTAACAACAGTCAGGTGCGCCCCCCCCGGTACTGTGTAGGAATGTGGATACAGTCGGATGGCCCCCACGTTGTGCAGAATTGTAGCAACTGTCAATGCCACATGACCGATGGATACCCTGCAGACACAGCATGCCACCTGTCAGTGTAATGCAGAGGTCGGCACCACAGTACTGACTACCTGGGCATGTAACACATGCGATACAGTTGGCCATACTGCACATGCTCAAACACATGAAGGTATGACGGCAATGTCAGTCGACAACATGCAGAATGGTCATACTGGGCATGCTCACACATGTAAACACAAGATGGCCAAGTCTGCAAACACCAGTGGTCCGGACATATCTGCTGGTACATTGCTATACTGTTGGATGACTGCGCTGTATGGTATGTGTGTGGTACTGTCTATTGTCTGTATATTTGCCATGGTGTATTGGTAATTCACATTAGCTGTGTGTGCAGGGTGTTGCTACCAACACTTGCAAAGGACGGTTATTTGTTTGCGGCCAGAATGAGCCCATTGGATACGGGGTGAGTAAGGCACATTGAGGCAGTTGGGAGCGGTTGTGCATGGGTTTGCGCGGTGTTTAGCACTGATGACCTCTGGTTACAGCTTCTTACACTTGGTTAGACTCCACATTTCTTTACCAGTGCAATACTCGCATACTGGTAGCCAAACACGCTTACACCCACTCGCTCGGTCACTTGCACGTGCACCGACATTGGTGCTTGCATGTGTCACTCACGCTAGGTGGCCGCAATCCCTTGTGATGCCTATTACATCAGACTACATGACTACAGTATCGGGTATGGCTGACCATTAGGCGATGGCATGGCATTCAACTGTACAGAATCGGTGGCCTGTCCAGTGAGTTAATCATATTATATGCATGTTCCTCATACAATCTGCTCCCATCTGGCTGATACATGGGAACTGATACTCTGCAATGCAGACAAGTAATTGTGTTTTGGGACCCACATCCATCTGCTGGGTCATGCTACTGCATACCTATTGTAGGTTTGCCACCTTTTAAATTGACCGAGGTGAGACTTTAGGATTAACACCTGTCCCGCTTTGCGTGGGACAGTCCCTCCTTAGGCATGTGTCATGCGAAAATAATCAAGACATAGCAAATGTCCTGATTACAGGACAATATTATATTCTACGTTTCTCTAATAGTTGCATGTAACAGTTATTGTATATATGACACTTCTATATGTTATGTGAAGTAGCATAAGCAACTGGACTGCTACTAGACTAACTTTTATTTGTGCTAATACATATAGTTCTGTACTATGCACGACTGTAGGTATGTTCTGACCTGGTATGTCTGACATTTCTATGGAGCAGGCCCCACTTTGGCCATTTGGAAAGGTGGCAGCCCTATAGGACCTATATGTAGAGATGTCAGATTTGGCAAAGCAACACATACCCACAGCCAGTAGGAAATAGACTACTTCACCGGTTTGCATAAGTAAAGGTTATTCTTGTAGCATTATAGTTGATAATACTGTTTCCTATCACATCTAGGTGTTTCATATACAACATAATCGTTTTATGCAACCACTACAGACAATATATGGATTCTTTGCCCTAAATCACAGGCCATGTGCCATAATAACATTCATTTTGCAGGACACAACTGCCCAAAGGGGAGTGTCCCTCACAAAGGTGAACAGGTGGTAACCCCAACCTATTATGTTATCATCTACCTAAGGTAGTCGGCGGAATATGTGCTTTCCGTCACTAGCAGACCTCACATACAAATGGGGGAGAATGAACACTGAATCAGGGACACTGCATAACACCCTCAGGGACACATTTTAGATGACTGGTACTATTAACTTGACACATTGACAGTCCCAGAGCATATGTATTCATACACATTTGTCAAGGTACATGCTGTTTATGACCCATACATGTTGTCATTAGTCATTACATGTATTCCGCCACCTGTCCACCTAATATCACTAGTTCTGGAAGGGTTTAGTTAGGACTGTGTTAGATTCTGATTCATGATCACTGCTGGTGTTTCCCTTCACATTCATTACGACTGCTTTATTGTGACCATGTTCATTCATTCATATATATATATATATATATATATATATATATATATACATATATCTGTCTGTACATGCACATACATATGCACCTACATACCTATTTACATTTCCCATACTGTTGAATGTCCGCCGCGTATCCCTGCTGGCTTTACCTCCCTATATCCGACGGACATTATTCTGGCCATCACATAAAATTAGCAGCCCTTGCATGGCTTGGACCCAGAAACAGACACACCTTAGTCAGCGGTTTGACCACTACACCATCTGTGGTACATTCCACATGGATGGTAGCTAGGATATATGGCTTCACTACAGGTATTCAACAGTACTGGCAAGAAATGTGACAGTTGGTTGGTGTACATATGTGTACGGACCTCTCAACCACTCAGGGACTAATTTCAACAGGGACAAGGCAAGGACAAATCAGAGACAATCGCGGACACTTTTACAATATTAGTACTATTAACTTGAAACGTTGACAGATTCAGAGCATATGTATTAATACCTATTTTCTGAAGTAAAAGACGTCTATTACTCTTAATTATTGTCATTATTCATTCAGTGTAATTCACCACCTTTCCTCCAAAGATCACTGGTTTTAGGGGGGATTAAGAGGCTGGCCAGTTATTGTGCGAATGCTCTGACCATTGGTAGGGTTGCCACATTTTCAGATGGCCAGGATGAGATATATTCGGGACACACCAGATTTTTCAGGCCAATACATACCCACAGTCAGTACAGGGTTTAGAACTTTACTTATTTTCCTAGATGAGAGCCTATTCTTGTAGCAGTTTAGTTGCTTATTCTGTTTCTTGTAAGATTTACATATTTTACATACAGAAATAACTGTTTTATGCAACTGTTATATGAAATATGATACATAATTATTTCCTACGATCACAGGACATTTGCCATTGTATTATTTTTGGTCAGGACACACCTACCCAAACAGAGACTGTCCCTTACAAAGTGGGACAGGAGGTACCCTGCTTATGTCAGCGCCTTAATCACCCTAAATCCAACTGCCACTATGCGAATGTGTAAAGTATATATTCTCAATAATTCATGTGGAGAGCCATGCATCACGGTCAGGTGTTTAATCCCGAGTAGTAGGTTCTGCATGACCGGCTGGAGGCTGAGCAGTCTCGTGAACCACTACTGCACATAGAACTTGTGTCCAGATGTCTACAGGACTGGACATTGTGTCGTGACACCAAGTCTGATGTTTACACAGGATACTTATCCCATCAGGGATATTCAAAAATTGAACAAGCCAATAACCTTCGATATTTTTGGATTTACGAAAACGTGATAGGGTTTTACATGCAAGGGATACATAGTTTGCAATCCTGACACTGCCTAGGGTGAGACTGCCTACTAGATATGAGTAGTGGTCACTATGTGCAGATATGGCTGCGCCAAGCTAGCAGCCCGAGTATGGCTGGATTTGGTGGACATTCAGGAATGGGGGGGGGGGTCGAGTGCTGTAGAGGGGATGATGAGTATTCAATTATGCATCCAGGTGTGTTGTGGTTGGATGGCTCAGTTCAGTCCAGACCATTATGTGGGCATGTGCCGGTGACATTTCTGTACATGTGTATTGCACATTTTAATATTCATATGTTTGTGGGATTGTGTTCTACAGTATGGCCTGTCAGGTTCTATTGCGGATGTGTATGTTTGTTCTTTGTGTTTCCTTCTGATTCACCCACTGCTCCCTCATATACCTCCAGTTCACCTATTGTGCATCCAACACAGTTTCCCCTTGGTGAATTATTACATTACCCGCCCCCCCCCACACCCATATTCCACACACTCCATCCATCCCTTCTCTGGTTGATGGCTCATGGCACAGTCAAGGGAACACATTGCCTACACTACATATCTCTGGCACTTGTATGGTTGTGAGGACTACCCTAGCATTTTTCACCTTCCACATGCTGTACATCATGTACATAGGTACACGCAAATACTTATCTTTCATGACATGGTAGGTAGACCCGGGTAATACCTGTTCATCTTTGGCCCATCCTGACAAGGATGCCTTGGACCGCATATGGGCAGATTTTGTGTGAATGCTCTGAGCATTGGTAGGGTTGCCACCTTTTCATATGGCCAGGATGGGATATATTCGGGACACACATCGGATTTTACAGGCCAACACATACCCATGGTCAGTACAATGGATAGTACTTTTGTTTTATGCCTAAATGTAAGCTTATTGTTGTAGCAGTTTAGTTGCTTCTTCTATTTTATTTACTTGCTTATTCTCTTTTCTTGTAACATGTAGGTATGTTACATAGGGAAATAACTATTGTATGTGACTATTACATAAGATGTGGGACATAATTATGTCCTACGATCGCAAGATATTTTACTTTTATAATGGTTTTGGTATGGACACAACTGCCCATAGGGGGACTGTCCCTCACAATGTGGGACAGGTGGTAACCCTGACCATTGGGCTAGACTTGGCTATTGGCGGCGCACTAACACAATGTGTTTTGCTTTCACTTGGTATAGCTATCAACACTACAATAGAATACGGGCACGGGGTTTTAAATGTCATTTGTTTGAGGGATGGGTACTCAATATTCAGCTACGTGCATTTGTGTTTGCTTCTTATTTTTGTGTTCGCAAAACTGTCTTGCATGCTTTGCATACATTTCAGTATCCATGGACACTGACAGGTGTGATTACTATTGGAGGCAGGCTGTAATATTCAGCATTTTAGGTTGCACATAAACAGCCGACATGTCCACACCTCCGTGCAGTGCTTCGTCATGCCCCATGCACTCCCGCACATTTCCTATGCACGTGGATGTGGCGGCAGCGCACCTTCATTAATATGCATATGGTGCTACTGCACCATCTCTATGCCACATGGTCGGTGCAAGCCTAACGCTGTCCTTGCGCCGAGCTTCATGAATCCCGGGGAATGTTTATTACCTGTGAAATAAAAAAGTGTAACGTGCCACACCAATGTAAATGTATATATGCTTGTTTTTGAAAACTAGGTTATTCATTTTGTGCAAAGAAATGTGATATTTTCTATCAATCAGGGTACAGTTCTAAATTTATAACTAAACCCATAAGGTGGCATATTTGTTGTAGTGTATGGGAGGCTTAGTCTGTGTGTGTGTGTGTGTGTGTGTGTGTGTGTGTGTGTGTGTGTGTGTGTGTGTGTGTGTGTGTGTGTGTGTGTGTGTGTGTGTGTGTGTGTGTGTGTGTGTGTGTGTGTGTGTGCGTGCGTGTGCAAGCACATGTGGAGGGTTGTATACATAACCATTTGAGGAATTCCTTTTTATGCTGGCCAAAACATTGTTTTCCTCATGTCTGTAAGAAGGGTGGATTGAGTAGGGTTACTGTGCCAAATTTCATCTAGTAGGGGACACCAAATGAATGTTTGGCACTTTACTAGCTATCAAGCAGTCACAATCATCATCATTAACAGACAGTTTGTAACCTGCCTATGAAACTCTTCTGAAGATTTATTTATTTTTTTGTTAAGGTTTAACTATCTTCAAACTTTTCAAAAGGAAAGTTTGACAGTCTTCAAGCTGTCTATAAGTGATCAGGATTATAATTTGACAGTCTGTATATGTCAGAATTACTTACAGAAAGTGAGGAGGTGCAAAATGTGTGTGCAGCCTAGAGCATTAGAGTTCCTTGTTACATCCTTGGATTTACCACAAAGAAGGATTTAGCATTACCCTGATCCAGAATTGCATCTTTTCTGTGCCACTTGCATTCTGTTGAGTTGTCATCTTAACTTATGCAAACACATCATCTGCGAGATCCCAAAAGAGGTCTGTTGTGGATTAAGATGCTCTGTCAAACATTTACCCCACTTGTGATTCTGTAGAGAAAGGTCCCACAAGTCCTCAGCTGGTATATGTTACTGAGGACGGCAAACCCCAGTGCCTAATTCCAAAAGGTGCCTTTGGATCACAACATCACAATATATGGAGTTTTGATAATGCAAGGCAGTGTAGAATTCCAAACCAGTGGAGTCAATAGACATTTAAGTCAGTGGACAGTTATGGCATTGCTACAGTTCCAAGAGAAAATGGTTCAGTAGGCAGTATATGGTGGGAAGCTATACAGAATACAGTAGCATACCCACATACAGGTGGAGCAGCTCTACAACAGGAAGAGGGCTGTGAATGGGGATATGACAGGTAGCACATCCTATATTCAATGAGGATGACTTATCCAATTTACTTTCAGGGACACAAATCCTACACAACCTTAAAGTAGACCCTACACATGACTATCCCATAGTCAGTACAGTGGAAAAGCATGCATGGTAGTTCCGGTGCTTGTCATACATGCATTCTCACATCTGTCATAAAAGTGGTGCTGCCATGTACCAATGCCCCTGGAATGTACAACTTCATCTGGATGACAGATGGAGCTGCAGACTGAGCCAATGATTGTTATTAGAATGGCTGGGTAGATGCTGCAGGTCTGCCAAGGCCACAGGAGAGAATGCATTATACCAGTAATTAATACTTAGTTAATACCATATAATGTTTCAGAAATTCAGTATCCAGGCTTGGCAAAGTGAGAGTCTCTTACATTAGCACCATGCATTTGAGAAGTACTGTGTAGGGCATACCCAGCCACTGGTATGGTGTCATGCATGGTAATAGGGTTGTAGGTCCTAATAATGAAAACATTGCAGGACTGTGGAGGTTCTGATTGTAACTTGATTGCACTTGTATTGCTGTAATTCTTCATACAATTTTACAGTTAATTTTTATTTCTGATTGCACTCATGATGCTAAAGCTGCAAGTAAAGAAAATGAAAATTATGCATACTTGTGATGTTTTAGTTTCAGTATCAACTCATTTGTGCTCTACAATCACACTCATAAATAAATCTGTGACAATTTCACATGCTGGCCACAGTTTACATACACATTCAATTCATTATAAACAGGCACTGAACTCCATACTTCTTTAAAAGAGCAGATACATACTTATTAATTAATTTAATTAATTTTATTTTATTTATTTAAGTTGTTTACTGGTGTAGGATGCTGATAAAGAGACTTATACATTTCAGGCATCAGGCCAGGTTTCCCAGATACAACTGTTTTTGAAGCTACATAACAGATGTAAGTATATATAGCATGCATAGCAATCTGGTATAGATGGAAACCAATGTAGAAGTATTAACAAACAAACTTTAGTTATAAAGTGGTACAACATAGTATAAAGTTAACTAAATGAGAAAATAAGAGAGTTTCACAAAAGAAAAGAGCTAGTAGAGTTAGCTATCTATGTATATACAGTAGTTTTCAAGCTGAGAGTGGAGGGACAAAATTGAGTAGGAGACATATGCTAGGGTTATTGGGTGGAATTAAGGTGTATAGACTATTTGCTTTGGTTTTGTTTAATCAAATATGCTTTGCATTGAGGTCTGAACTTGAAACAGGAGGTGCATTCCTTTAAGATGAGTGGAAGCTAATGACAAAATGTAGTGCTGGCAAAGAGAAACTGTAGTTGAGGCAATAATGCTTAGCTTTGGATGTTTGTAGAGCTGGCCCTGTGAGAGACTGGCCTCAAAGGTTGTAGGTGGGGTGTTATAGGAATGAGTTTAGTAACAAGTTGCATGACGATGTCCTGACAAAGGAGTTTAAAGAGTAGGGAGCCATTTAAGAGGTCAGGCCTATACTTTACAGGCAGCCAGTTGGCCTTTTTTATTGAGAGGCACTGGTGTTCTTGCTTAAAAGAGTTGTCTATTGATTTTACTGGAGAGTTACTAGAGCGTTGAGGAGTTTTTCTTGGATGCATTATTATTAGGGGTAGTCTGTATTCAAGCAGTGCAAATAGCATACTTTTGCCTGTGGCTGTTTTAGCTGGAGCAGAAAGGAAGTGGATGCTCTTTTAGGTCCAGAATAAAAAGTGGTAAACTTTTGATCTGTCTTTGTTGACATGAGCTTGAAAGTTTAAGGACTGGTCTAGCCATATGCCTAAGTAGCTAAACAGAGAGGTGAGTTAGATGGGAAGGTTGTTTTGGTCCTTAATGTTTGGTGTTTAAAGGCATTTTGATAATTATTAGTGGGTACCAAAGGTCATTGATTTAGTTTTGTATGGGCTAAATAAGATTTTTTTGGATGAGTGCTGAGAGCTGCATGGTAAGAAGGTCTTCATAAGTTGCTTTTCTAGTTTGACATCACTGGAGCTGGAAATATAGATGGCTGTGTCATCAGCATATAATATTAGTGGCAGATTGTGAAGGTCAGTGGGAAGTGTATTTATAAAAATTGAGGAAAAACAGAGATGTCAACATTGAGGGACCCCAGTCTCTAAATAGGTGAATCTGTAGAAGTGGTTGATCTGCTTTTAAACTTAAAGGTTATCCCGGAGAGGATCTCCTTGAACCAGGCAGTAGCTTACATGCTGACACCTGTCTAGACTAAATGTTTTGGACAAGACTGCAGAGTCAACAAGGTCAAAGACCATTTTAATATCAAAGATGAGAGTTCCACTGGTGTCCTTTTTCCAATATATCATAAGTGAGGGTCCACTGAGCATTCACCGTGCTTCTCCCTGACTAAAATCCATGCTGCTTCTCTGAAAAGAGCTGATCCTGTTGTAGGTAGTTAGCTAGCTGGTTGCAAATATTGTTTTTTGTAGAATTTTACCTAAAATAGGTAAAATAGAGATTGTTCAGAAGTGAAAGGTTTCAGTGGGTGTAGGATATTTGGACAAAGGCCTGAACAGAGCTGATTTCCATATTGTAGACTTTAACCAGGCTGAACAAGGAGAAGAGAGCTGCACATCTGGAGCTAGACTCCACCAAATCACATACTCACTCAAGTCACTACTCTAGAGGTACAAGTATGATTCTATTATAGTCCATGTAGGTGTAAATGACCTGAGACATACCTCCCTTGACGACATGAAGATAGACATTATGGAGCTCTCAGACTATGTGTCTCAGGATGATATAAGTCTAGCAATGAGCAGGGGTAGGATTGTTATAATGGTTAAAGTCTTTACCTTAATGGCGCAAAGTGCAGGGTTTGATTCTGAACTTAGGTTGTTGGCTAGGCTTAAAATGGAGCTTCAGGGCAGTTAGCCTAGAATTCACCAAACCTATGAGCAGTATGTTTCCATCACCGACTATGATACCACAGTTTGAGATGACTCTTTTTAACAATTAGCTGTCTTTCTAGTGTCATTCTAAGATTATCCAATATTTATCAGCCTGGGAGGACATGGTTAACAGACCACTTTGCATTACCAACGATGGTCTGCATCTGTTCCTTCCAGGCTTTCACATACTGGCTAAAACTTTATCCACCCCCATAGTGCCTTGTTAGGCAATGCCAAATTGACAAAGCTACTAACATAGTAAAATCAACTCAACTGAATCTCAAGGTGTTACTGCTCAATGCCAGGAGCCTAAATAAAAGACTACATTCCCTGCAACCTTCATCATGCTCAAAAACACAGACATCTGTGCAGTTACCAAGACATGGTTCAAAGTGTAAGGTTTCAGTGCATTCCACATTTTTAGATAAGTAGGTGCACGGACAAGGGCTAAAACTGTGTCTCAATATACATCAGTAACAAGCATACCTACTGGGTGGTCAAACAGGATGACGTGCTAGAGTTCCTTCACTTGCAGATCACCACAGACAAAATTCTGTACCATATTCTAGTCAGCTATATGTCACCTTCCATGTCCCAAGAAGCTCACAATACATACTTCGTCCTAATAGAGACACTTAGCATTCAACCTAACACCATACTCATAGGAGACTTTAATTATCCCTCTATAGATGACAAATCCTTCATGTCCTCAAGTCAACAGGCATAGAAATTCATGAACTTTGTACAAACAAAAATCCTTTGACCAAATAGTGAAAACGCCAACTAGAGGCTTCAACATACTGGACCTCATACTCACTCATATGGGAGAATGCTGTGACCCCCCCCCAAATGTCTTGTCCTCCCTGGTAAGGTCCGGCCAAAAACCTGTCTCCTTCTAAATCAAAATCAACTCTGTAATCCATGTAAAACCAGCAACACTTAGGAGCTATTCCAAGGCAAAATACCTTTCACTAAATGATGGTTTGTCAAACTTTAATGCCCCTCCACACCCCGAGACCACAGCAGCCTATGCTGAATTTCTCTCAAAACCTCGACACCGATTTCAACTGAAGCAGAGATGCTATTGTATTTACCAGAAGTAAGCCCAGGACTAGCCCCAAAAACAAACCACCCTGGTGGAATCCAAAATTAAACAGGATATATAACAAAGGGAAAAAGATTATGGCAAAAATCATGAAAGGTAATTCCCATAAAGATAAAAATTCTTTCATGAAACTAAATAGGCAACTAAGAGGGCTAATTAGGTCAAACAAAGCCAACTTTGAGTTTAAGATAGCCTCTCAGGTGAAAGATAACCATACAACCTTCTTTATCTATGTCAAAAACCTCAAGGGCAGCACACAGTAATATGCTGAACTGGTGGTTAACGGTGACACATCCACCAAGCCTGGTGATATAGCAAATCTATTACTGAATAAATTAAGTTCCATCTTTACCCACCTCTCACCCCAGCCATCCCCCAAGAAATGTCTTCAAGCATAACCCCTTCAACTATAAATAGGGAGCATGTACTGGCTGAGCTCATTAAGTCAAAACCTCAGCCTCAATGGGCGTCAATAACATCCTAGGATGTCTCCTGAACAGTATAAAATATGAATTATCAGGACCTGTGGAGTCACTGTTTAACTACAGTCTTAAAACAGGCTTTGTGTCTTGAGAATGGAGGACTGCAATGGTCACCCCCTTCATAAAAAAGGACCTTGAACCGATCCTGAAAACTACAGACCCATTAGTATGACTTGACTTATTTGCAAAGCCATGGAAAGAATTATCATGGAAATTATCAACCAGAATACAGGAGATCTCAGGACACTGTATTCATCCCAGTTTGGCTTTGTCAAAGAAGGTCATGCTTATTGAACCTAGTGGACCTCTTTGAAAATGTCACTAAGGCAATGAATGAGGGGAAATCAGTGTATGCTGCTTACATAGATCTGGTTTAAGCATTTGATACAATACCCCACTCGGCCATTGTCAACAAACTTACAGAACTAGGCATAAACCCCTTTAAAACATGCTGGCTAGCTAGATGACTCACAGATAGTACCCCAGTGGTTAGGACGGGTGAGGTCGCCTGCACAAAGAGGGCAGTCATCACTCAAGTCCCTCAGGGCTGGGCCCTCTCCTCTTTGGTATCTGCTTCTCAGATGTCAAAGCCAATGTCAAAGGTCACTTGCTATGCAAGTTCACATATGATTGCAAACTGAGAGCAGTAACTGAATTCCCCTAAGATGGAAACATCCTTCAGGATGGTCTAACACAGACAAATGCTTGGTGCCATGGCTTAAAACTCAGTGCCAAGAATGCACTATAGTACCACTTGGGAAGTCAGCCCTTCCAGGTAACAACTTCATCAAAAAAAAATCTCTAAAAATGTATTCTGATGACTTATGTAGATAGTAACCTAGCCCTCAACCATCAAGTGCCCAAGATAGTAAGAACATCTTTCTATGTTGCTCAACTTTTAAGTAAGGGCATGGCATCTAGGTCCAAAAAGGTTATTATACCACTGTACTCAGCCTTCATCAGACACATCATAGAGTATAATGACCCATTTGGTATGTACCTGACCAGACATATGCAGCAACAGGAACAGCCACAAAGATTCCTAAACAAAAAGAATACAGTTAATAAACAAAATGTCCTAATCTGATCACCTCAAAGATGTATCTATTTACTCTGGATCATACAGACTACTGAAAGGTGATCTTTGCTTGACATACAAGGCATTCCTGGACCCTGTTTTAATGAACCTTTTGCACATCTGCAAAGCAAACGGCATCAGAACTACTAAATCAAAAAAACATACATTTTACTTCTGACATAAACAGGACATGATGGAGGGACAGATATGTTTCTTAGAGAATTCCCATTCTCTGAACAGACTCCATATGCATGTGAAGTAGAGTTCCTACCTAACCCTCTTTAAGTGAAACTTGGACCAATGGATGGGTAATCAGAAATTCAACCCTGTTCTGGTGTCTATGCATCTGATGGAAAAAGACAGTCAGTACATCACCCCTATATAAATCAAATTTTGTGTCATATTTGGGTTGCATGACTAGGCATATAAGGACCACAGTGGTTGTCAGCCTAGTATACACCTATTAACCTATGGACATGAGGTTTGATAAGAGGCATAAGTTGTAAATGTGAAATAAAGGACGATTTTAAGTTCTCTGTCACGGTATATGAACTAGGGAGTAAAATTATCTGAAAAAGGTCGTGCATCAATATGATTTGTTTTCTAGAATGTTCTCATTTTATTTTGGGGGTAATATTTTTGAAGTAGAAAGGTGGAAGATAAAGAGGTTAAGTGTCAGGCTGAGGGTGGGGAAGCAAGGGGAGAGAAATATATGAGACAGAAGAGAGACTATTGAATTCTTACAGTATTGTTTACCGATAAATCATTCAAATTCTATGAATTCAGTCAGCTTCACAGCTTCTTCTGTCCACAGACCCTTTTGTAGAGTGGACTGATGAATACAGGTATGATGGCCAGCGCTCCTGCTATGCCTGTACTGACTACAACCAAGAGGAAGGACATGGATTTAAGAAGGGGTATCCCACAAGGGCGTGGAATCTTCTTTTTCAAAAGACATTAAATAAGCTGTTCCTGGAGATGGTCCAAAGATGGCACTCACTATCCTGTTCAACACATGCTTGTGTTCTCAGGCATGCTCCTCTGGCTTCCCATGCAATACAATCCCATCTGTAGGTGGAAATAGGTACTATAGAGACAAATCAGATTCCCCACTAGTAGTGCTTGTATTATCTAGTTTCACTGAGAGGTGTAGCTCCTGGTTCACCAATAAACCCTTTTATTTCAATGGGCTTCATCATCAGTTTGGCCTCATACATCAGTGAAACTCATGGATGTACAAATCTGAAATAACTCAGTAAGGTAAGCTTGTTTTGCCTTTTAGAATCAGCTGTAAAGCTCCACCAGTTCCCATTAGTAAATGCTAACTGGGGACTGGCAGAGACTGAGCTCTATCTTTTGGAATAGGGTGTGTTGTAACATGCTAAATTGGTCATGATAGTCCATACCAAAAGCTTTTGGACTCCATCCCTTTACGTCTTTATCTTTGCTGTGGAAACTATAGCAATATACTTTAAGTTTTAAAGCCATTGCTAACTCATTCATTGTACTCTTAAGCTGTGTCCAGATATATTTCCCTTCTAGTTAACAGATCTCATCATTTAACAGCACAAAAGGATATCATACAAATAGGAGATATCAGTTCCACACATTTTCACCCATGATGCAAACATTTGTAACTTACTGATTCATTGAAACACCCAACTTACTCTTAGCAATGTATTTATCTAGAGACTTTTTGTTGCATTTGTAATGCAAGCATTGCTGACAAGGAGGTTTGTGCTGGGATCCCAGTATTAGTGTAGTATTACTACTAGTTAACAAATAAAGCAAAAATAATTCTGACCTGTGGGCAGTGTGAATACAGGAACGTGAAAAAAACACTGATGTCTGAATATTTTGTATTACATTTTTGTCAAGCATCACAATCTCCTTACTCTGTAGTAACTTATACAATTAAAATGATCATAACTACACAGATGGACTAACTGAATTTATTATTCCATCCATCCATCCATCCATCCATCCATCCATCCATCCATCCATCCATCCATCCACAACCCCTTTTCCCATTTCTACACATGGGTCAGGATGTGACTTCAACAGTGCAATCATTTGGAGCCAAGATTCGCACCTCTGGGTAGCTAGCCAGGCCATGGGTGTTCTTCCATACAACACATTCGTGTGCACACTCACACCTTTGGTCACTTCAGAGTTTCCAATGAATCCACCCACTGTATGTCTTTGGAATGTGGGAGGACCCATGTGAACACAGGGAGGATATACAAACTCCGTACAGAAGGCACCTTAGCTGAGAATCGAAATGGAGAATCTCTTGCTTGTGATTCAATTATTATTATTTGGGGTTTTTTTGGGGTGGGGGGGGACTGATGTACTTGAAAGCAAGTACATCTCTTTTTGAGAAATGATACTACAGTTGTAATACAGAAAACAATTATTTTTAAGTACAGGCAAGGCTCTTAACTCCAGTTTTCGTGTTTATTTTTCCTTCAAATATATTGCTGCCCTTAACATGTATCTTTGTTTTACAATTAATAGCATTTCTAGTTACAGTCCTAATGTAAACCACAAACGGTTTTGAAAATCCTAGCCTGGAAAAACAAAAATCATAAAGCAATACTGCAACATAAGTTTCATTGTCTGGCATAGCTCTCAACAAATCAGGGAGAAATAGAACAGAATCAGAGAATAATCCAGAAATTGTCAGGGACACTTTTAAAATATTAGTACTATTAACTTGCGGACTGAGTGACAGAATAAGAGAGTATGAATTAAACATTTTCCAAAGTAAAATAAGTCTAAAACTCAAATTATTTTCATTATTTATTGTGTAATTCACCACCTTCTCTCTATTAGTCATCAGTTTCAGGAGGGATTAAGAGGGACAAAGGTAACCTTAAAATTAGGGACAGCTTTGAAGCATGTTGTCTATTGTTTTTTTTTTTTTTCTATAAGAGTATGCCTGCAAAACAAAATGAAAGTAAATATTAAGCACAGTTTGCACACACCATAAAGATATAGTGGATCATTCAAAATAACTTGCATCTTTAGCAGGGCAGTGTTTCCTAACATCATCACATATGTTACTTTTCAGTGTAAATTCTTCCACTTACAAACCTCTCAACTGTCCAGATTTTTGCTTCATATTTTTGGTTTATTCTTCATAAAAGTTGTGGTTTTGTGGCAAACCACTGATGATTGAAATCACTAAATAATGACATACATTTGAGTTTCAGACTTCATATCCTCATGCTAACACAAATAATTTTATTTTAGAAACTACCGTATGAAAAAATAAAAATAAGGGCGACCACGGCTACTGATATAAACTTTAATGAATAAGAACACACAAATACGGATAAGCACTTTTGCACTGTCAGTGTTTCATCAGATCCACATAAAAATATATAATGAACATTTTTAAATAGTTTAAAATAGCTAGGAACCAATACATGAAGAAATGTAATTACCTTGATGTAAAGCACTCTTCTTGAGGGCTGGTTTTAAAAGCATAACAGCATTAATTCCTGGAAACTTGTCTGCTTGTAAAGCAGCAATCCATTTCATCTCTGCAATATCCATTAAAGTTTGTCAGTAGCCATGGTGGTCACTCTTATTTTTATTTTTTCATATGGATATTTAGTGTTTAAGCGTCCTTCAGTTGCCGTTTCTTCCTTTTTTTCATGTTATTTTAGAAACATACTAAGTTTATAAGAGCGATATTTAAAATGTATTCTTACTTTTGGTCCCCCCTCTCATTATTTTATACTCTGTCCAGATTTCTTGCACTAAAAAGTTGAGAGGTATATCCAGTTTAATGACATGGGTGATCACTTGTCTTTCCATCAAAAGATGAGTGAACCAGCACACAGGCAAATCCAGTGATACACCAGCTGAGTCCAGTGATTTCATTTTTCATTTTGGACTCGCCTGTCTTTCCAGAACATGAAGCATTCCTGTTGCTGGCAGTTAGCAAGGAAAAACGGTAATCTTACATTACGTACTGACTACTGTGGCATTGTGGGATTAGCTTTTCATGATATTATGGAAGGAATTTTCAGGTCTGTGAAAAAAAAATCTGGGGACGCAAACCTATCAATAACTATAGTGAAAAAAAAAAAAAATATATATATATATATATATATATGTACTTAATGCATAATTTGGTATTGGTTTGCAATGCCAAGGTTCTGAATTGGAGTGCCACTACTCCCTGACTTTCTTTATTAATAAATCTCATATGCATGGATCTCATTACCTTTGCAGTGTGTAGCACAGAAGTTACTCGAGACAAAGTTCTCGGTCACAGTAGCTTCATCTGTAAATAGAGTCTGGTGTTGCAAGCTGGGATCTTGCCTGCAATACTAGGTGTGATATGCCGATGGAATTGCAAACCTAGTGGTCCACCCATCACAATAGCTCCACCTGTAGGTCAATCTGGTGAAATGCAGGCAGTTCATAGCTCTCAATGGTACCTCAATATGAGGAGTGTTCCTCATTTAGAGTCTTAAAAGCCATTGTTCCACATTGCAAGCGTCTGTTGGACATGTTATTTTAAGAGCCTTTTTTATTACTTTGCATGGTGCATAATATTGAATCATATTATATACATATATAAGCTGTGAGTTTACTAGTTGAAGTGTTCCATATTTTACCCATTTGTTCCACATATTGGACATGGATGGTTGAGAGCTATACCTGTGTTCACCATGTACAAAAGGACTGGTATGGAGGGGCAATAGCTGACCAGGATTTAGCACTACGTTTTCAAAATAGTATGAGAGTATACCTCTCAAATGTCCAGATTTTTGCAGAATTTCAAGATTTTTGCATCCTATTTTTGGTCTGTCCAACATAAAATTTGCATTTTTTTCTGGTAAATTATTGAGGAAGTCATTACATAACACATTTGAGTTTCAGACTTCATATCTTTTAGAAAATACACGCTAATACAACGAATGTTATTCTAAAAAGTATCTAACTTTGTAAGAGGAAATATTTAAAATTGTGTCTGATTTTTGGTTGTCTCCCCATTATTTTTGGCTTTGTCAAGATTTATTGCACTTGGAGGTTAAGAGGTATGACTACAAGCAATCCACATGGGAGTCCGGGGAGTAGCTCACAGTACTGCATGCAGATGCCCTGCAGTACAGACCTACCTGTATGTGGAACTAGGCAATGCAGGCAGTCTGACTTCCCATCAGTTTCTGCCTGCTGTAGCTAGTCCCATATACATATACAGCTTTTGGTTCACCTGCATATCCTACTCACTTGAAAGGGATTCTCCATTTAGTCAGCCTTGTACATTGGGTCATCTGTTGGTGTAGTTTGCTTATTTACCCTTTTGGAATCAGGCACAAGAATCTGCCAGTCCCCGTTATCTTACACCAAATAGAACCAGGAGGTGCCCAATTGTTTGGACTTGGGTGAGGAGTAACTGCTTGGTATGGTAGATTATTCTACACTCAAGTCATTTCACAATCTAGCTCATAGCTGATAATTTGTCTTACTAGCCTACAAGATTCTCCTCTTTCTGCAATCACTGTGAAAATACAGTTGCATATACACTAATTTAGGTAGTAAGGCATTTGGGTTGAGTCTTTCATGATATAATATCAGCAGTTTTCAGCTTGAAGAAAAACAAATCAGTGGCAGTGCTTATCTACAAAACTAAATGCAAAAATAAAACACTGTTTACATCCAACACTGTATAATTTGGAAATGTATGTGATAAAGAGGCTACATCTATCTCTAAGGGTTTGCTACTTGCATTTGCTATGGAAAGCGAAGGAATGCATTTTAACTAAAACAGGAACAAGCACTGGTCCCTGTAGATCTCTCTGTGAATAAGTGTTTGCTGAGTTCCTCACCTTAAGGTGATATGTAACTTAGCCTGTGTTTAATCCATAACAGTATGTATGTAGAGGCATCAAAAAGGGTTAGTCCTTCCAGAATAGCTAACAACGGATAGTAAAAAAAAACTTTTTGAGACATTTGGAACACCAACATCTTCCAAAAATGCCAGTACTGATGGCATCAGTTACAGGTTTATAAATGTTTAAGAAGATCAATAGACACAGACTACTCTAAGTAAACCCATGCTTGGAAATTTCTATTACCTAAGTAATATATAAGGAGAAAATAGACTAAAATTAAATGCCAGAAAGAGTAGTATTATCACAATGGTTAGAAAACTCCTCCCTCCAGCATATAACACAGTATAGACAATACCCTACTTCAAAATGAGAATGTTGTTAAAGATCTTGGAAATTGGGTCGACTAATCCTTCTCTTCTGATTATCATTTATCAACAGCAGTCAGAAAGTCCTTCTACTTATTTCAGCTAATTGCCAAAGAGATATCACCTAGATTTAAAGAGTTCATTGTTCCCTTATATTCCGTATTGATGAGGCCAATTGTTGACTACAGTGCTGTCCTTTGGGATGTACCTTACTAGGCATATCAAATGAACAGAAAGACCCCAGAGGTTCCTAACTAAGAAGATCATTGGTATAAACACACTAAGCTACCAGAAAAGCATTGTTCCCATGCTCACTTTCTTATGGAATTCTGAAAGGAACCAATGCCTTGACTATAAAGGCATTAAAAGTCCATTGGTCTTGGATCTCTTATATCTCCATTAATTAAAAATCCTACAAACATCAGAACCAGGGGTATAAATCTTTACCAACAGATAAATAAAACATGCAGGGTGATACTCTATCGTCCTTCAAACAGATCCTAGATCTTTGAATAGAGATTCAGAAATTTACTAGAGGCTTGGTTGGCATGTCCCTCTTTGAGAGTTAGATCCTGTCTAATGTCTCTAATTAAGATCATGAAAAGATAGCATAAGTTTGGACAGTGGATATGCATTCCACATGGCATACCTTAACCTGGCCTTTGACACAGTCTCCTTTGCCTGGTCTTTGATACAATCTCCCTTGCTAGAATAATAAGTAAACTAAATGTATTATAAATAGATTCTTATGAGGTAGGATAAATAGTCAATTGGCCAAAAGACAAAACTTGTTTGGTGCAGGTGGCAGGTACCTTATCAAAGACTGGGGATATGATAGATGGTATTACATAGGGCTCAGTGCTGGGATCCCTTTTGTTTGGCATTTTTGTTTTCTGATATCCAGACAGGGGATAATGGTATCTGGCTAATGAAATCTGCAGACAGCTTCAAGCTAGTAGTTGTTAAGTCCCCTTGAATGCTCTGGCACTTCAGCTAAAATACATACTCATAAGTACCCTTGGGTACTAAAATGGTCTCAAATTGCATGTCAGCATGTAGAATACTGTCACATTTGATGGAAAATCTCTCACAAGGATACAGCATATGCAATATCCCACTTCAAAACAAGAATATTGTTAGGGACCTTGAAACTTGGGTTGACAAGTCCCTCTTCTCTGTGCAGCAACAGTAGTCAGAAAGTCCTTCTACTCAGCACAGCTAATTGTGAAAAAATATCATCCAAATTTAAAAAGAACATTGTCCTCTTGTATTCAGTATTGAGAACAACCAATTATTGAATACAATGACCGATTTGGAATATACTTCACTAGACATATCATGCAACTAGAAAGGTTCCAGAGGTTTCTAACTAAGAAGGTCACTGGCAAAAAGCCCTAACCTACCAGAAAGGTCTGTGAGCACTGTCTCTTTACTCAGCATCTTACAGACTCCTCAGGTGAGATCTATGTCTTGCTTTCTGTGCCTTCAGGAATCTAGTGCTCCCGAATCTCTTGTATCTCTCTACATTTTTTCTTACTCACACCGCTTTGCAGAAGAATGTAAATAATTACCCAGTACTTGCCATGAGATCATTTTGTGGGTGTGATTATATATATAAAAAAAGCTGAGTAAGCAATGAACCTAAAAGAAATCAAGCAATACAATGTAATCTTTATTTTTGCTACAAGATGAAAATATAACTGGAAGTGAAATTAATTGTAAAACAAAAATGCTTCAGAAAATGGCCAATACACTTATAAAAAAAGGATAGAAGAAGGAAAGAAAGAAAGAAAGAAAGAAAGAAAGAAAGAAAGAAAGAAAGAAAGAAAAGAAAAATGGATGGATGAACAAATATCTCCATGTGAAAACAAAAACTAAGCACAAAATAACAAACCCAGATTTAAGAAGAACAATCCCCCTGCACACAGTGGTGTTGTTTGGAGTGCCCTTGCAAAGAATTTGTTAAAGAAAATTAACAACAGTATCTCTAAATATATTTTACAACAGCATTACTTATTAAAAAAATAGAATTAGAGAGAAAGAAATATCTTTCTTTTATTAAGAAATGTAAATCCAGGTATGGGTCAGCTGAAAACAATCTTATTTTACACTTTCTTCTCACCCTGCTATACAATTCCGGAGTATCCCGAATGATTGAAGGTTTACATTATGAAATTCAAACAAGTTCTTCTGCTCCATTTTCACCTGTGAATTTCCTGATTTGCTTGTACAATCAACTATTACAGGTAAGTAGGGTAGGATCTCTTAATATATTGCACTGCACTACTCTGAGCTTGTGGAGTAATTAAAGGGGCACTGAAATGTTTGTGGATTAATTAAATGAGCAATTTAACAAATAGAGTTGGCATTATGGTTATACACTTACATACATATATACAGTTCTATACACCCACATGGATATTCAACTACTAAAAGATGGGGTGGGTTTCCAGTATACTGTTATGGGCCATTGTGAACAGCAAACAGCTTTCTATGCTAAGAATGTAACATACCAATGGGTAATATTCATCTGTGGAAATTATACATTTCAGGCCTTTTAACTGTCCCTATTATGGAGGAACTTTTCTATTGTAGGTCTGATTTTCCCCTGCACATGATGTACCTATTTTTTGGATGTATGTTCCTTTGCTCAGGCTTGATTTACCCCTTTACACAATTTTCTGAATTCACTCTCATCATGAGTTTTGAAGCTGTTTAGTACACAAAATGCAAACTATATGATCATCTTACGAGTCAAATCAATACTTTAAAGAAAGTGGACAAACAACTTATATCTCCCTTCTTCAGTAGTAAAAAATATCTTATGTTCATTAAAATCTACAGATTTTGTAATGTGTCTTTGATAATTTGCCTATACTTTTCCATCATTTTGGCAACTCTTGGTTTATTTAAAAACATTTTTGTGTTGCCATCTACATTCTTACTGAAAGTGGGAAGAGATGTGTGCTTATTGACATTCACATTTTACACTAATTAGATGTCCAGATGTTTATTTGGATGTGCCTATTTCATGGGGCTTTGTACCTATTTTTGAATGTCTGCTGGTTCAGAGGTATGATTAGTGTCCACAAAAGTTTCCCACAGCAAGCATCCCAGTGGAAGTATTGCCTTCTTCTAGAGTGGTTCCCAAAGAAAACCTCACAAATGTAAGTAATACCGTAAAATGCAAGTAGTATCTTCCATGCAAGTCTTCAGCTTCAACAAACACAAGGGGGAAGCACTGTAGTCATTTACATATTGAACATAGACTTAAAAAGTGATACATCAGAAACAAATGTTCTATAAAATAAGAGGACATAGCTTTGTATCAGAAGCTACACTCTTTCCCCATGTAGAGGTAATCCATGTGGCCATCTCAAAATACTACAGCTCTACATGATATAATTCACTATCATATTTTACACTTCACCACCATATAACACTAATGGACATTACGGGAGGCAGGCTGTAATATTCAGCATTGGGTTGCGGCATAAACGGCCGACATGTCCCACACCTCCGATGCAGTGCTGCGTCATGCTCCTGATGCACTCCCGCGCATTACTTCCTATGCGCGGCGTGGATGTGGCGGTAGCGCACCTTCATTAATATGCATATGGTGCTACTGTTTCACCATCTCTATGCACCACATGAGTGGGGTGCAAGCCTAGCAGCTGTCCTTGCGCCGAGCTTCATGAATCCCGGGGAATATTTATTACCTGTCAGCCTAAAAAAATTATAGCGCGTGCCACACCAATGTAAATGTATATAATACTTGTTTTGAAAACTAGGTTATTCATTTTTTGGCACTGTAACAAATGTGATGTATTTTCTATCCAATCAGGGTACAGTTT
This sequence comes from Protopterus annectens, assembly GCF_019279795.1. Lineage (NCBI taxonomy): Eukaryota > Metazoa > Chordata > Ceratodontiformes > Protopteridae > Protopterus > Protopterus annectens. The sequence goes on along the minus strand of NC_056744.1, from coordinate 1,500,859,052 downwards.
TAAATTTATAACCTAAACCCATAAGGTGGCATATTTGTTGTAGTGTATGGGAGGCTTAGTCTGTGTGTGTGTGTGTGTGTGTGTGTGTGTTTGTGTGTGTGTGTGTGTGTGTGTGTGTGTGTATGTGTGTGGTGTGTGTGTGTGTGTGTGTGTGTGTGTGTGTGTGTGTGTGTGTATGTGCGTGCGCTTTGATGTGCAAGAAAAGAGCATGTGGAGGGTTGTATACATAACCATTTGAGAATTCCTTTTTATGCTGGCCAAAACATTATTTTCCTCATGTCTCTGTAAGAATTGGATTGAGTAGAGGTTACTGTTTCACCAAATTTCATCTAGTAGGGGACACCAAATGAATGTTTGGCACTTTACTAGCTATCAAGTAGTCACAATCATCATCATTAACAAGACAGTTTTAACCACCCTATGAAACTCTTCTGAAGATTTATTTATTTTTTTGTTGAGTTTAACTATCTTCAAACTTTCAAAAGGAAAGTTTGACAGTCTTCAAGCTGTCTATAAGTGATCAGGATTATAATTTGACAGTCTGTATATGTCAGAATTACTTACAGAAAGTGAGGAGGTGCAAAATGTGTGTGCAGCCTAGAGCATTAGAGTTCCTTGTTACATCCTTGGATTTACCACAAAGAAGGATTTAGCATTACCCTGATCCAGAATTGCATCTTTTCTGTGCACTTGCATTCTGTTGAGTTGTCATCTTAACTTGTGCAAACACATCATCTGCGAGATCCCAAAGAGGTCTGTTGTGGATTAAGATGCTCTGTCAAAAACATTTACCCCACTTGTGATTCTGAGAGAAAGGTCCCACAAGTCCTCAGCTGGTATATGTTACTGAGACGGCAAACCCCAATGCCTAATTCCAAAAAGGTGCCTTTGGATCACAACATCACAATACATGGGTTTTGATAATGCAAGGCAGTGTAGAATTCCAAACCCAGTGGAGTCAATAGACATTTAAGTCAGTGGACAGTTATGGCATTGCTACAGTTCCAAGAAAATGGTTCAGTAGGCAGTATATGGTGGGAAGCTATACAGAATACAGTAGCATACCCACATACAGGTGGAGCAGCTCTACAACAGGGAAGAGGGCTGTGAATGGGGATATGACAGGTAGCACATCCTATATTCAATGAGGATGACTTATCCAATTTACTTTCAGGGACACAAATCCTACACAACCTTAAAGTAGACCCTACACATGACTATCCCATAGTCAGTACAGTGGAAAAGCATGCATGGTAGTTCGATTGCTTGTCATACATGCATTCTCACATCTGTCATAAAAGTGGTGCTGCCATGTACTAATGCCCTGGAATGTACAACTTCATCTGATGACAGATGGAGCTGCAGACTGAGCCAATGATTGTTGTTAGAATGGCTGCGTAGATGCTGCAGGTCTGCCAAGGCCACAGGAGAGAATGCATTATACCAGTAATTAATACTTAGTTAATACCATATAATGGTTCAGAAATTCAGTATCCAGGCTTGGCAAAGTGAGAGTCTCTTACATTAGCACCATGCATTTGAGAAGTACTGTGTAGGGCATACCCAGCCACTGGTATGGTGTCATGCATGGTAATGGGGTTGTAGGTCCTAATAACGAAAACGTTGCAGGACTGTGGAGGTTCTGATTGTAACTTGATTGCACTTGTATTGCTGTAATTCTTCATACAATTTTACAGTTAATTTTTATTTCTGATTGCACTCATGATGCTAAAGCTGCAAGTAAAGAAAATGAAAATTATGTATACTTGTGATGTTTTAGTTTCAGTATCAACTCATTTGTGCTCTACAATCACACTCATAAATAAATCTGTGACAATTTCACATGCTGGCCACAGTTTACATACACATTCAATTCATTATAAACAGGCACTGAACTCCATACTTCTTTAAAAGAGCAGATACATACATATTAATTAATTTAATTAATTTTATTTTATTTATTTAAGTTGTTTACTGGTGTAGGATGCTGATAAAGAGACTTATACATTTCAGGCATCAGGCCAGGTTTCCCAGATACAACTGTTTTTGAAGCTACATAACAGATGTAAGTATATATAGCATGCATAGCAATCTGGTATAGATGGAAACCAATGTAGAAGTATTAACAAACAAACTTTAGTTATAAAGTGGTACAATATAGTATAAAGTTAACTAAATGAGGAAATAAGAGAGTTTCACAAAAGAAAAGAGCTAGTAGAGTTAGCTATCTATGTATATACAGTAGTTTTCAAGCTGAGAGTGGAGGGACAAAATTGAGTAGGAGACATATGCTAGGGTTATTGGGTGGAATTAAGGTGTATAGACTATTTGCTTTGGTTTTGTTTAATCAAATATGCTTTGCATTGAGGTCTGAACTTGAAACAGGAGGTGCATTCCTTTAAGATGAGTGGAAGCTAATGACAAAATGTAGTGCTGGCAAAGAGAAACTGTAGTTGAGGCAATAATGCTTAGCTTTGGATGTTTGTAGAGCTGGCCCTGTGAGAGACTGGCCTCAAAGGTTGTAGGTGGGGGGTTATAGAAATGAGTTTAGTAACAAGTTGCATGACGATGTCCTGACAAAGGAGTTTAAAGAGTAGGGAGCCAATTAAGAGGTCAGGCCTATACTTTACAGGCAGCCAGTTGGCCTTTTTTATTGAGAGACACTGGTGTTCTTGCTTAAAAGAGTTGTCTATTGATTTTACTGGAGAGTTACTAGAGCGTTGAGGAGTTTTTCTTGGATGCATTATTATTAGGTAGTCTGTATTCAAGCAGTGCAAATAGCATACTTTGCCTGTGGCTGTTTTAGCTGGAGCAGAAAGGAAGTGGATGCTCTTTTAGGTCCAGAATAAAAAGTGGTAAACTTTTGATCTGTCTTTGTTGACATGAGCTTGAAAGTTTAAGGACTGGTCTAGCCATATGCCTAAGTAGCTAAACAGAGAGGTGAGTTAGATGGGAAGGTTGTTTTGGTCCTTAATGTTTGGTGTTTAAAGGCATTTTGATAATTATTAGTGGGTACCAAAGGTCATTGATTTAGTTTTGTATGGGCTAAATAAGATTTTTGGATGAGTGCTGAGAGCTGCATGGTAAGAAGGTCTTCATAAGTTGCTTTTCTAGTTTGACATCACTGGAGCTGGAAATATAGATGGCTGTGTCATCAGCATATAATATTAGTGGCAGATTGTGAAGGTCAGTGGGAAGTGTATTTATAAAAATTGAGGAAAAACAGAGATGTCAACATTGAGGGACCCCAGTCTCTAAATAGGTGAATCTGTAGAAGTGGTTGATCTGCTTTTAAACTTAAAGGTTATCCCGGAGAGGATCTCCTTGAACCAGGCAGTAGCTTACATGCTGACACCTGTCTAGACTAAATGTTTTGGACAAGACTGCAGAGTCAACAAGGTCAAAGACCATTTTAATATCAAAGATGAGAGTTCCACTGGTGTCCTTTTTCCAATATATCATAAGTGAGGGTCCACTGAGCATTCACCGTGCTTCTCCTGACTAAAATCCATGCTGCTTCTCTGAAAAGAGCTGATCCTGTTGTAGGTAGTTAGCTAGCTGGTTGCAAATATTGTTTTTTGTAGAATTTTACCTAAAATAGGTAAAATAGAGATTGTTCAGAAGTGAAAGGTTTCAGTGGGTGTAGGATATTTGGACAAAGGCCTGAACAAAGCTGATTTCCATATTGTAGACTTTAACCAGGCTGAACAAGGAGAAGAGAGCTGCACATCTGGAGCTAGACTCCACCAAATCACATACTCACTCAAGTCACTACTCTAGAGGTACAAGTATGATTCTATTATAGTCCATGTAGGTGTAAATGACCTGAGACATACCTCCCTTGACGACATGAAGATAGACATTATGGAGCTCTCAGACTATGTGTCTCAGGATGATATAAGTCTAGCAATGAGCAGGGGTAGGATTGTTATAATGGTTAAAGTCTTTACCTTAATGGCACAAAGTGCAGGGTTTGATTCTGAACTTAGGTTGTTGGCTAGGCTTAAAATGGAGCTTCAGGGCAGTTAGCCTAGAATTCACCAAACCTATGAGCAGTATGTTTCCATCACCGACTATGATACCACAGTTTGAGATTACCCTTTTTAACAATTAGCTGTCTTTCTAGTGTCATTCTAAGATTATCCAGTATTTATCAGCCTGGGAGGACATGGTTAACAGACCACTTTGCATTACCAACGATGATCTGTACCTGTTCCTTCCAGGCTTTCACATACTGGCTAAAACTTTATCCACCCCCATAGTGCCTTGTTAGGCAATGCCAAATCGACAAAGCTTCCAGCATAGGAAAATCAACTCAACTGAATCTCAAGGTGTTTCTGCTCAATGTCAGGAGCCTAAATAAAAGACTGCATTCCCTGCAACCTTCATCATGCTCAAAAACACAGACATCTGTGCAGTTACCAAGACATGGTTCAAAGTGTAAGGTTTCAGTGCATTCCACATTTTTAGATAAGTAGGTGCACGGACAAGGGCTAAAACTGTGTCTCAGTATACATCAATAGCAAGCATACCTACTGGGTGGTCAAACAGGATGACGTGCTAGAGGTCCTTCACTTGCAGATCACCACAGACAAAATTCTGTACCATATTCTAGTCAGCTATATGTCACCTTCCATGTCCCAAGAAGCTCACAATACATACTTCGTCCTAATAGAGAGACACTTAGCATTCAACCTAACACCATACTCATAGGAGACTTTAATTATCCCTCTATAGATGACAAATCCTTCATGTCCTCAAGTCAACAGGCATAGAAATTCATGAACTTTGTACAAACAAAAATCCTTTGACCAAATAGTGAAAACGCCAACTAGAGGCTTCAACATACTGGACCTCATACTCACTCATATGGGAGAATGCTGTGACCCCCCCCCAAATGTCTTGTCCTCCCTGGTAAGGTCCGGCCAAAAACCTGTCTCCTTCTAAATCAAAATCAACTCTGTAATCCATGTAAAACCAGCAACACTTAGGAGCTATTCCAAGGCAAAATACCTTTCACTAAATGATGGTTTGTCAAACTTTAATGCCCCTCCACACCCCGAGACCACAGCAGCCTATGCTGAATTTCTCTCAAAACCTCGACACCGATTTCAACTGAAGCAGAGATGCTATTGTATTTACCAGAAGTAAGCCCAGGACTAGCCCCAAAAACAAACCACCCTGGTGGAATCCAAAATTAAACAGGATATATAACAAAGGGAAAAAGATTATGGCAAAAATCATGAAAGGTAATTCCCATAAAGATAAAAATTCTTTCATGAAACTAAATAGGCAACTAAGAGGGCTAATTAGGTCAAACAAAGCCAACTTTGAGTTTAAGATAGCCTCTCAGGTGAAAGATAACCATACAACCTTCTTTATCTATGTCAAAACCTCAAGGGCAGCACACAGTAATATGCTGAACTGGTGGTTAACGGTGACACATCCACCAAGCCTGGTGATATAGCAAATCTATTACTGAATAAATTAAGTTCCATCTTTACCCACCTCTCACCCCAGCCATCCCCAAGAAATGTCTTCAAGCATAACCCCTTCAACTATAAATAGGGAGCATGTACTGGCTGAGCTCATTAAGTCAAAACCTCAGCCTCAATGGGCGTCAATAACATCCTAGGATGTCTCCTGAACAGTATAAAATATGAATTATCAGGACCTGTGGAGTCACTGTTTAACTACAGTCTTAAAACAGGCTTTGTGTCTTGAGAATGGAGGACTGCAATGGTCACCCCCTTCATAAAAAAGGACCTTGAACCGATCCTGAAAACTACAGACCCATTAGTATGACTTGACTTATTTGCAAAGCCATGGAAAGAATTATCATGGAAATTATCAACCAGAATACAGGAGATCTCAGGACACTGTATTCATCCCAGTTTGGCTTTGTCAAAGAAGGTCATGCTTATTGAACCTAGTGGACCTCTTTGAAAATGTCACTAAGGCAATGAATGAGGGGAAATCAGTGTATGCTGCTTACATAGATCTGGTTTAAGCATTTGATACAATACCCCACTCGGCCATTGTCAACAAACTTACAGAACTAGGCATAAACCCCTTTAAAACATGCTGGCTAGCTAGATGACTCACAGATAGTACCCCAGTGGTTAGGACGGGTGAGGTCGCCTGCACAAAGAGGGCAGTCATCACTCAAGTCCCTCAGGGCTGGGCCCTCTCCTCTTTGGTATCTGCTTCTCAGATGTCAAAGCCAATGTCAAAGGTCACTTGCTATGCAAGTTCACATATGATTGCAAACTGAGAGCAGTAACTGAATTCCCTAAGATGGAAACATCCTTCAGGATGGTCTAACACAGACAAATGCTTGGTGCCATGGCTTAAAACTCAGTGCCAAGAATGCACTATAGTACCACTTGGGAAGTCAGCCCTTCCAGGTAACAACTTCATCAAAAAAAATCTCTAAAAATGTATTCTGATGACTTATGTAGATAGTAACCTAGCCCTCAACCATCAAGTGCCCAAGATAGTAAGAACATCTTTCTATGTTGCTCAACTTTTAAGTAAGGGCATGGCATCTAGGTCCAAAAAGGTTATTATACCACTGTACTCAGCCTTCATCAGACCCATCATAGAGTATAATGACCCATTTGGTATGTACCTGACCAGACATATGCAGCAACAGGAACAGCCACAAAGATTCCTAAACAAAAAGAATACAGTTAATAAACAAAATGTCCTAATCTGATCACCTCAAAGATGTATCTATTTACTCTGGATCATACAGACTACTGAAAGGTGATCTTTGCTTGACATACAAGGCATCCCTGGACCCTGTTTTAATGAACCTTTTGCACATCTGCAAAGCAAACGGCATCAGAACTACTAAATCAAAAAAACATACATTTTACTTATGACATAAACAGGACATGATGGAGGGACAGATATGTTTCTTAGAGAATTCCCATTCTCTGAACAGACTCCATATGCATGTGAAGTAGAGTTCCTACCTAACCCTCTTTAAGTGAAACTTGGACCAATGGATGGGTAATCAGAAATTCAACCCTGTTCTGGTGTCTATGCATCTGATGGAAAAGACAGTCAGTACATCACCCTATATAAATCAAATTTTGTGTCATATTTGGGTTGCATGACTAGGCATATAGGACCACAGTGGTTGTCAGCCTAGTATACACCTATTAACCTATGGACATGAGGTTTGATAAGAGGCATAAGTTGTAAATGTGAAATAAAGGACGATTTTAAGTTCTCTGTCACGGTATATGAACTAGGGAGTAAAATTATCTGAAAAAGGTCGTGCATCAATATGATTTGTTTTCTAGAATGTTCTCATTTTATTTTGGGGGTAATATTTTTGAAGTAGAAAGGTGGAAGATAAAGAGGTTAAGTGTCAGGCTGAGGGTGGGGAAGCAAGGGCAGAGAAATATATGAGACAGAAGAGACACTATTGAATTCTTACAGTATTGTTTACCGATAAATCATTCAAATTTATGAATTCAGTCAGCTTCACAGCTTCTTCTGTCCACAGACCCTTTGTAGAGTGGACTGATGAATACAGGTATGATGGCCAGCGCTCCTGCTATGCCTGTACTGACTACAACCAAGAGGAAGGACATGGATTTAAGAAGGGGTAGCCCACAAGGGCGTGGAATCTTCTTTTTCAAAAGACATTAAATAAGCTGTTCCTGGAGATGGTCCAAAGATGGCACTCACTATCCTGTTCAACACATGCTTGTGTTCTCAGGCATGCTCCTCTGGCTTCCCATGCAATACAATCCCATCTGTAGGTGGAAATAGGTACTATAGAGACAAATCAGATTCCCCACTAGTAGTGCTTGTATTATCTAGTTTCACTGAGAGGTGTAGCTCCTGGTTCACCAATAAACCCTTTTATTTCAATGGGCTTCATCATCAGTTTGGCCTCATACATCAGTGAAACTCATGGATGTACAAATCTGAAATAACTCAGTAAGGTAAGCTTGTTTTGCCTTTTGGAATCAGCTGTAAAGCTCCACCAGATCCCATTAGTAAATGCTAACTGGGGACTTGCAGAGACTGAGCTCTATCTTTTGGAATAGGGTGTGTTGTAACATGCTAAATTGGTCATGATAGTCCATACCAAAAGCTTTTGGACTCCATCCCTTTACGTCTTTATCTTTGCTGTGGAAACTATAGCAATATACTTTAAGTTTTAAAGCCATTGCTAACTCATTCATTGTACTCTTAAGCTGTGTCCAGATATATTTCCCTTCTAGTTAACAGATCTCATCATTTAACAGCACAAAAGGATATCATACAAATAGGAGATATCAGTTCCACACATTTTCACCCATGATGCAAACATTTGTAACTTACTGATTCATTGAAACACCCAACTTACTCTTAGCAATGTATTTATCTAGAGACTTTTTGTTGCATTTGTAATGCAAGCATTGCTGACAAGGAGGTTTGTGCTGGGATCCCAGTATTAGTGTAGTATTACTACTAGTTAACAAATAAAGCAAAAATAATTCTGACCTGTGGGCAGTGTGAATACAGGAACGTGAAAAAAACACTGATGTCTGAATATTTTGTATTACATTTTTGCCAAGCATCACAATCTCCTTACTGTGTAGTAACTTATACAATTAAAATTATCATAACTACACAGATGGACTAACTGAATTTATTATTCCATCCATCCATCCATCCATCCATCCATCCATCCACAACCCCTTTTCCCATTTCTACACATGGGTCAGGATGTGACTTCAACAGTGCAATCATTTGGAGCCAAGATTCGCACCTCTGGGTAGCTAGCCAGGCCATGGGTGTTCTTCCATACAACACATTCGTGTGCACACTCACACCTTTGGTCACTTCAGAGTTTCCAATGAATCCACCCACTGTATGTCTTTGGAATGTGGGAGGACCCATGTGAACACAGGGAGGATATACAGACTCCGTACAGAAGGCACCTTAGCTGAGAATCGAAATGGAGAATCTCTTGCTTGTGATTCAATTATTATTATTTGGGTTTTTTTTTTGGGTGGGGGGGGACTGATGTACTTGAAAGCAAGTACATCTCTTTTTGAGAAATGATACTACAGTTGTAATACAGAAAACAATTATTTTTAAGTACAGGCAAGGCTCTTAACTCCAGTTTTCGTGTTTATTTTTCCTTCAAATATATTGCTGCCCTTAACATGTATCTTTGTTTTACAATTAATAGCATTTCTAGTTACAGTCCTAATGTAAACCACAAACGGTTTTGAAAATCCTAGCCTGGAAAAACAAAAATCATAAAGCAATACTGCAACATAAGTTTCATTGTCTGGCATAGCTCTCAACAAATCAGGGAGAAATAGAACAGAATCAGAGAATAATCCAGAAATTGTCAGGGACACTTTTAAAATATTAATACTATTAACTTGCGGACTGAGTGACAGAATAAGAGAGTATGAATTAAACATTTTCCAAAGTAAAATAAGTCTAAAACTCAAATTATTTTCATTATTTATTGTGTAATTCACCACCTTCTCTCTATTAGTCATCAGTTTCAGGAGGGATTAAGAGGGACAAAGGTAACCTTAAAATTAGGGACAGCTTTGAAGCATGTTGTCTATTGTTTTTTTTTTTTTTTCTATAAGAGTATGCCTGCAAAACAAAATGAAAGTAAATATTAAGCACAGTTTGCACACACCATAAAGATATAGTGGATCATTCAAAATAACTTGCATCTTTAGCAGGGCAGTGTTTCCTAACATCATCACATATGTTACTTTTCAGTGTAAATTCTTCCACTTACAAACCTCTCAACTGTCCAGATTTTTGCTTCATATTTTTGGTTTATTCTTCATAAAAGTTGTGGTTTTGTGGCAAACCACTGTTGATTGAAATCACTAAATAATGACATACATTTGAGTTTCAGACTTCATATCCTCATGCTAACACAAATAATTTTATTTTAGAAACTACCGTATGAAAAAATAAAACTAAGGGCGACCGCCACGGCTACTGATATAAACTTTAATGAATAAGAACACACAAATACGGATAAGCACTTTTGCACTGTCAGTGTTTCATCAGATCCACATAAAAATATATAATGAACATTTTTAAATAGTTTAAAATAGCTAGGAACCAATACATGAAGAAATGTAATTACCTTGATGTAAAGCACTCTTCTTGAGGGCTGGTTTTAAAAGCATAACAGCATTAATTCCTGGAAACTTGTCTGCTTGTAAAGCAGCAATCCATTTCATCTCTGCAATATCCATTAAAGTTTGTCAGTAGCCATGGTGGTCACTCTTATTTTTATTTTTTCATATGGATATTTAGTGTTTAAGCGTCCTTCAGTTGCCGTTTCTTCCTTTTTTCATGTTATTTTAGAAACATACTAAGTTTATAAGAGCGATATTTAAAATGTATTCTTACTTTTGGTCCCCTCTCATTATTTTATACTCTGTCCAGATTTCTTGCACTAAAAAGTTGAGAGGTATATCCAGTTTAATGACATGGGTGATCACTTGTCTTTCCATCAAAAGATGAGTGAACCAGCACACAGGCAAATCCAGTGATACACCAGCTGAGTCCAGTGATTTCATTTTTCATTTTGGACTCGCCTGTCTTTCCAGAACATGAAGCATTCCTGTTGCTGGCAGTTAGCAAGGAAAAACGGTAATCTTACATTACGTACTGACTACTGTGGCATTGTGGGATTAGCTTTTCATGATATTATGGAAGGAATTTTCAGGTCTGTGAAAAAAAAATCTGGGGACGCAAACCTATCAATAACTATAGTGAAAAAAAAAAAAATATATATATATATATATATATATATATATATATATGTACTTAATGCATAATTTGGTATTGGTTTGCAATGCCAAGGTTCTGAATTGGAGTGCCACTACTCCCTGACTTTCTTTATTAATAAATCTCATATGCATGGATCTCATTACCTTTGCAGTGTGTAGCACAGAAGTTACTCGAGACAAAGTTCTCGGTCACAGTAGCTTCATCTGTAAATAGAGTCTGGTGTTGCAAGCTGGGATCTTGCCTGCAATACTAGGTGTGATATGCCGATGGAATTGCAAACCTAGTGGTCCACCCATCACAATAGCTCCACCTGTAGGTCAATCTGGTGAAATGCAGGCAGTTCATAGCTCTCAATGGTACCTCAATATGAGGAGTGTTCCTCATTTAGAGTCTTAAAAGCCATTGTTCCACATTGCAAGCGTCTGTTGGACATGTTATTTTAAGAGCCTTTTTTATTACTTTGCATGGTGCATAATATTGAATCATATTATATACATATATAAGCTGTGAGTTTACTAGTTGAAGTGTTCCATATTTTACCCATTTGTTCCACATATTGGACATGGATGGTTGAGAGCTATACCTGTGTTCACCATGTACAAAAAGGACTGGTATGGAGGGGCAATAGCTGACCAGGGATTTAGCACTACGTTTTTCAAAATAGTATGCGAGTATACCTCTCAAATGTCCAGATTTTTGCAGAATTTCAAGATTTTTGCATCCTATTTTTGGTCTGTCCAACATAAAATTTGCATTTTTTTCTGGTAAATTATTGAGGAAGTCATTACATAACACATTTGAGTTTCAGACTTCATATCTTTTAGAAAATACATGCTAATACAACGAATGTTATTCTAAAAAGTATCTAACTTTGTAAGAGGAAATATTTAAAATTGTGTCTGATTTTTGGTTGTCTCCCCATTATTTTTGGCTTTGTCAAGATTTATTGCACTTAGAGGTTAAGAGGTATGACTACAAGCAATCCACATGGGAGTCCGGGGAGTAGCTCACAGTACTGCATGCAGATGCCCTGCAGTACAGACCTACCTGTATGTGGAACTAGGCAATGCAGGCAGTCTGACTTCCCATCAGTTTCTGCCTGCTGTAGCTAGTCCCATATACATATACAGCATTTGGTTCACCTGCATATCCTACTCACTTGAAAGGGATTCTCCATTTAGTCAGCCTTGTACATTGGGTCATCTGTTGGTGTAGTTTGCTTATTTACCCTTTTGGAATCAGGCACAAGAATCTGCCAGTCCCCGTTATCTTACACCAAATAGAACCAGGAGGTGCCCAATTGTTTGGACTTGGGTGAGGAGTAACTGCTTGGTATGGTAGATTATTCTACACTCAAGTCATTTCACAATCTAGCTCATAGCTGATAATTTGTCTTACTAGCCTACAAGATTCTCCTCTTTCTGCAATCACTGTGAAAATACAGTTGCATATACACTAATTTAGGTAGTAAGGCATTTGGGTTGAGTCTTTCATGATATAATATCAGCAGTTTTCAGCTTGAAGAAAAACAAATCAGTGGCAGTGCTTATCTACAAAACTAAATGCAAAAATAAAACACTGTTTACATCCAACACTGTATAATTTGGAAATGTATGTGATAAAGAGGCTACATCTATCTCTAAGGGTTTGCTACTTGCATTTGCTATGGAAAGCGAAGGAATGCATTTTAACTAAAACAGGAACAAGCACTGGTCCCTGTAGATCTCTCTGTGAATAAGTGTTTGCTGAGTTCCTCACCTTAAGGTGATATGTAACTTAGCCTGTGTTTAATCCATAACAGTATGTATGTAGAGGCATCAAAAAGGGTTAGTCCTTCCAGAATAGCTAACAACGGATAGTAAAAAAAAACTTTTTGAGACATTTGGAACACCAACATCTTCCAAAAATGCCAGTACTGACGGCATCAGTTACAGGTTTATAAATGTTTAAGAAGATCAATAGACACAGACTACTCTAAGTAAACCCATGCTTGGAAATTTCTATTACCTAAGTAATATATAAGGAGAAAATAGACTAAAATTAAATGCCAGAAAGAGTAGTATTATCACAATGGTTAGAAAACTCCTCCCTCCAGCATATAACACAGTATAGACAATACCCTACTTCAAAATGAGAATGTTGTTAAAGATCTTGGAAATTGGGTCGACTAATCCTTCTCTTCTGATTATCATTTATCAACAGCAGTCAGAAAGTCCTTCTACTTATTTCAGCTAATTGCCAAAGAAATATCACCTAGATTTAAAGAGTTCATTGTTCCCTTATATTCCGTATTGATGAGGCCAATTGTTGACTACAGTGCTGTCCTTTGGGATGTACCTTACTAGGCATATCAAATGAACAGAAAGATCCCAGAGGTTCCTAACTAAGAAGATCATTGGTATAAACACACTAAGCTACCAGAAAAGCATTGTTCCCATACTCACTTTCTTATGGAATTCTGAAAGGAACCAATGCATTGACTATAAAGGCATTAAAAGTCCATTGGTCTTGGATCTCTTATATCTCCATTAATTAAAAATCCTACAAACATCAGAACCAGGGGTATAAATCTTCACCAACAGATAAATAAAACATGCAGGGTGATACTCTATCGTCCTTCAAACAGATCCTAGATCTTTGAATAGAGATTCAGAAATTTACTAGAGGCTTGGTTGGCGTGTCCCTCTTTGAGAGTTAGATCCTGTCTAATGTCTCTAATTAAGATCATGAAAAGATAGCATAAGTTTGGACAGTGGATATGCATTCCACTTGGCATACCTTAACCTGGCCTTTGACACAGTCTCCTTTGCCTGGTCTTTGATACAATCTCCCTTGCTAGAATAATAAGTAAACTAAATGTATTATAAATAGATTCTTATGAGGTAGGATAAATAGTCAATTGGCCAAAAGACAAAACTTGTTTGGTGCAGGTGGCAGGTACCTTATCAAAGACTGGGGATATGATAGATGGTATTACATAGGGCTCAGTGCTGGGATCCCTTTTGTTTGGCATTTTTGTTTTCTGATATCCAGACAGGGGATAATGGTATCTGGCTAATGAAATCTGCAGACAGCTTCAAGCTAGTAGTTGTTAAGTCCCCTTGAATGCTCTGGCACTTCAGCTAAAATACATACTCACAAGTACCCTTGGGTACTAAAATGGTCTCAAATTGCATGTCAGCATGTAGAATACTGTCACATTTGATGGAAAATCTCTCACAAGGATACAGCATATGCAATATCCCACTTCAAAACAAGAATATTGTTAGGGACCTTGGAACTTGGGTTGACAAGTCCCTCTTCTCTGTGCAGCAACAGTAGTCAGAAAGTCCTTCTACTCAGCACAGCTAATTGTGAAAAAATATCATCCAAATTTAAAAAGAACATTGTCCTCTTGTATTCAGTATTGAGAACAACCAATTATTGAATACAATGACCGATTTGGAATATACTTCACTAGACATATCATGCAACTAGAAAGGTTCCAGAGGTTTCTAACTAAGAAGGTCACTGGCAAAAAGCCCTAACCTACCAGAAAGGTCTGTGAGCACTGTCTCTTTACTCAGCATCTTACAGACTCCTCAGGTGAGATCTATGTCTTGCTTTCTGTGCCTTCAGGAATCTAGTGCTCCCGAATCTCTTGTATCTCTCTACATTTTTTCTTACTCACACCGCTTTGCAGAAGAATGTAAATAATTACCCAGTACTTGCCATGAGATCATTTTGTGGGTGTGATTATATATATAAAAAAAGCTGAGTAAGCAATGAACCTAAAAGAAATCAAGCAATACAATGTAATCTTTATTTTTGCTACAAGATGAAAATACAACTGGAAGTGAAATTAATTGTAAAACAAAAATGCTTCAGAAAATGGCCAATACACTTATAAAAAAAGGATAGAAGAAGGAAAGAAAGAAAGAAAGAAAGAAAGAAAGAAAGAAAGAAAAGAAAAATGGATGGATGAACAAATATCTCCATGTGAAAACAAAAACTAAGCACAAAATAACAAACCCAGATTTAAGAAGAACAATCCCCCTGCACACAGCGGTGTTGTTTGGAGTGCCCTTGCAAAGAATTTGTTAAAGAAAATTAACAACAGTATCTCTAAATATATTTTACAACAGCATTACTTATTAAAAAAATAGAATTAGAGAGAAAGAAATAACTTTCTTTTATTAAGAAATGTAAATCCAGGTATGGGTCAGCTGAAAACAATCTTATTTTACACTTTCTTCTCACCCTGCTATACAATTCCGGAGTATCCCGAATGATTGAAGGTTTACATTATGAAATTCAAACAAGTTCTTCTGCTCCATTTTCACCTGTGAATTTCCTGATTTGCTTGTACAATCAACTATTACAGGTAAGTAGGGTAGGATCTCTTAATATATTGCACTGCACTACCCTGAGCTTGTGGAGTAATTAAAGGGGCACTGAAATGTTTGTGGATTAATTAAATGAGCAATTTAACAAATAGAGTTGGCATTATGGTTATACACTTACATACATATATACAGTTCTATACAGCCACATGGATATTCAACTACTAAAAGATGGGGTGGGTTTCCAGTATACTGTTATGGGCCATTGTGAACAGCAAACAGCTTTCTATGCTAAGAATGTAACATACCAATGGGTAATATTCATCTGTGGAAATTATACATTTCAGGCCTTTTAACTGTCCCTATTATGGAGGAACTTTTCTATTGTAGGTCTGATTTTCCCCTGCACATGATGTACCTATTTTTTGGATGTATGTTCCTTTGCTCAGGCTTGATTTACCCCTTTACACAATTTTCTGAATTCACTCTCATCATGAGTTTAGAAGCTGTTTAGTACACAAAATGCAAACTATATGATCATCTTACGAGTCAAATCAATACTTTAAAGAAAGTGGACAAACAACTTATATCTCCCTTCTTCAGTAGTAAAAAATATCTTATGTTCATTAAAATCTACAGATTTTGTAATGTGTCTTTGATAATTTGACTATACTTTTCCATCATTTTGGCAACTCTTGGTTTATTTAAAAACATTTTTGTGTTGCCATCTACATTCTTACTGAAAGTGGGAAGAGATGTGTGCTTATTGACATTCACATTTTACACTAATTAGATGTCCAGATGTTTATTTGGATGTGCCTATTTCATGGGACTTTGTACCTATTTTTGAATGTCTGCTGGTTCAGAGGTATGATTAGTGTCCACAAAAGTTTCCCACAGCAAGCATCCCAGTGGAAGTATTGCCTTCTTCTAGAGAGGTTCCCAAAGAAAACCTCACAAATATAAGTAATACCGTAAAATGCAAGTAGTATCTTCCATGCAAGTCTTCAGCTTCAACAAACACAAGGGGGAAGCACTGTAGTCATTTACATATTGAACATAGACTTAAAAAGTGATACATCAGAAACAAATGTTCTATAAAATAAGAGGACATAGCTTTGTATCAGAAGCTACACTCTTTCTCCATGTAGAGGTAATCCATGTGGCCATCTCAAAATACTACAGCCCTACATGATATAATTCACTATCATATTTTACACTTCACCACCATATAACACTAATGGACATCCTTAGTATGCAGTGTTTTAGAATATAAGGTACTGACAGCACACAGCACTAATGTTTGGCAACCTTTAATAAGTCCAAAGATATGAGCCAAAATCCACAAGTCTTACAGAGGAAAATAGCTTTGTTAGTGTAAAGGGATAACATCTTCACTATGGCCCAGGCAACTGGGTTTCAGTTAGTGTCCCAGTCACCTGTAAGATCTGATGGGGGAAGGAAAGAATGTTGAGGTTCTGCTCTTTCATCTCTTTTCAGATGAGTCATAGCAATGACATGTTAGTGTGTGAGGCAGACCAGACTTGAAGCCTCGGTGAAGTACAGAAACATAAGCAGTGGTCAGAGTAGCCAAACATGTAGGCTAAAAGGGGTCTCAGAGCTTTAGGATGTGGCATAGACTTACCTAATGAAATACTTGTGACTAACAGCTCAAATTGCTCTTTTTAATGATGCTAGAGTGTAGGGTGGTGGCCCCCCAGTGCTGTGTCAAGTCATCCTTTGTGAGCAGCAAGGTTGGCTTACATTGTCCCTTCTATACTGCAGCCTCTTTTCACTAGTCCATATTAGCTAGACAGCCTAGCTTCAGGGAGTTTAAATACTTGGATGATGCATTGTAATTGTGGTATCATGGAGAGAACAGCACAGGAAGGTCACACTTCCATAGAAGTCTTCATGCCTACAGAACCACAACAGATTCACAAAAAAGAAAAAATCTTGCAGATGAACATATGCTTATGCAAAACATATTATCAAACTGAGAGAAGAGCAGAATTACAGAAATATCTGAGCTTATCATATATGTCTTAAATATTTCCAGATGGTTAAGTGTTCAGTGCAGTATGGTCATACTTGAATATACATACAGCTGATATTACCCAGTATGTAATAGTCTGAGCAGTATGACTATATTTGTGTACCATATTGAACAGTGTAATGATATACATTACAGAGAGTTTATATTGATTTAACATATTACTAACACAACTACTATTCATACAAGTTATATACATTGATATGGTCACATTCTATTCCTAGTCAGTATTAATAGCTGTATTGACTAGTATTTCATGCTAGTGAGATTTTAGATTTTTATACAAAGGAAAAAAGTGTTTCTCTTAATGGTATGTTGCAAAATATTGAAAAAAATATTGAAGTTAACAATAAATGTGTGTTCGTGGGGGGCATGCCGCATGGCACAGAAGAAATGGAAAACGTGCCAAAAATTATTTTCAATACAACAGGGGATTTTAAGATTTATAATTATTCGTATAACTACTGTGATTTTATTCAATAAAGGAGTATTTTCTACAGAGGCCTTTGCTGTTCTTCCTCTCTTTGGTTACCTAGTATTTCATGCAGTTATAAAAGATTTTGTCTTGCTGGTAAAATGTAGTTATATGTTTAAGTAGCCGAACAGTTCTGATTAGCATATTATCAAATTACACACACGTACATAACAGGAGACAAGTAATATTCAATGTACCCCCCAGTATTGGCATCTTCTTCTCCTTTCGGCTTTTCCTGGTTAGGGGTCTTCACAGCGGTTACACAGGTAAAATTAAAAATATTCAGCATGCATTATATTTACACAAGCAGCTTAGTCTAATACATATTATGGCTGTGCAAAATAATAGGTTGTAAGTTTTTTTATTTTCTTTTTCTGTGTTTATATGCATATTGCTGCATTGTTTCTTGGTAAGATGACTGTTGTCATGCACTTTGTGTGTCCTATGTGCATTGTAACCTGGGTGGTGAGGGTATGTCACTGATACATTTAGGGTATTCCTGTTTGATGGTTGCTGTTGCCACTAGTGAATGAATGCTGGAGGTATGTAAAGCATTTATACTCCACTGGCTTTGCTGGATGTTGCAATGTGGTTTATGAGCACACTGCTGTAATAAGATGTACTGATACCATGTGATTGGGTAAGGACATACAGGATACAATGTAATAGTGAGACTGAGATAATAATCATTTTTCTATTGGTTCACAGCTTATGGAGGTCACTACTATTAATCTGCATACTACTCAGGAATCTTTATCACATAGCTATAATAACATTCTTATAATATCAGTTATCTAAGTTAACGCTATGTATTCCCAGTTTAGGGATACACGGCTGTAATTATGGTATACTGTCCACATACTGTACAGCTATACAGTGCAGTCATCACGTTTATAGTGCTCATTGAAAATACTTGTATTTCCATTAGGATCATTTAAGATTATTACTAGAATAGTTGGTTTTCAAGTTTATTTGTTGTAGTCTGTGTGGCGCCCCACCACTGGACCAGTAATCAAGGAGCCTTAGTCTTCACCACTGGCACCAGTGAGGGATGTACATTGGGAAGATGAAAAGATATACACACAGTATTATCAGATGCAGTTCTCTGCATCTAGTGGAATTTCCCTTAAGAGCACACAGAAACTGCAGTCAGTCTGGGGCTGGTTTCTCCCTCTTTCTACAGATCCCCAATAAGACTACACACTAGCACAGCTATAAAGTTGAGATCTCATCTGAGTGGCCAAGGCACACACACACACAACACACACACACCTGAGAAAGGCTGGCACAGGTTTACTAGCTATGCCCTCTTTTGCCCAGACTATAAGATAGTTATCACTGCCACCATTCAGCTCCTTATTAGCTACTTTAAGGCCCTTAACATAGGGTGTCCAATCTTACTGTGTAATGTTACTATTAATACAAATGGTAATTTGACCAAGAGCAGTTTTAGGAGTGGCCCACAGTGTCACCAAATAAATATGCAAGTACTCTCAGAACTTAAATATCTCTAGACAGATCACCCAAAATGAAAGGCTTAAATATATTTAATGATAAATAATAAAAGAACAAGACAATACTAAATATATATTTACAGTGACATCAGAGTTCAAAATCACAGGAAATATTTAAAACAACTTTGCAGGACAGTCTCAAATAAATAAAGAGCAATATCTAAACTAAGCTTTGTTGTATTCCTGACTACATCTAAGATAATTACTATACCCTAGTTAACTTACTTACAGAGCAAGGCAGATGTGATGAATGGATCTTCTAGTTGTTGTCAGGTCAAAGACAGAATACAGAATGATGTGTCACTCTAAGAGACTTTTAAATTAAGATCTTGCAGAATGACATCATTGCTTCTCATCTGACTCCTAGTTCCCAGGCCCAAAACAATCCTTGATAGCAGCTGGTAGCATTTAGCATCTACCTGTAAAAAATACATAGACAAGGGCTTTTCCTCAGATCATTGGCAAATGCTGAAAACACTTCCAAGATAATACAGAAAGCATCTCAGCACAAACTCTATGTCACTGGCCTAGCCTATAAAGTAATTTAATTTCAGCTATTTTTCTGAAATTTGCTAGACTGAGGTTAACCTCCTGTATCCCAGTTTCCACTGTTAAAATGCATACATCTAAGCAGTTACAATAGAGCATATACATTTCTGTTCTTTTACAGTGGTGTACACTGTGGATACCATACCTCTCAACCTCTTAGAGAAAGAAATCTGTCCAAAGCCATAAATAAAAGTGGGACAAAGGCCCAAAAATAGGGACAATTTTTAAATATTGCTCTTAGAAACTTATAAAGTTGATAGAATAACAGTGTTTGCATTAGCATGAATTTTCTGAATGGTATGAGGTCTGAAACTCAAATGTCTGTCATTATTTTCTAACTTCAGTCTTTAATGATTTGACACTAATTTGCCAGAAAACCACAATTTTATGAAAATGGGCCAAAAATATGAGGCAAAAATCTGGATATTCTGCAAAAATCTGTACAGTTGAGAGGTATGGATACATTTCAAGTGCTTTTCAAAAACCTTTTCAACACAAACTTCTGTACCAGAAGTTTGATACACACATGACATATAGTTCAATACATTTGTAACACAAGTATCTTATATGACTCATGTTGATATTCACAAATGACATATAATTATTTACAAAATTCCAGATAGCTAGGCTGGCAGTATTTCCCTTTGTCACAGTCTGTTAGGTTTATGTGACGCTATTTAAAAATGTATTGAAGTAGCAATTGTTTTGTGTTGGTTTTATGTTGAAGATTTTTTGACATCATGTAGATGGTAATGTGCTTAGCAAGTGTGATTAACTAGAAAATTCAGAACTGCAGATACTCCCTTATGCCAAATATCATACATAGGTAGTCATAGATGACCAATAAACTATTAACTGTTTTTAGCAAACTTTATAATTACCTTTTTATTCTATGCAATACCCATTCAGTTGTGCTGATGACATTGTCTTCTTGTACAGTTTGAATAATATACCATTCTACAATAAGAATGGAACACTGAATACACATTTTAATGCAATTACATTAACTGGTCATGGTTAGTAAATGCACCTGCCAAGGATGGGTAATATGCTACCTATAGCTGAACACACCTCTCTGTCCACATATAAAAGGTCCAAGTGGATGAATGAATTGCAACATCTTTTTTGAGAACTGCCTGTCAAAGGAGTCATAGAATGAAAATTCTACAAACTCCTTTACTACCAAGTTCTGACAAAAAGTACAGAAACATTACCAGTACAACAGTCTGAACCCGAAACCAAAGCAATAAAAGAATAAGAAAAAGTATCTAAATGCTCTCTAGAAAATACTATAATTCTTTAGTATTCTTTCCACTTTTAGTTGCTACACTGTCTGGAAAATATAGTGCATGTTAAACATTTTATATTATCTCTGTATGCCAGTCTTGTCAGCACATTGTATAGCACATGTATAATGTTATGTAATCATACAATCAAATAAACTTTTCTATAAGCATGCAGCAAGTACTTATGGGTACTAGTTAAGATGTTAACTATAACTGGGAATGTTATTTTGTCAGTTCTCTACTCAAACAGTTCACCAGCATAACAAAGCTTATCATAATAATCCATGATAAATGGTGATATATCTGCTGTTACTCTTCAAGAATGACATGTCAGGGTGTTGTTACAGTTTTACAATCCATTGCATTACTGACTTGCTGTTACACATTCCTTAACATGGTACACTGTTCAGTGCTGCATACATGTGTTCATACTGTTCAGACTACTGCACATTACCCAATAACACCTGTATGTGTATGCAGACATGACCATACTGCATGGTACTTTTAACTATGTGTGATGTTCTAGACATACCCATAAAAAAGAAGATGTTAAGTTGTCTATCTCGCCTTCATTCTTGCTGGATGGGTTCGGAGCCGACCTCGGCTCCGACTCGGCCACTCTAAAAGCTCGAGAGTTGGTTCCACCGGCTCGAGGCTCCCCTTATATCCCACAATGCTAGGCGAGAGTTACCTCAGATCTCGTTTGCCACTACAGCTTCGAGGTTGGTTGTTTCTACCGGTTCCTGGTGAGTACTATTTTCTTGTGAAAATTAGACTTTAAAAACCCCTTTAATTTAATATTTTTTCTTAGTTAGTGTAGGTTAGAAAACTTTTATTCCCTACCCAAAAATTTTCCGTTCTTTTCCTCAAGAACCTTTGGTTCTTCCCTTGGGCCTATAGGCCTTTCCTTCCCTAGTGGAGTGTGTGTGTTTATTGTAGTTTTAAATTACTAATATTTTTTGTGGTATTAAACTGACAGGGTATAACTAGTGTGTTTGTGTGCGTGTTTGTGTACACCTGTTCAGTCAAAATGTCTAAAGAAGCAAAGGTCTCCGGATTCAAGAAGTGTGATGCGTGCTGTCAGAAAATGTCTCTGACAGACGCTCACACTTCTTGCGTCTATTGTCTGGGGTTTTGTACCTGCAGGACTCCTGTGCTGTGTGCCATGGCTTCAGCCCCAGGGTCCTGCAGGAAAGAAAGAATAAATTAATTCTTAGAGGCTTACTCAAGCCAGAGGATTCCCTGTCTGTTTCAACAGGAAGCCCTCTAAGGCATCTAGGTCTTGCCCGCAACTCAGCCGAGACCTAAGGTTTCTCAACCTTTGCCTTCATCGGCTCCGGCTGGAGCCGAGCAAGTCTCAGTCCACAGTTTCTGTGGCTCCCTCGCCCGCCGGAGCCGAGGTTATAGAGTTCCCGGTCGGCTCCGACCAGACCTTCGGAGCCGACAACTAGGAAGAGGTCCAGGTCACCATCTCTTGGCTCCGCTCATTCGCTCCAGGATCTCCCCTGCTGTCTGAACGGAGCCAAAGGTCTCACTCCTCTAGGTCATCGAGGCTGTCGGATCATGACCTTCAGAGGGTAGTGTGTCGACTACTTAAGTCCGGAGGCACTGGCCCAGATGCTTCAGAGCCCGACTCATCAGTCGATGCCTGCCCCGTCCATCAACATATTCCTCCGACTCTCTTGAGTTCGGAGCCGGGTCGCGTCGGAACCGAGACTGTGATTACGCCGGAGCCGACATAATTGTCTTCGGCTCCGCTGGCTCCGCTTTCTTCTTTGGAAGAATCTCGGCGCGGACTTCCTCGCCGACTCCAAGGGGTGAGTGGCATCGACCCTTGTCCGACCCCTCTCCTCTCGGGCTTCGGGCGCTGGTGAGTTCGGCTCCGACATCGCCTCGAGCCATCACTGTCGGTGCCGAGGGGGTTCTTAGCTTCTCGGAGCGGGACCTCTGGCTCTGCCTGACAGGGTGCATCTGAGGTCATGCGGAGTGTGTTAGAGCCTGGCTCTACTCCACAGTCGGCTCCATCCGCCCCTCCCTCTATGGTGCCTCAGGCTCAGTCCACTCACTCCCCTCATCCCGGACCGCAGAGAGCCAGCTCCTCAGGAGCCCCCTGTGGGATTTCATCCTCTTCCGAGGCCTCCTGATTTGGCAGAAGAGCCCCTCGGAAGAGGAAGTGTAAGAGGAAACACATTGACTCATCTGAGTCCATCACGCCAGACACAGATTTGGATGATTCTGAGGGTTCCCCGTTCCCCTTCTGAAGATGTCTCATTTGCAGACATTCTGGAGATCCTGAAACAGAGGGAAATTGGCCAGCCCTCAACCCTTCGGAGGACTAATCTGTGTATCTTGAGGCGCTTGGCTCTCGTCCTTCCACCTCCTGGGTGTCCCCCTTCACCCCCTCATGCAGGTGGTTGCTAAGAAGGCATGGACGGCTCCTGATTCAGTGGACCCCACTCCCAGGAGACCCTCTAAGTTCATAACAGCTCCAGCAGACAAACAATTTTTAACAAAAGGAGTTTCTGTGGATGCTATGGTGGTAGCTGCTGCCACAAAGAAAGAACTAGCTGATCCTTCAGTACCTGTCCATCCACCTAACAAGGAATCTAGGTCCATGGATAGGTACGGGAAGCGGATGTTCTCCTCAGCGACATTTACCATGTGTTCGCTGAACTACCTGTGCCATTTTACTCGTCTTCAAAGGGACTTGATCAAGGAAGCGAGTGAAATGTTAAAGGATCATACAGCCGCGGGTTTCCAAGACAAGATGAACACGCAGCTGGCTACCCTTAATTCCATATCCAACTCCTCCATGCCTCCTTTCTACGCTGCTGATGGAGCGAGCAGAGCCGCAGGGACAGGTGTGGCCTTACGTAGGCACGCCTGGATGCGGCTATGCAATTTATGGACCCTTTCAAGACGCCTTTCACTTAACTCCCCTTTGATGGATCATCTCTCTTTGGTCCTCAAGTGAAAGAAACCCTGACTAGGTGCGAGACTGATGGCAAGACCCTTTCTGCCGCCGGAGTCCGTTTTCAACTCCTTCCAGGCCTTACCCCAAAGGCCAGAAGGGTGGAAAGATGTGGTTCCGTAAACAATCTCAAGGGACTTCGCCTGACGACAGAGTCGCTTTCCTACCAGAGGCAGAGGTGGGAATAACAATGGTAGACGCCTCTAGGGGCAGGGGGTCCGCAGAACCAGGGCAATCGGGAAGCCTTCCCGACAAGCCCTTTCAGCATCCCTGAGGTGTTGCCCGACTGCCCATCTTCGCAGCCAGTCGGGGGAAGATTGTAACTCTACCTAGAAGCCTCGCTATCCCTGACTCAAGACAAATGGGTACAGTCCATCATTTCGGCTATTCTATCCCCTTTCTTCGCTTCCAAATCAGTCAAAAATCCCTTCGAGATGTTCCACCCGCCCAAAGGGATCTAGCAGCTTTGGAAATTTCAAAACTGCTTGCAAAAAGAGCAATTCAGCCAGTGCCAGCAGACCAACAAGGATCTGGAATCTACTCAAGGTTCTTTTAGTTCCAAAGAAAACAGGGGACTGGAGACCGATATTGGATCTCAGTGTCTTGAACAAATTAGTCAAGAAAACAAGATTTCGATGGTCACGCTGCAATCCATCCTTCCCTTTTGGGCAAAGGAAACTGGATGTGCTCTATAGACCTTCGGATGCGTACTATCACATAAAATGAACAGACGCTCCAGAAGATTCCTCCGCTTCAGGCTGGGAACCAGTCATTTTCAGTTCAGGGCCCTGCCCTTTGGTCTCACCACTGCCCCGGTGTTTACCAAATGCATGGCAGTGGTAGCTTCTCACCTGAGACGACAAGGATCCCAGGTGTTTCCATATTTGGACGACTGGCTCCTCACAGCTCCCACCAAGCATCTCCTTCTGATGGCCAGAGATTATACTTTTCGCGTTTGTCAAAACTGGGTATTTCAATAAATTGCGAAAAGTCTGTTTTGTCGCCTTGTCGTACTATTACCTACATAGGCGCAAATCTAGATACGATAAACATGTCTGCAAGGCTAACACATCAAAGGATATCAGACATTCACAAATTGGTATCACTCCTTCTCAACAACAACAGAATCAAAGCCAGGTTAGTTCTAAAGGTGTTGGGAATTATGGCTGCGGCCATACCTCTCCTTCCATTAGCCAGATACCACATGCGGATCCTTCAGTGGATGCTTTTTACTCAATGGTCATACCAGGAACTTCCAATGTCTCACACCATTGTGATCACGCAAGCGTGCAAAAAGCATCTCATGTGGTGGATGTCTTCCCCCCATCTTCTGTCGGGAAGACCTTTTGTTCCACCTCCTCCGGTTGCTACACTGACAACGGATGCCTCCCTGATCGGGTGGGGCATTATCAGGGCAGGACAGTCCAGGCACATGGCAACCAAACGTAATGCCACTTGCACATAAATGTTCTGGAGATGAAAGCAGTGCTTTTAGCGTTGCAAGCCCTTCAAGACTCTCTTCCCTTGGGAACAATTGCAATCCAGACAGACAATATGTCTGTAGTGTGGTACATCAACAAACAAGGCGGAACCAGATCATACCCCTGTGTCGAGAAGCACTCAGACTGTGGCAATGGGCGATTTCTTCTCAGCGGTTTCTGATAGCAACGACATCCCGGAAGTCCAATCATATTGCGGACAAGTTGAGCAGAGCTATTCTCATGCCTCACGAGTGGTCTCTGAAAGACTCTGTAGTGAGAGAAATTTTTCTCAAGTGGGTCAGCCTTTGCTGCGATCTTTTGCTACTCCCAAAACAGCAAGTGCAGAGAATTTTTCACTCTATTCCTTTACCAGGCCAACCCAGCAGAGACGCCTCTAGTCCAAGTTTGGCCCGGGACTTCTTTATGCATTTCCTCCCTTCCCACTAATCTCTCTCAAGTGTTACAGAAAGCTATCGCTCAGAAGGCCTTATTGATCCTCATTGCTCCTTACTGGCCTCGACAGGTGTGGTTCCTTCTACATCAATTTCTATTGAGCGACCGTGGCATCTGGACCTAGTTCCAGATCTTTTGATCCATCAGTCGGGTCAGTTACATCGCTCCCTCCCCTCTCTGAACCTCACTGCTTGGTTCCTCCAGTTCCAACCTTAGCCAGGCTTCTCAATTATCTCACTCTGTTCGAGATATATTGATAGCTTCCCATAAATCTTCCACCGAAAGATTTATTTGAGTAAGTGGAAACGCTTTTCATATTGGGCACAAGGAAAGGACATAGATCCTTTCACCGCTTCCATCCAACTAGTCCTTGATTTTCTAGCTGAACTCTTCCATGCAGGTTCATCTCCCTCTACACTTAAAGTTCAATTGGCAGCTATTTCTAATTTTCATGTGGGTATTTCTGAATCTGCCCCTAATGTCCCACAAACTCTGCAAAGCCTTTTGAAAGGAGTTTTCTTCTCAGACCTCCTATAAGAAATCCTCCTTCCTTGGGACCTAAATTTAGTTCTTGCTTCTTTGATTCTTCCCCCTTTCAACCTGCAGCTTCCTGTTCCTTAAAATTGTTATCATGGAAAACTCTTTTTCTGGTAGCTATTACATCAGCTAGAAGAGTTTCAGAGCTTCAAGCACTCAGCTGTCGCCCTCCTTATCTTTTGTTTCATAAGGACAGAGTATCCTTCTTAACTAACCCGTCCTTTTTGCCTAAGGTGGTCTCGTCATCAAATCTAAATCAAAGCATTGACCTCCCTGTCTTTTTTCCAGAGTATTCCAATAGGTCTGAACAAAAATTACACTGCCTGGATGTTCATCGTCAATTGAGGTACTACTTGGATAGAACAAAACAATTCAGAAAATCTGATCAGCTGTTTGTCTCCTATGCGGAAAGCAGAAAGGGACTTTCAGTTTCAAAGGTATCATTATCCAGATGGCTAACATCTTTGATTTCCCTGGTATATGAAATTAGACAACAAAAATTGCCTAATAAACCTAAAGCCCATTCCACCAGAGCTTTGGCTACTTCTTTAGCCTTCCAGGACAGACTGCCTATTGACAACATTTGTGCAGCGGCTACTTGGGCTACTCCTCACACTTTTATTTCTCATTATAAGTTGGATTTAGCTTCTAGGCATAGAGCTAATTTTGGTTCCACTGTTCTCAGGAGTCTGTTCCGCTAGGCCACCCGGCAAGGTGCTAGGGACCTTGGTCCCATCCAGCAAGAATGAAGAGATAGACAACTTAACATATAGAAGTTATGTTCTTACCATAACGTTCCATGTTAGTTGTCTTCTTCGCTAACTATTCTTCTTGATCCACCCTCCTTCCCTGGCCTGGACAGACCTAGAGGAGTTGTGATCATGACCTCTCTTTCTACCACCTCTTTCTTAGGCATATGCTGTTGTGCATATTTCCTGGATCAGGATGTAGGTCACCCTTCTTTCTTCCTGTTCTTAGAGGTGGACTCTGTTTAGAGTTATTCTGTTACTATTATAAGCTGGGGTTAGCTTACAAACGAGATCTGAGGTAACTCTCGCCTAGCATTGTGGGATATAAGGAGCCTCTTGTCCGGTGGAACCAACTCTCGAAGCTTTTAGAGTGGCAGTCGGGCAGGTCGGCTCCGAACCCATCCAGCAAGAAGAAGGCGAGAAGAAGACAACTAACATGGAACGTTATGGTAAGAACATAACTTCTATTTATGTTCTTACCATAATGTTCCATCTGTGTTGTCCAGTTTCATTCATCCTCAACATATGGAACTCAGATCTGACCCTTGAATCCAACTCGGCTGCTATTTGAGCACGTGGAAGCCTACAAACTCTCAAGCTCCACCCTACCCATAATGCTCTGGTCTCCATTCCCCTCAGATAATTCATATAGCTCAATACAGAAAAAGAAGAAGAAATAGGAAACTATACAAATTGCCATCACTGGAGTTCAACGCCTAAAGAACATAAAGTGTCTAATGTGTCCTCATGTACTTGCCTCTTCCTATAGGAGAGGGGTTAGGAGGGTGGGGAGTTGAGGATGAATGAAAATGGACAACACCAATGGAATGTTATGGCAAGAACATGACTTCTTTATCTGATGTCAATTTTTATTCATCCTCAACATATGGGCCAGAATCCCCAGTTAACTGAGGCCTGGGTGGGCCCTAAGGAAGGATGTTCCTGAGAATGGCCGAACCAAGGGTCACTCTTTCCCTTGAGACAAGATCCATTTTGTAGGGATTGATAAAGGTATGTGGGTTTGACTAAGTAGCAGCTGCACAAATGTCATCCATGGAAGCTCTAGATAGGAATAAAGTGGAAGTAGCCAGGAATCTAGTAGAATGAGCCTTTTCATGTCTCTGCAGGGGAATATTAAATGTTTTGTATTCAAAGGAAATACACTTTATAATCCATCTGACTATAGATACTATAGTGACAGCTTCGCACAATCTATGGTGTGCAAAGGAAATAAACAGCTGTCTGATTTCCTTAAATCCTTTGTATGGTGTAGTTAAAAACATAACTGCCTGTGCGCATCAAGAAGCTGTAACAAGAATTCTCCTCTGTTACTGAAATTTGGAAAGAATATGGGGAGGTTAATGGCCTGGTTAATATTGGAGTCTGACACCACCTTTGGTAGAAAGGAAGCATTGGTACTTAAAGTAACCCTATCCTTATGAAAGACAAAGTAAGGAGGCTTCGAGGAGAAAGCTTGAAGTCCTGATATTCTTCTGGCTGAAGTTGTAGCAACCAGAAAGACTGCATTCCAAGATAAAAATTTGAAATCACATTTGACTGCAGGTTCAAAATGAGACTGAGTCAGAGCTTGCAGCACTAGACTTAGATCCCATGGGGGAATCGAGTCTTTAAAAGGGAGTTTGAGCAACATAGTACCCTTCAAAAATACTTTACAAATTTTTGAGGAAGCTAAAGTAGAATTCTGGAATCCCACATGGAAATTTGAAATTACTGCTAGCTGAACTTTAATCATAGATGACACTAAAACCCAACAAAGGCCAGGTAGGACTTTAATCTTTAAATTTTTGAACAAAAGTTCATTTGCTTCCTTTCTTTTCTGGTGGATTTATGGAAAATTTAAAAAGGGGGCCATGGGGGATGGGTTTCCCCCTTCAACTGGAAAAATTAGTCAGGCTAGGTTTAGAGGAGCGTCAGAGGGTTAAAGATCCAAGGGGGGAAAAGAAGGCCAAAAGGGAACTTCCTTTGAGGCCGGGTCAAAGGATTTGTCTTAACTTTTTTTATAGGATTGGGAATAAAATGGCAGGTTTTGGGGGAACCTCGTGACTTCCCCTTTTGAGGGCTAGGGAAAGAAGGGTGATTTAAGGGAATGGAAAATAGAAACCCCCATTAAGGAAAATTTTCTACTAGGGACCTGGAAAGGTGGACTGTGAGTGTCGCTTAAAAGGGTTTCCGAAAGGCTTCCCCAGAAAGCATTGAGCCCCCTATGCAACCAGAGCTTTGAAAGTGGGGCCCCCTTTTTTAATAAAATTAAACGTCTTCAAAATTTCAAAGAGGAAGAAAAATGTTAGAAAATTATCTTTTAACATGAAAGATTTTGTAAAAAAGACCTGAATTTCCATTAATCCCCAAAACCCAATTGAAAATGGTTCCTTGGCTAAAATATAATGGCAACTTTTTGGGGGGGCAAGAGTGTTAGCTGAAGGGGAATCCTTTTTGTGAAAATTGGCATAGGGTGAAAAGTCATTTTCCCAATTCTGAAAAATTCTAGGATTTAAGATAGGATCATGGCTGGTCGAACCTAACCGCAGAACCCGGGAATCCCTATCTGTCCGTTTTTTTTTTAAGGATTCATACCAAAGAAATAAGGAAACCCTGATTTTTTGAAAAACCATGAATTCAGTTTGGGTGGGTTGAAAATTTTTTTTGTTTTTTTTTAAAAAAATGTTTTCTTCTTTTTTTCCCGTTTTGGTTGGGTGGAACCAACGAAAGGAAACCCCCTTTAACTTATCTATACTTTCCCCTTCAGCACTTGGTTTAAACACCGGATGTTGGTAAGGGCAAGTTCAAAAACCCCCCCAACTGGGGGGCCTTTAGGCCCTTTTTATTTGTAACATCTTGGGAACTATTGGGAACCAGGTTTTCCAGAAAGGATGATAAATAATGACCATGGGAAATGGGATAAATAACTTTTTTAGTATAATCCCAAATTTCCCGTTGGGTTAAACAAAAATCCTTGGAGGCTGAACATCGGGAGAATTTAGAGGAAAATTTAAAATACACATTCCCAAAATTACCCTCCTATAAGAAAAAATCTTACCAATTGGTGGACAGCATTAAAAAATAATCCAAGGGTGCCATTTGTTCCTATAAAGGTTTTTGTTTCGGTTTTCAACCTCCAATTTCTCAACCCCCCTGGACTGGAAGGGTGGCCATTTTAAATTAGTAACTGACTCCAAATATTTAAAAACCACCCTTTTTAGGAGTTAAAATCCCAAAGGAAGTCATTGATTCATTTGGGAGAAAATTTCCCTAAATAATTTTAGGAATCTTTTTGTTTTTTTCCCCCACACCTAGGATTGTAAGGAATGAGAGTAAAAAGTGGAACGAAAATTTTTTTTCCCCAGCCCAGTGTTGAAGAACCAGATAAGGGTTTGTGGTCAGGGGCCGGGAACCCACCTTTGAAGTAAGAAAACTTCCCCCAAATATAAAGAAAAAAAACAAAAAACCTACCAGCAACTTCTAGAGGGAACAAGGAAATCCCGCCAATTAAAACTAAGTCCCAAGGGAGAAAGGGAAAAATGTTGACTGGAACCCGGATCCCCTTGAAGGGCCCAGTAAGAATCAAATTAAAGTTTCAGAACAAAATCTTTAACTAAACCCAATTTTGGACAACACATTTTCCCAGGTTGGTAAAAACTTATCCCCCTTGAAAAAGGAGGATAGCGATGGGTGTCCTTCAGGGTGGAACATAAATTTTCCCTTGAAGTTTTTGGGGTTCTATTTCCCGTGAAGGTTTTTGGAAAGGGGTTAAAGAGGTTTGGGGTGGCCTCTGCAGAAAGGGAAGGACCCTTTGAACAGACCGTGGAAGTAACGAAAAAAAGGGTTAGATCCCAACAATTTGAAAAATCCCAGAATTATCAGCAAAGTTTTATAATTTAAATGGTCCAAAAGGCATTTCTTTGTTCTGGGAAAACCCGCTGACGTTTTTTGGCCCTTTGTTTCTGGCCCCAGGTGGGCCGGGGGGGTGGAGGAAAAACCAAAAATTTAAATTTTTTTCTTAAAACCCTAGGAGAAACCTCCTCAACCCGTTTTTTAGAGTTTAGGGCAACAAAAAAAAGGAACCCCCAAAAAGGCATTTTTGATTAGGATTTTTAAATTTCTAGACATTTTCCTTAAGGAAAATTTTAATTTAAAATTTTTAAAAGCATGTTCTTCCCCAAATCAAAAAGGAAAAAACATAAACAAATTTTAGGGATTTTGAAATTTTTTTTTTAAAATGGAAAAAACAAAAAAATTAAAAACTACCCGGGAAAAGGTTAGTCAGTAACGGGAAAATCAAAAAAGGTAATTAAAATTTTTTTTTAAAATTTCTCCAAAAAAAAAAATTCGAAGCGTCGCCCCTGTTTGGGGGAAAAAAAAAAAAGATCTGAGGGAAGGGGACCCGAGATTTGGGAGGGAGGTAAAATTTAATAGTAAGTTTGTTGGGTGTGTTGTTCCCGATTTTTGGTTTAGCTTACTTACCGAAATTGAATTTAATTTTCCAAGTTTTTTTTTTAAAATGACAAAAAAAAGAAGAAAAATAAATATTTTTTTAAATTCCATTTTTAAAAAATTAAATAAAAAGGGGAAAATAAAAAGTTTTCGGTTAAAAATTTTTTTTGTTTTGGGTGGAACATTAGCAGACCGGAGTTCCACTGTGGTGACCCCTAACCGGGAAAAGCCGAAAGACAAACAACAACAACATATCAGGATAAACATGCCACATAAAATTAAATTCTAGCAAGTCTTTCCATAAATAATTTATTTTTAAAGTGCAAATGCAGTGGCATGCATGGTGTATACCTGGTTATACCCAAAAGGCACCTGAACCCTTTTTATATGATTTATGGACAACAAACACTTTGCCTTTTTGCTACTGGCCCACAGGTTTGCCAGTAGTTTTAGAACTGTACACCAGATACTAGAGTGTCTTTCTCTTCCTCAGCCCTAGCAGCATAACTTCCCCCTTCAGCTGTTGCTCTCAGCAAGAATCAGGGGCAACAGTCAAAAATAATGAGAGACAAAAGCTCAAAATTAGTGACAAATTTTAAAAAATGTCAGTATATACTTAGAAAATTGCTAGAAAAGTAGTTTTTCATTAGCACAATTTTTTCTGAAGGCTATGGGGTGTGAAGCTCAAGTGTCTTTAATTATTTTCTAACTGCAGTTGTAGTCATTTTGTCAGAGATCAACAAAGCTTATGAGGAACATACCAAAGATATGAAGTAAAACTGAGAACATTCTGCAAAATCTTGGACAATTGTGACATAACTTACTTTAAGCACCCCATACTGTTGTGGAGTGCTTAAAGTCAGATTTAACTCTGGTGTATAGCTCTCAAATGTGGCTTAATCACTTGTACACAATCCTACAATGCATATATTCAGTTACAGCTGTTGTCTGGTCCCATGTGATGATGGAAAACAAATTTTGCAATTAGGATCTGAGTGGAAGTGTACAGTACTGAATTTTGGAAGCAGCTTGTCCAACTGTAATAAGTGAATGTGTGTGTGTGTGTGTGTGTGTGTGTGTGTGTGTGTGGGTGGGGGCAGAATACTTGAAATAAAGCTTAATAGGAGACTGTGAGCACAAGAAAATGGGAAAATGTTAATTTAAATTCATGCAATGCACAGCTTCAAGAGTTTGCAAAGATGAGCAGAAAAAGAAGATCTCAGGGAGATGGAGGAATGTTTGAATTCTGACAGTGATGTTCTTCAAGAGTTATGATAGCTCTTCACAGCTTTTTACATTTCCAATTAAAGGTAGAAGTAAGTTTTTGTCCCACATAATTATTAAAAAGAGAAGTTTTTGTACAAGTGTATGAGCCTAGTACTCTTAATGAATGTTTTAAGTTGCTTAACAATAGCATATACGTGGTTTGATTGGCTTAGCATTATCACATACGTGGCTTAATTTGAGCCAAAATATTGGGATCCTCTTTTAGTAGGAGTTTATGCAAAGAATGTGTGATTGATGGTAGTTGCATGGGTGTTGGTGGGACTGAAAGTCCCCAGAGCACTGCTTCAGTAACCTGTTTGACAAGTCTACAAATGAATGTATAGCACTTGTCTGTATTAAACGAACTACTTCATTGTTGATCTCTGCTACAGTACTTAAACGTTTACGTTTATTGCTGTACTTCCTCATTGGTTTTCTTTTGCAATCAATTTCACTTCAAGTTCTACTACTGATGCTAAATTTACCAGTGGTTTGAAAAAATGAAGATTGTGGCATGTTGTTTTTTTTTAAGTCTTAGCAGACTTCTCAACCCCTCAGCTATCAACTTCATAGTGTAGCACCAGCACAATTCAGAGCAGAGGCTGCAAAATCATAGCACTCAAAATTCGCTTATACTTAAATTTGTGGTTCTGGGGTAAGGACATAATACACATATTTGCCCTCTTGGGTGGCATGACAAAGAAACTAGAGAACAAATCCTTGGGTTTCATGACTATTCACTAAGAATTTTATCTAACTATGCAAAACTCAATCAAGCCACATGAGTTTAATTCCTTCTTTTTCTTTTCCCGGTTAGGGGTTGCCACAGTGGATCACCTGTCTGCTCATGATTGGCAGTGGAGCTTTACAGTGTCACGTTGCCAGCCCAGTGCTCAACCTTCCACAGAAGACACACACACTCACACCTAAGGCCAATTTAGAGTGTCCAATCCACCTACTGCATGTCTTTGGGAGGAAACCCACATGACCACAGGGAGGACATTCAGACTCCACACAGAAGGCACCTCAGCCGAGGATTGAACCAGAAAACCTCTTGCTGTGAGGCGACAATGCAAGCCACTGCACCACCTTGGCCGCCCAAACGAGTTTAATTCCTAAATGGCTAAATTAGCAATAATGTTGTCCATGCCAAATGTGTGAGTGCCCAAATTAGATTATTTATTTACTTGTCTTTGTTGCCTGCCATAGATGTGTAGTTATGACTACATCTGTGAAAGTTCAACTGGGCAAAAAAAACATTTTCAGTGGAGGCCAAAGGAGAAAAACTCCACAGTTAAATTGAATATATTACATAAAAGTAAAACATTTGTACATGTGCAGTATAGTTTACATGAACAGTATTCATTGCTGCATGAAAATAAAGGGATAATGTAGCAAAAAGAGTAAAACAAATTTATGTTCACTGGATAACTATCACGAGAAAATGAAATTCAAAGAAACAATGCATGCATGTGTGCAAGAGATACAGCAAACAAGTATACATTGCTATGAAGTCAGTGTACAGTTAGTGCCTACATAAATAAAGAGGTAATCAGTATACTAATATATTTTAGTTTACTGTTGTCAGGCCACAGAGTGTAATCTATTACAACCTCCTCTCCCTCCAAAAAACATGTATACATATACACATGCAAAGGGATGTGGCCACTTTGTTGACTGACATCTCATATGTCTGACTGAACAAATGAATGAACTAATTGATTAATAATAGCTACTGCAACTTACTTGTGCTCATTATTATCAAACACAGACAGTGTGCAAACATACACACACACACTTACACATAAATAATAGCCATATAGCCGTAGTAATATATTTTTGTGCACTGTCAGGACACACGTAGTGTAAAATCTTCACACACACAGTTACTTGCACATCCCAAGACCATTTTAATACATACTAAAACACTGGGGTATTAGTTCAAAATATTATAGCCACAACATAAATTACCTTATAGCTCTCACCCTCTCAGAACAGGAATCAGAGACAAAGCTAAAAACGGGGCAAAAGCACAAACCTGGGACTGATGTTTCTGTCCTTCAAACGAGACACTAAACCAAGGTCCAATCTGCCTGAGTTGGTAATAATTCAGGTAGATGTAAAATAATCCCATTGCATTTATCAAAAGAGCACAGGTTTTAATTAATTTTATTGTAATGATTCTCAAAACATGTATAGATATCACATCATATTATTTTAGTGGTAAGCAATCTTGTTGTACAAAAGAGGCAAAGCTGGATTCATGAATGCCTACATCCCTACCACAGTTTTTGTGCTGCCTGTTCATTCAGAAAGATTAGACTAACTGCAGATGTAGGGTCAGATTCAGTAAAGTTCTGGAATCTGGCACATTATACCAATATCAGTGGAAAATTTGCAGATAACAATGTAATATGCAAACAGTGAACTCAGAATATCTCAGTGCACATTGGGGTATCTCAGTAGTAATGGCACAGTGTATATCACTTGCAGGTAATCTGTAAGTAATGAAAAATCAATGTCAAAGCGTGATGTACATTAGCAAAGTTACAGAAGGAATTTCACAATGTAAGCACTCTGACAGTCATAAATATATATCTGTAATAGAATCTCTCAAGTAAGCATACAGACAGCCAAGGAATATCACAGTAAGTCTGTTATTTTTAAAATACGCAAGTTGTCACTTAAAGATTCTTATGGAATCCATAAATTTTCTAATAAAAACATTAAAAAAGCTGAAGGGCAATCATGGCCATATCACAACAGCTAACATTAGCTAACAATGGGTGTGGGATATGTGTGAGGAGCACAAGTAATGCACATAGCCAAGGAAATTGGGAGATAGAAAAGAAAACATGGGGTATGGGTGAAGAAGGGGGACACACAACAGGGACATTGATATAGGAAATTCTGAGAGACAGTCAGAGGAGCATGGGCAATGCTTGTTTTGTTTTTTTGGTGAGAAGAGGGCCCCATTTTTTAAGAACTGAAAAAGATAAAGACAGAAAGAGGAGGAGAAGGTCATCACAGCAGTGAATACCAATAGAACAAATATCATGACACAAGACAGACAAAGGTTGGAAAAAAAACAGTGAGGTCAGGTAAGTTACACAGACAGCACACATAGCCGGCCTTAGGCATAGGCCAACTAGGCGGCTGCCTAGGGCACCGGCCTTAGGCATAGGCCAACTTCCCAGTATTTATTTGGTGTAGGTAGACCAGGATGAGGGCACCGGGTGTTGTGGTGGGGGCGCTGTGGAGCCCTTTTGCCTAGGGCACCAGTTGACCTAAGGCCACACTGCACAACAAAGGCAATGGAAAGTTGTCAAATGGGGATGGGAGTGGTGCATACCAGCCATAGTAAAATGCAGAAAAACATATCCACCTATGCACTATCGCATTAATAGACACTGCAAACTGTGTGGCAGTCATACCTGTATGTGTATGACCAATGGTACATATGTGTTGTAGGGTAATTAGTAAGGATTATAGTACATAATGGATAATAAAATACATGCATATCCAAGTAGTCTGTCAGCTGTGCAAGTGTAAATCAAGCACCATCACAGACAAGCAAATGCAGCTCTATGAATAATAGATAATTCCAGCAGAGGACAGAACAGAACCTTCAAACATGCATGCGAAAGGCAAACAGCCCAGCACAGTGCCAAACAGAGGTACTGCAGCAAAGCAGCAAATTGGCTGCTATGTATAGAGCTAGGTGTAAACAACCCAAACAAACAAACATGTAATGGAAAGCATGTATGTGACACACCTATGCCTTGTCAAATGCAACACACAGGTATAGGTGTATATGTATGGCTGTCAGTGGCCTAAATGGAACATGCATGAAAGCAATGCCAATACACATCCACACAACAGTTACATGTAAGAATATGTTCACAAATCTAACACTAAGCGCAAAAAATGTCAGGTTGTACACATGAATTTCAACCATGTGCAATGATTAACACACAAGTGTAATGAAAACAAGGATGTATTGCAAGCAGTAATCAGCGACTTGTGTGCAGATGTCCTGCTTCTGTATAATGCCCATAGAGTTAGCACATGTTGACCTTGTAATATGTGACAATGGAAAATAATTTCAGCAAAGGCAAACATATATATTACGTAACAATGAAACTGGAAGGGGGGTGGATAACCTGGACCCACAACAAGGAAGACAACGATAAAGCAGGACAACAAGGTAAGGTTACACATTGCATTTGCATGGGTACACCACAGAGGGTGCTGTACAAGCCAACCCAAAATGCAACAAGGCAAATGGCAAATGTATGTCGCATGGGTAGACTGCATTGCTGACATCAACAAAAATGTGCATGTATGAATCACACATGCACAGTAATGTGACATCACCAGGCATAGGTAAGCAAGTTAAGAATTTCCATCACACACACAAATACTGTGATACCAATGTAGAATAAACAACTGCAGTTATATGCCATGCACCCTGCTCATTACTGATGAGAAGACAGTTCTGTGAACATCATTACAGCACATCAACAATAAGTCAGTGAATGCTCACATGCCAATGGTACAATGGTATTTAAGCTGCTAGTTTAATTTCTCCAAGTCTTTTGAATTTCTAATGTCATGATGGGAATGGACCCCATTCCAAATCAAAGTATGATTAATGTTTGTTAAATTAGCATTGTTTTAATCTATGTTAGCCAAAAGTACTTTTCGCAGCACCCGCAATGGGCCCAGATTTGATTGTTCCTGCAATTCGTATGGAGATAAATGCATTGGTAGCAATTCTAAATAAGACTGTACATTCTTTTTTATGAGACCCATTACTCCTACTACTATTGGAATTGTCTGTGTAGCCTTCTTCCACGTTGCTCTCATTTCTGCCTGCAATCCTGACATTTTATGACTTTGTGTCTCTCTATATGTAAGATACTGTGATCACTGGGTGTAGCAATTTCAACGATCAATGCTACATTTATCTTCTTTTCATAGACTGCAATTTCTGATTTTCTACGCAACAAACAAAGAATTCCAAATAACAGACATGTTAAGTCAGTAGAAACAAACCCCAGGATTCAGTAATGCACACTGTGTGTCTGCACAGTGTAAGTGTTACTGCACAGAATATGGCTGCCTGTGATTCAGGATAGGCCGTTTTCGAGAGCATGAGCAGCCCTACACTGCTCTTGCAAAGAAAACCGGCAAACATGCAAATCACCTCATTTGCTGGTGAAAACCATGCAAATGAGGGGATTTTGCAATCCATGAAGCTTCCAGGTCTCCGTGCTAGAACAGTGTCAGTGCAGAAATGTATTTGGCTAGTAACCAAAGACATTTTTGCATCTGACAAAATGGAGGCATGACAGCTCGTGTAAAAGCATGTATTATGTGCAATACATATGCCAATGGCCAAATATAAGGCCATTGGCATGAAAAACAGTTTATTTTTTTATAAAATTAAACTTTTTTTGGCTAATCTCGTCCGTTTAAGCTTAGGGCAGTGATGTGCAAACGGAATTGGGCTGAAAATAAAAAGAAAAAAATGAGAAAAGTCAATTTTAAGTTAATTCTGCATTTTGCCATTATAGTCAATGGCATGCAGAATGTAAACATTACCAGGGAGCAGTGGTTGTCAAGGGGAATGGGTCTGTGTCAGAGTAGTAACTAAGGCCCTACACACTGTGGTATGCAAATGAGGGGGGTTATACTGAATCACATATTTCTGCAGTGTCAGCTTGTACCTAACCGTGTAGGTGCAGTAATACAAGAGTGCAGTGTAAGAGCTGGATGACTTCATAAGGGGGGTGTCATGCTTGCTGTAAGCACATTGGAGCTCTGTGGCCCATGTTTGCCCTTGGCTAAGCACAGCTAAGGAAGGGTGTGTGTTAGATGTGCCTGAGCACTGTTTACAAAGTTTAAATGGGTGTGCGCAGTGCACAGCGAGTTTTAAATAAAAAAAAAAAAAAGAGATAAAATGGCAGCACTGTTTACATTTCAGCACTGGGTGCACACGGTGTGCCTTGGGGCTGAAATAGAGAGGAATAGGTGGGAAGGGGAAACAGCAGTAGGAAGTTAATCAAGGAGAACTAGATTAGCTGGCAGGTGGAATGTATCAGAATCAGCCAATTACACATGCAGCAGCCCAGCACACTACCATAAACTATGCAAACACCTTTCAGACTGATTTTTCCCACAAACTCTATACCACTGGTGTACACAGTCTGGGGAATTTTAAACTGGCAAAACTAACAAAACATGTTAGGGGCTGCTGTCGCTCTGATCCATTAGTATGTGCTAGAGACTGAGGGTGGTGAGGAGGAAAATGCTGACAACCAACTCAGGCAGAGGAGGAGGAGGAGAAGAATATTCAGACCCAAGCTAACCTACCAGGGGCTACATGATCTGGAGATAATACAGCGCTACAGGGTGGACAGGCACATGCTGCAGCAACTTCTTGAGCTGTGCCAGCCCCACCTCAGAAGTAGAACCAACAGAAGGGAACCCATACCAGTGGATACCAAGGTATGTGTAGCCTTAAGAATTGTAGCTACAAGTACTTTCCAAAGACCAACTGGGGATACCATGGGGATCTCACAAGCATCTGCATCCAGGATACTCCACCAGTTCCTGGATGCCATGTGACTGCATGCTGCTGAGCACATCTACTTCCCCAGCACCCGTGAGGAGAGGACCAGCAATATGCATCTCTTCCACCATGTAGCAGAATACCCGGAGGTACTGGGTGCCATAGACTGCATGCACATCCACATCAAAGTACCACCCGATGACCATGGTAGGGTCTACGTAAACTGCAAGGGGTTCCATTCCATCAACTGCCAGGTTGTGTGTGATGCCCAGGGCATAATTATGAATGTGTGTGCTGGCAGCCCTGGAAGCTATCACAACTCCCACATCTGGCATTCCTCACAGCTGTACCTGGTGTTTGCCAGTGGTGACATCCCATATGGCCATCTGATAGGGGATGCTGGCTACACACTGGAGCCATGGATGATGGCACCCATCAGAAATGCACACACACCTGCACAAGAGCGCCATAATGAGGCACACACACATACCAGGATCGTTATAGAGCATGTGTTTGGGATGCACAAGTCACAGTTCCACTGCCTTGACATATCTGGTGGAGCCTTGCAGTACTCTCCAGCCACATGTGCACACATGTTCATAGTATTTGCCATGCTACACAATATATTTCTGTGGAAACAGCTGCAGCTGGAACAAAATGGGGAAGGGCCACACAGCCCCCCACCATTGCCAAGATCACCACAGGCACAGAGGGACTCGGAGGAGGAACATCCTGAGCCTGCCCCTGTAGGCAAATGGAGGTGCACCCAGTATGCCCTGGCCTTGGCAAAGAGGCAACGTATAGCACACACACTGACACTGTAGGGACCCAGGGACTGATACCTCTCTCTGACTTGCACTTACAATAAAATGGATGCCAAACATGACACTACCTGTGCTTTACCATGTATAGGGAGTGTACTACGTGCATCTGACGTAGTCAGCCCTCCAGCGCCAGCCTCAATACTAGCCCAGCAACAAGGTAAGTCACCCTTTCTATCAAGTACTGAATGGAGTAGTATGTTCTGACAGTTGTATGTATGGTATGGATGCAGGCGTGCAAGGAAATCCGGTGGCTGAATGAGATAGCAGCAGGCAGCTGACAGTTATATGGGACAGCAGGAAATTCAGAATAAATACTGGTGTCAACATACTAGGCAGTATTACACAAGGTGACAACTCCCACTGCAGTACATGTGATGGCACACATAACTGTGGGTGTCATTGGGTCACACATGGATGTCAATGAGGGTGACATACCCACCGCCAGCCTCACCCAGCAGGACAGGTGTAGATGACCATAAAGAAAGGCTGGGCTAAGGCCCACAAATGATGGCAATGGTGAATATCCCCCCTCCACACCTACACAGACATGCAACAACAGGTCTCGCAGTGTCATGTTATTGCAGAAGGATAAGAAGTCTGACACTGAAATGTATGCCATTAATGGTGAACAGCCACTCTCCACACCTACACAGACATGCAACACCAGGTCTCGCAGTGTCATGTTATTGCAGAAGGATAAGAAGTCTGACACTGAAA
Source organism: Protopterus annectens (assembly GCF_019279795.1). NCBI lineage: Eukaryota > Metazoa > Chordata > Ceratodontiformes > Protopteridae > Protopterus > Protopterus annectens. The sequence continues at coordinate 1,500,818,035 of NC_056744.1, read as the reverse complement.
TGTATGCCATTAATGTATAACAGGTGTACCCTACTGATTTGCCTCCACTCTGCATGATAGGTCACAATACAATATAATATGAAATGGAAGCCAACAGAGTAACAGGAATACCAGTATGGGCATTTGAAATATGTTTAAATTCTGCAGGTGCGCACTCCTCCCATCCCAGGTAGAAATGCAGTGACATGTAAGTTTCAGGAGTAATATCATTGGAGTACAGATTGCCAGAGTTGTCCCAATCTACATGATAGAATGTTGCACATATACAATAAGCAGGGGTCAGTCTGGGAAGTTAGTCGTGTGTGTAATATCGCCTGGAAGTGATCAGCATGTAGGCCTGGATGCTTGTGTCTCAGTTGATTAGGGACAGTACTGTGGTCAACAGGACCATGTCCCAACAACTTTAGTGCCAACCACGCTGCCTCTCAGCTACACCCATGTCAGTAGTGGTACATACTCACTGTCCAGATGTCAATATCTGTCACTGCTGGGAAGCTGGACATGCCATGAACAGGGCCCATACATAGAAACAGTACACAGGTGAAAGTACCCTACACAGAGTGCATACAAAAAATTGTCAACTGCTCACAACTGTGGAATTATACATAGAGGTTATCATCACAGGAATTGCCCCTCTAGTATGGAATACATGGAGTCTGGGCAATCACTGTCAGACTACAACAGGCACAGTTATAAAGTAATGACAGGCTGCCCATGTCCACACACAAGGCAGCATAAGGGGAATGTCTGAGGTATATCTGTGAGTCAGGCGCCAGTAGCTTCCATATCACACATGCTCCAAGCTCACCCCACCATCAGCCACAGGTTTATCACAGCCATATATCCTCGCTGTAGGGAATGAGTACAGCATGACCCCATCCCTGTATGGGAATACATACATGATGCTGCATGCTGAATAGGGGTCCCATGCAGGTGTGTCCCCAGCTGTAGGCAGCAACCTGCCCTCATCCGGATCCGTGGATCAGTATAAACAGGACAGATCGACAGGAACACCTCAATCACTTGCCACTGTCACCCCCAGGGTAATCCACTGGCTTGCAGCCTTAGCACGTATGAGTGACAGAATGCACTGGCCTGCTACAGATGGCCTGCAGCACTCTCAAATGGCCTACAGTCCTTTGGCAAAGGCCCATGCCTCACCCATAGTGCCAATGTATGGAATTTCGGGGGGGGGGGTGTCCTAACTAACAACCTAACAGAGTAAACAGAAAACAAATGCAAGGCCATGCTGACAAATGCCAGTAGCATGCCTCCCCATGTCCTAATGCAAGAACTGTGGACCAGGCCATAAATACTACTGGGATAAAGGGCAAACTATAGGGATACCTCAGATATATAACTATCATAATGTTAGGAAGAGGAGTAAATAAAAAAGGGGAGTGTAACAGCATGGATGCCATGGAGTGTGTGAAGTCTGAAACTCCACTGTCTGCCCATACTACCCCCTGACTGCAAACCCATGATTGAATAGCCACAAAACCACTTGTAAACCACAATGTGAAGGTAAACTGACCACATATATGTGTCCTACCCAGGATGACCTGGGTGTATATGTACAGCAAACAGGTATGGCCCCAGCAGGAGTTGGCCATTCTGTTAAGTTGAGAAAAGCACAAGAAGGGGATCCCCAGCCAGCATAAAACCAAGGTGTTGGACCATGTACACAGAACCAGTAGTCTACAATGGCAGGAGTGTGCCAGTATGTGTAGTCAATGCCTCAGAATATCGATCTCAACTCCATTCAACCTGTATTTTCCTGGTAAATAACTGTGAGCAAAGAATGATATCTATCAGTAGGTGATGATATGATACATCACAGTGGAAAAAGTACATGTATCAGAAAATCAGTGCTACAACCAACCATGTTACACAAGCAGCACAGACAGGAATAGTTACAGTATCCCATGTATGTTATGCCCATTGTGTCTCCATATTGGCAACCTATCTACACATATCCTACAGAAACAGGTTGCTAGATGTAGCTGTAGCGTGTAAAACCCTGAACTGAAGTTTGACTCTCACTGGAATGGAATCACGCACTGAGTACAGAAAGTCATACTGGGCATGCTCCTACACTTAGGGACTATAGAAATCTGTTATTCCCCGATGTCTGTGCACACATGCCAAATTGTACACTAGTTATACTTCACACACACACACACACACACACACACACACACACACACACACACACACACACACACACAAACACACTGGATATGAATACTCCCACAAATCTAGGCCCAACATAATAAAATATGTCAAACATACACACACACAGAAATGTGGGGAAGAGAGAGACAGACAGTGACAGACAGAATCCCAATATGAGGCCTTTCCCAACAAGTACACATTCCATTGCCCTAGATCACATGATGTGCTGATGTCATTCACTGTAGAAATGCCTTATGTTAGCTCTCACCCCTATAGTCCCAGTGGTGCTTGTGATGACTGTGTAACACTATAGTACAAATAAGTAGCTATGTAACATTTGTAATCCAAAAGCGTACCCAAAAGGTACCAAAAATCAACTAGTAAACACAAAAGGTACCCAGGTCTGGTGAAACAATAAAGCGACAGAAAGTAGTCAGGTAAAATGCTTTACTCCAAAAGTAAATACTTTAATCACGAACAAATCAACAAAAAAACATTAACGCCGCCAATATTATTTTTTCGTTTGAAAAGACTTCATCAGATGTGGGCTAGGTACAAGAAACATTAATTTATATGTTAAAAGAAATGACATAATTAAAAACTGACCAATCACAATAAAATTTCCTAATCGTTTAAAACATGTAAAAGTTCATTTAGAGAATACATAAAACCACATAATTGTGTATAAATCATAAATAAATAACTAAATATCATTCAACCTGTAAATAAATAAATAAATGAAAAGTTTCATGTGAATTAAAAACTTTTGTTAAGTCCTGAAATGTTTGATTAATGTTAAAAATAATCTTACACATCCCTCTACTGGCCAATGAATAAATGACATCTAATAAAAACTAAAATAGAGAAAGAAAAAAATGTCATAGTGAATAAATAAATAAAAAATGTGACCTATACAAACAGTTAAATCAATATATTTATGTAATAACTATTTAAAAGCATTTTTTATATGTATGTATATGTTGTGTTGAAACACCTTAAAATCCATTAAAATCCATAAATACAATGAGACATCATTTATTACAATAAATAAATCTTATAATTTAGCTGATCTCAATTTGAGCAAGGGAGCTATTGAACTATATTAATTGAAACCTGACCACTTATTGGCTTGTAGAGTCAACTGCCACCAAAGATCTCTATACTTGAATTTTCTCTTTCCACAACCCACCACGTTCATCTATTTTTATTTTTTCTATCAAAAAAAACAAATAGCGGGCTTCTGAGCGTTCTTGTTTATGTTTATACAGAGTATTGTTCTCCTTCCCATTCTGAACATCATACATATGCTCATATATCCTTCTCTTAAGCTTACGTTCTGTTTTGGCAATATAGAATGCCTGACACACCTGGCACAAGGCCAGGTATACAAGCCCACTAGAATCACAATTACTAAAATCTTTACCTTTTAATGTTATATTCCTACTTACTAAAGTAATTTCCTCTTTATTAGCAATCCATTCACACTGTGGACAGTGGACACATTTGTAGGTTCCAAATCTCTTATTACTATTCCATATTCCTACCTCATGGTTCACTTCAAGTAGATTTTTTAGGGAGTTGGCATTTTTATAGAGAACTTTTAATTTATCTTTAGATAACATATCTAAGTCAGTAAAGGCAAGAAGCCTGTTCTATTCACTGTCTAAAATGTTTTTAACTAAATTTGACGTAGCATTATATTCAATAACTAATGCCCTGTCAAAATTCTCCTCCTTTTCTGTATTCCTAACTACAATTTCTTCCATGTTCGTTCCTAGTACAGGTTTAAATCTTCCACTTCTACCTTCCATTACCTCCTTTTCAACTTGACTAAGCAAGTAATCTAGATAGTTTCTTGCCTTAAACATCATTCTTAACACTTCCATTTCTTTCACAAAATCCTCATCATTAGAAGTCATCCTACTGGATCTAATATATTGTCCCTTTACAATGTTCTTATAATGCATGGGATGACCACTATAAAAATGTAAGTAGGAATTACAATATGAACTTTTCCTAAACACTTTACAATTGTAAATATTGTTCATATATATGTCTACATCTAAATACTCCAATTTGCCTCGACTGAGTTTGTGGGTAAATTTTAAAAAGCTAGTACTATTGTTTAAAAAATTAATAAAATCTATTAACTCTTCATTCAAAGCCAACCAAATGACACATATATCATCTAGGAATCTCTTATATAGAATCCAACAATGACTATATACTGAGTCTAAAACAAATTTCTCCTCCCACCTCACTAACACTAAGTTAGCATAGATGGGTGTGCATATTGCGCTCATCGCCACCCCTTTAATTTGGTGAAAACATTCACCCTTAACAAAATATATAATTATGTGTTAAAACCAGGTCCATTAGTTGTAAAATTAATGTACATTCATCGTTTGTTAAACTATTATCTCACTATATAACCTCTTCTAGGAAAGCTAGACCCTTATCATGGAGTATACTTGAAAATAAATCAAAAACATCAACAGTTACAAAACATATTTCATCTTTAAACAGTTCTTGTTTAAAACCTTTTAGAAAATCCCAAGAATCCCTTAGGATATTACTTCTCTTCATCCACAATCCCTTAAGCTTTGTATCAACTAACCTAGCCAAAGTTAAAGTTTCTGACCCCTCGGCTGCGACAATAGGTCTCAATGGTGGATCTAAGACATTTTTGTGTAAATGATGGTAAAGGATGAGGTTATTAATGGAGCTGCTAGATCTCAAACTAGGGGCATTATACCAAGGAAGGGTTACACACAAGATGAAAAATATGGGATTCGGTTAATAATCAAATATACTACAGATAATAGGAAGGTGCAGGAGATTGTGAAGAAGAATTGGCATTTTCTGATGGTAGATAGGGATAAGATGAAGTTAGTTGGACAAGTGCCCAAGTTTACATATAAGAATAATCAGAACTTGAAGCAGTTACTATATGGGAATAGAACCTGTAACTTGACTATGGAGGGTGAACCTGGCACTTATCCATCTAAAAAATGCAAGATGTGTAATAGTATGATGCATACCCAGAAGTTTATCCATCCTGTGTTGCAATTTGAGTTTGAACCCAGGTTTTGAGCTAGAAAACTACTAATCTTATCTACTTGGCTACTTGTAATGGATGTAACTGTTTCTATGTAGGTAAGACCACAAAGCGCCTTAGAGACAGAGTGTAGCACTATTTGTATGACATCAAGCATGGGAATTTAGGCAATGCTCTAGCAAAGCACATTGTGGAGTTCTTATCGCATAGTTTTAGTTTTAGGGTTTTGCAAATTGTTGTACCCAACAAGAGGGGTGGCAATAATGATAATTTTGTAGAATGTGTGGAGTTAAAATGGATTTTTAAGTTGCAAGCACACATTTACCCTGGCTTGAATAGTATTTGTATCAAGCCAGTATTGGATGCATGTCGCTTTAAGTAGCTTGTTTTTGTCTAGTGACTGACTGTTTCAATTGATTGTTTTATTATTTTTGATTATTTAATTAGTCAACCTCTGATGAAATGATTAAATGTTGTACTGAGACTATATATAATGATGTGTTTTAATGAGTTGTGTAAGGATCTGATGAAGCGTAGGGTGTCTACGTGAAAGCGCTTGTCCTATTTATGTAATCAGTTACAAAGAGGACCATCCTTCCTTCAGAATGGGGAATATATAATCTTGGTATGCACTGATTTTTATAAATCATTTGGTGAGCAAGAAGCATCCTTCTTGTTTTCCTTTATAATCAATCCAGCACATTTTGGGGCCAATCAATCACTCCAAAACTGTAAGTTAGGACAGGAAGAGCAAATTGGTTTATAGATTGGATTTTGTTCCTAGTGTCAATGCTGTTTTCAGGATTAATTTAAGTCTTCTAAAGTACTCCTTATGAAGTGTTATTCACATTTCTTCATGTTTTAGTACTGATCCTTCATCAATTCCCAAATAGTTATACACTCTCTCTTGCTCAAGTTCTTTTATATCACATTCTTGTCCCAAAGTGTTGTTTTCTTGATGCTGTTTTCCTGCTTTAAAGGTTGCTTTTGCATATTTATAAAGATCAAATGACATTATGATATCATCTGAAAAAGTTTTTACAACTTGCAGTTGTGTTTTCAGTTCCTCATCTGATGAGCTATACAGTTTAAAATCATTGACAAGGAGAAGATGAGAAGTCTTTACACTTTGTTGTTTTCTAGGAGCCAAATTATTTATTTTATTTACTTATTTTACATTTGTTGACCGGGCTAGTCTAGCTGGATACATGTCCATTTTCAGTAGAGGCCCGGGGAGAAAAGCTCCAAGAAACATACAAACATTAATTAATATAGAAGTTATGACAGATCAATATATAAAAAAACAGCAATTCTTACAACTATATAAGTAATAATTTTTTTTTTTTGTTAGTACAAATTATAATACTCCTAGTGAATAATAACATAAGCATTAATTCCGTAGCGGGTAACATGTAAGAGAGGGTGCATTATACATATATACATAAGTTTTAGATGCAATAACATAGTAAATTGAAACATTAAGGGAAGATTGTGAAGGATGTGAGGTGAAAATTAGTAAAAGGAAAAAGTTAGTCAGGGTTAGTACAGGAGCATAGCCAGTGTTTGTTGAGAAATAGTTTTAGATTCCTTTTGAAAAGTGAGAGAGAAGTCTGAGTGGTGAGTTCAGAGGGTAGTTGATTCCATAGTTTACCAACAGAGTTAGAGAACAAGGAGTCACCTGCTGAGTTGTTAGATTTGGTCGTATTGATCAGCAGTTTATTTGAGGACCGTAGAGTCTTGAGATTATTGTAAGGGGTAATGAGGCTAGACAGTATTGGAGTGTTGCTGGGTTGATACAGGGTCTTGTGGGTTATTGTAAGTTGGTGAAACTGGAGCTGGTTAAGAAATTCTAGCCAGTCTAGTTGTTTTAGATTCAAACGGTGATGGGTTCTAAAAGGAGAGCCTGTAGCAAATTTAGCAATATTATTATAGGATGTTGCTAGTTTGTTGAGGTTGTTTTTGGAGAGACTGGTGTATATAGGAGAAGCATAGAGTAGAGTGGAGATTAAGTGCCATGGCCTAAGCTGTTAAGTAGACAGCTTAATGGGTTAAGGGCAAGGCAGAATAGCAGTGGTGACAAAGAGTCACCCTGGAATATCTCCCTTTGAATTTTTATCCCTGGAATAATAATTTGTCCTTTATCATGGCTTAATTGCAAAGTGGACTGCCACTGTTTCATGATCACTGTAATGTAGTCGATCAGTGTAAGGTGTATCTTAAGCATTTTTTTATCCATGAATGTGGGATACTATCAAATGCTTTTTTGTAGTCAGTCCATTTCATACTTAAATTCTTCCCCTTTCTACAGTTCCCCACTATGACTTTATTTAACAACAAATGATCCTTTGTTCCATTTGACTTTCTTTTATTGCCCTATTGTCCTATAGCCAAAATTGAGCTTTCTTCTAAATGACTATAAACTCTGTCAGCATCAAATCCAGTGTATACTTTATATATCGTAGGAAGGCAAGTTATTGATCTATCATTTTTAGGGTAGCTTGGAGGTTCATTCTTAAGTAGGAGCATTGTTCTTCCTACTGTTAACTGGCTTAGTGTCTGTTTGGGGTGTGCATATAAATAATTCTTACTCATGGCTATATATTTGTGCAAAGATGTTAATACTTTTAACCAGAAGTTAGGTACTGCATCTGGGCCTGGGGCTTTCAATTAGAGGCTTTTCTTAACTTTGTTTCAGTAGCTCTGGTTGTTACTTCATCCCATTTCATATACTGCACCTTTAAACTTCTTATTCTTTCTTTTACTTCTTCTATCCATTTAGCATCTTTGCTATGTTCCACAGGATCTTCATAGATACTTCTCCAAGATGTATCTGTTTCTTCTTTATTTTGGTCATCTTTCAATTCCTTTTAACTTATTTCCCAATTCTCTATAAAACTTTTTTGGGGTCATCAATAAATTGCCTATTTTGTACTTTTCCTTTATATTTGCCTACGTATCTTCTAAGTTTTTCCACCTGTGCTGAGATTTTTAGTTTATTATTTGCAATACTGCATGATAGATCCTGTTCTGTCTAATACTGTACACAAACGAACTGGAAACAATGGCTCCTAATAGGCAAACAATTCAGTAGAACGAGCACTCTAACCATTCAACAATAAGGTCCACAATTGCGAATAAGTAGAAAAGGCAACTTTGTAAAAGGAAGACAATTTATTTTACAAAAGTTAACCGCTTTTCATCCCACAGGTTGTGGGACTTCTTTAGACAACAAGAGCAATGAAAAAACAAGGTTTAAAAACAACTTTTGGCGCCAAACTACAAACGCCATTGCTGAGCAATCATAAACATTATATACATAATTTGAAAATAGTGTAATTATACTTCCTTTTTTTAAAAATATGTATCCATATACAATACTCTGACAGACTCGCAGTAATTGAATTTGCTGGCGATCACCTACTGAAAATCGTGTGCTGTAACAAAATAGAACGATATAATAATATAAGATACTTTTCATAAATGTAACATTATGATCTTTCCTGTAAGTGGAGATTGCTAATGTCACCTAGTTATTCAAATAAATCAGACAAACTCATATTGTTTGATAAAAGACGCATAGAAGAAAGATGTGTTACTTGCAATCACCAAAAAATACACTACGTATCATGTATTATGGTGAGTTAGTGCAGTGCAATATAATGTCATACCATGAAATAGTTTTCACAGATTTAGCATTGCCATCTTGCCGTAGGCTGAGAATCAATAAGAATCACCTAAGTATTCAAAATTAATGCCATACGGTACAATAATATAAAATGGTTTGCACAAATATAACGTTGTGATCTTGTCTATGAACTAGAGATCACTGTGACTTGCCTGTTTTTTTAAATAACTCAAGCAAAACCATACTGTTTAATATAAATAATTATTATGAACACATACCTCATAGGAAAGAATACTAGTGGATAGAACACTGTAAATTAACGTTCCTGGACACCAAATAAAAGGTGGCCATCCAATACGGTCACGGTGCAGGATACTACTTAACTGTGTGCCAGTGCACCTCCCTGTTTGAATGAAAAATGAAATTTGTTCCCTTTATCCTCTTTTGACGTTAAGAAGTTTGCGTCGTTAAATATATTTATTATTAATGGTTAATCAATTGATTCACATTTATTAACATCACATATTATATCATGCTTTTAGCATAACACATAGTATTCATTACAATTAAATGTTTTATTCATATATTTTTTAACATTTTTTTCCATAATATGCACATATTTGTTTGTACGAGGACAACAGTGACCGTATTGGATTGGACCGTATTTTGCTTGAGTTATTTAAAAAAACAGGCGAGCCACAGTGATCTCTAGTTCATAGATAAGATCACAACGTTATATTTGTGCAAACCATTTTATATTATTGTACCGTATGGCATTAATTTTGAATACTTAGGTGATTCTTATTGATTCTCAGCCTACGGCAAGATGGCAATGCTACATTTGTGAAAACTATTTCATGGTATGACATTATATTGCACTGCACTAACTCACCATAATACATGACACATAGTGTATTTTTTGGTGATTGCAAGTAACACATCTTTCTTTTATGCGTCTTTTATCAAACAATATGAGTTTGTCTGATTTATTTGAATAACTAGGTGATTTTAGCGATCTCCACTTACAGGAAAGATCATAACATTACATTTATGAAAAGTATCTTATATTATTATATCGTTCTATTTTGTTACAGCACACGATTTTCAGTATAATTTGATGATCACCAGCAAATTCAATTACTGCGAGTCTGTCAGAGTATTGTATATGGGATACATATTTTTTTTTAAAAAAAAAGGATGTATAATTACACTATTTTCAAATTATGTGTATAATGTTTATGGTTGCTCAGCAACGGCATTTGTAGTTTGGCCCCAAAAGTTGTTTTTAAACCTTGTTTTTTCATTGCTCTTGTTGTCTGAAGAAGTCCCACAACCTGTGGGACAAAAAGCGCTTAACTTTACATTCGTAAAATAAATCGTCTTCATTTTACAAAGTTGCCTTTTCTACTTATTCGCAATTGTGGACCTTATTGTTGAATGGTTAGAGTGCTCGTTCTACTGAATTGTTTGCCTATTAGAAGCCGTTGTTTCCAGTTCGTTTGTGTTCAGTTTAGTTCCCCAGCATTTATTGTCTTCTGTCTAATACTGTGCATTGCTTTTATTATATCTATCCTTCTGACTATTTTTGTTGATCTATTCCCTCTTCTATACTCGTCTAATAGTGACACTTCTTGTCTTCGTTGCTTTATTGTTTTTTCCATTCGATGCTTCCATGATAGTATTCAATTTCTCTCCTTTCTCTTCCTCACTACCTTGTGTTCTTGTGGTAGAACTTTATCAATTATTAATTTAGCTGAACAGTAATATATCCTGTTTACTTCTATTCTAGTACATGAATCTCTATGGACATGCCTAATTACTGTGTTCATTTGTTTTATCAAATTTCTGACTTTTTGGGTTTTATTGACCTTCTGCAGTTTATTTCTTTCATTGATCTTAATATGTCTACCTATCTCTATTAAGTCAAGCAACTCTTCTCTTAGCTCAGTTTCTTCTAGACTGAAGGCACATTTTTTTGTTTTCCATTTCCTGTGAGCATTCTATAGAAAGTTCTATTGCATCTTCCTGTGGCACATTCTCTTCAATTTCATCCTGTGCCATCCATTGCTCTGTCACATGAGAACTCACTGGCCTATCACTCCTCAACATTAACTGCTTCAGAATTTCCTGTTCTTTCCCTTGTTGTCCAGCTTCAAGTGAATGTTTATACTGGTTTTCTGTGGAAGAGTCCCAAAGATCTTCATATGGCACCTGACCAATTGATTCTCATTTCACTGGTTTCCTCTTAATGACTGGATTCCTTTGCCTGTATTTCTCTTCAAATATATTTGGTGCTTCTCTTTTTGTATTGATTGGTTTTGCTTTCACCTTTGCATAGATATTACACCACATTAAATTTCTTTTACTTTCCCATGTCCAAATTTCTTCTTTAGATGTCTCCTGATCTTCCCCTTTCTCCTTACTTTGGGGACTCATTCCATCATGCTGTGATGTAACCTGTGCTAGACCTTCTGCATCAAATCCTTCACTTTACAGGCATTCCATAACTTCAGCTGTTATTTTTTTAACTTCTATTTTACTAATATTCTTTTCTACATTCCCTCTTTGTGATATTATTTTTTTATTGTGAAATTTTCCATATCTGGATGCCTTTGCTTGTATTTCTCTTTGAATATCTTTGGGGCTGCCTTCTTTATGTTGATTAATTTGGCTTTTGCCTTTGCATAAATATTGCACCATATCAAATCTCTCTTTCTTTCCCATGTCCATATTTCTTTCTTATACTTTTCAAAAATATCAAGGTTTTGTTTTTTACATTTTTGTACTTCTTCAGATGCTTCTTTTTCCAAACAGATCAAAGTTTCTTGGTCTATATACTGTTTTTCAAAAAGCTGTTGTATTAATGACCCCAAATTTTTATTTGAAGCTTCTTACAGTTTTTCTTGCAGAAGTATTTTTCTTTCCTCTCTTAATCTTTTTGTATATCTTGTGTCCAGAAATTCTGGGCTTTTTGCATAATACCAACAGTACATAATTTCTTTCTTATCCTCAATAGTCCACTCTATCGTCTTTATGGCTCTTGTACAACAAAGGGGGCCATCCTCCCCCTGGGCCGGGCCTGGCCTGGCCCCATTGTAGGAATGTTTCTGCATTTTGAGGATTCTACACTGTCATGTTTTCTAGTCCTGGCACCAGTGCACCTGCCAGGATTGGGCACTTTTTTATCCTGCGTCTTGTGCATCCAGCTATATTTTTTAGTTTTTGATCTACTTCTGTCCATGATATATGCTATATAAATACAGTCTATATATCAGTGTTGCCTTGGTGAGATTTTGTAAAAAACAAGGTCCACCTCATGAAGGTACTCACCAAGACTTAAGGATGAATTCAGTTTCAGCACTACTACTCTCCTTTGCTTTTCATCTTTCCATATGGACCCCGGTGGTACTGTAAGTTCATGCTGATTTGTTCTTAGATCATTATTACTAATTCCATCTCCTCCCTGTGCTTTGTTTGGATCCAGTTTGAGTAGTTCCTTTTTAATATAATTTGATTTCAGTATTGAGGTACTCACCAAGTCTTGAGGATGAATTCAGTTTTAGCACTATTACTCTCCTTTGCTTGCTGATTTTTCATCTCTCCATATGGACCCCGGTGGTACTGTAAGTTCATGCTGATTTGTTCTTAGATCATTATTACTAATTCCATCTCCTCCTTGTGCTTTGTTTGGATCCAGTTTGAGTAGTTCCTTTTTAATATAATTTTATTTGATTTCAGTATTTGACTTTACTTATATGTCACTAGGACAAGTTAGCACCCACTTTGTGCTGCTTTCCACAAGATTTTATAAATATATCTATAATCTGTTGCATCTCAGAATACATTTTCTGAATCTACACACAGTTTCTCAATTTGTATGTCTTTACTCCTAGCACATCTTGTGTATCTATGAAATGGTTTCCAATTATGCTCAATATCATTATATAAATTTTGTTCAAATTTATTTTTTATCTTGTCTCAGAATATGTTTAATTTGTCTATCCAGCTTGCTTATTTCAGTTTTCAAAATCATAGTTTGACTTCTTTACTATTTCTTATATGTTTTGTTTCTCACCTTAATCGAGTATATTGTTCTTATGGAAATATATCCTGCTAATGTTGTGCACCTAGATCTTGATGTTAAACATTTTTTTTTGTATTCAAACAATTTCTCATTCAAAACTTTCCACATTCCTTCTGCAATTTTTCACTGGATGAATCACTCCAATTAGTTTTACACAGTAACTGTTTTGCTTCCATACACTGGTTATTAATCTTAAATGCATTGGTTCAGATTTTAGTTTGGCAGAATTATCAAGCAACAAATTAACCTTTATAACACCATGATCACTGCATATCAGCTGTGGTAAAACTTGACACAAAGTAACAGTAATTTCTCTAGGAATACAAACAATGCCTAGTGCATTCGATTCCTGGTAGGCTTTTTGACAATCTGAATTGTTGCTCCTGAACAAAAGTTGAAAATAACTTCCTTACTAATGTTGCTGAATGAATATTGTTCCAGTCGGTTTCTGGTAAATTTAAGTCCCCAGTCACCATTATTCTTCCCTCCTGTGTTTTCAAGCAAGAAATATATGAATTTCCCTAGGTTGGACTGCTAAATTTCACAAAGCTGATTTATTACATATACTATGGAGATGTAAAAGTGCTTAAAATTATGGTGTTCCCTGAAAGTTAAATTAGAGAAGCTGGGTTATGAGAAATCTACTTTGTCTTGGGAATTTGCAGTATTACATATGTCCCTGTCTATTTTAAACCTATAAGATATCCCTATCTTAATTACATTGTTTTTATTGTAAACTCTTTATTACCCATAATTGGCTTGCTAGATAAACAATTTTGTGGAAGGGCTGTTAAATATATAACAACACACAAATTATATTTAGCTAGTCACATATCATGAACTATATTGGGGAAAAAACTTTTGACTGTGTCTAATGATTTCCAAATTGTATTATAGAAGTTAATTTATCTTACCCATTAATTATCTAAATTTATTAGAACACCTTATGAAGAAGTTCACCTATTTTATATTTGTAAACATTGAATTTTCTTTATAAAAGATCTCTTTTGGCAAGTGGCATTCATTTATTGTTTGTATTGTTGTACAGTTTGACAAATTGTTATTGTTTTTATTAAAAGTTTTAAATATTAAATAAAGACATTGTGAAAAAATGAAATCCTCTAGGTCATCAGCTCTTGACTTTGTTGACCTTATCCTCCAACAATTGTTATATGCTCCAGGGTTGCCTTTGTCACAGTTACAGAATCTACAGCATTGGTCTTATCACTAAATGTGTAAGAAACTACGTTATAATACCTCCACTTCATTTTTTGTTAGAACGTCTCTTATAGTAAAAATACTCATGTGGTGAGAGAGGACATGCAGGTGGTTAATGTGACAGAGCAAGATGCAGAGGACAGGAAGAAATGGAAACAGATGATCCACAGTGGTGTCCCCTAACAGGAACAGCCAAAAGAAAAAGAAGAAAAGAAAGAAGTAAAAACAATCCTTCCCTTAATAACTGGTTTCCAGTCATTGTTCTTTAACCATGTTTCACAAACAATAACATTGGTCTTGTGGGAATGTAGCAGTTTTTCAAACAAAAATATTATTAATGCTCCTAGCATTAACAACCATCAAATATGCAATAAATATTGCTATCTGTGAAGTGTTAAATTTTTGGCTTCACAAAAATCCTGCCTTGTGTTTGTCAAATACTGCAAAAAATTGACTAAAATTCTCTTCCCTGATGCTGACAAATAGACGCCCATGTGATAACACAGAATTTCTGAATAAACTAAACACGTACTTCAGCAGATTTGATATGGACAACAATGTGCTAAATATGCTCCCTGTCAAACAGGATGAGGAGGTGCTATGTCTCACATCTGGTGTTCTGAAGACCCTGAGTTGAGTAAACCCAAGAAAAGCAGCTGGCCCTGATAATATTATGAGAAGGGTTCTAAGAGACTGTGTTACCCAACTGTACTAATAGATATATTCTACACATCCCTGCAACTAGCCATTCTACCCAGTTGCTTCAAAAATATGACAATCATTCCCTTACCCAAAAAATCCCAACCAACAAGCCTAAATGACTACCAGCCAGTTGCTGTTACATCAGCAATAATGAAGTGTTTTGAGTGGTTGATCAAGAACCATATCTCTTCAAGCCTACCTGCAACACTGGATACATTACAGTTTGCTTATAGATTTAATTGCTGCAATAGCTATAACTCTTTATGAATCCTTGGCACATCTAGAGAACAAGAATTGCTATGTCAGAATGCTGTTCCTCGATTTTAGTACCACCTTTAACACTATTACCCCCCAGAATTTGATATTGAAGCTGATGTAACTGGGCATCAACACCTCCCTAAGTAACTAGATACTGGACTTTCTCATCAACAGACCCCAAAAAGTATGTGTGAGAAATAGCAGTTGAATCAATATTACATTGAGCACAGGGCTGTGCCCTGAGTTCCCTGCTGTTCACCTCGTTGACACATGACTGCATGGCCAAGCATGAATCCAACAAAATCAAGTTCACAAATGATACCACTGTCATAGGTCTTGTCAGAAATGGTGAGGAAACAGCTTACAGGGATGAAGTGGAGCATTTGATAGGCTGATGTAACAGCAACAATCTGGCCTCAAATGTAAGCAAGACAAAAAGAATTAAAAGTGGACATCAGGAAGACTGAGGAGATACATCAACCACTAGAAATTAATTAGGTGGCAATGGAAAGAGTCAGAAACCCCAAGTTCCTAGGGAAGGGGCACATCTCAGATGACCTATTCTGGTCAACTCATATTAGCCACACAATGAAGTAGGCGCAACAATGTTTGCATTTCCTACAGAAACTGAGGAAGATAAACCTGTCTTAGTCCATCCTCAAAGCCTTCTATGGGGGACCATTGAGAGCATCTTCTCAAATAACATCATAGTTTAGTATGGGAACTGCAAAGCATCTAACTGCAAGGCTCTCCTGAGGGTAGTGAGGACAACATAAAAACTCATTGGTTCCTTGCTCCCATCCATGGATGATCTGCATGAGACTCTGTGTGGGAAGGGCTAGGAAAATAAACAATCCCACTCACCCTGCCCATGGCATGTACTTCCACCTTTCCTTGAGCAGGCGGTATCACAGCCTACACTGCAACACATCTGGAATGAACAGGAGCTTCTTACCTCTATCCATAAGGCTGCTGAACTTGAATGTCAGGCAAGACAGTGAATAATTAGATCAATATACCACTTGCTATAAAGTATCAGCTATAGTAATCATTCTGGTAAATTGTTTCAATAATTGGTACAGTTAGCCTGATTTCTTAAGCTATTATTTCCTGTAGATCAGAGCATGTGTA
Source organism: Protopterus annectens (assembly GCF_019279795.1). Taxonomy (NCBI): domain Eukaryota; kingdom Metazoa; phylum Chordata; order Ceratodontiformes; family Protopteridae; genus Protopterus; species Protopterus annectens. Next base: position 1,500,801,784 of record NC_056744.1, on the reverse strand, counting down.
TGTACCTTTAAGAAGCATTTCCAGATGTAGGCACGTGCATATAAATACTGAGCGTGTTTAGGCAACAGTGCCATTTTGAGAGAACAGACAAAGTGTTAATGCACTGTATGAGTGTGGTAGTCTGTGTATGTTTATTTAAGTTATAAAGCCTCATTTCTGATATGTGTGTGTGTGTAATAAAGCTGCTTGAACTGAACATATGAATGTTAGTCTGTTTTATCCTGATCAGATGAGCGACATGGTGTCAGAACCAGGATCAAGAGAACAACTTCTTCAAGCCTTGAGGTGCAGAGTTGAAGGTGAAGGCAGACTAAGCAGATTGAGTGAAACAGAGCTTAAACAAAACAGGGCCAGAAACAAGCTAAAGGTAAAGAAAACTGCACAAATGATTTATTTGGCAAATAAAATGAAATGGAGCATTCATAAGGCACAAAATGTATTATTAATCAAACAAGTAGCAAAAAACATTATTAAGAAAACAAAAGGCACAAAATGCATTAATAATTAAAAGAAAAGTTCAAAACCATGATATCTGATAAAACTAGCAGAACTATTCATATGGGGCTCAGAATTTGCTTTGGTTTGTTTAACGAGCACGTTTAAAGTAAAATGGGTACAAGAAAAGTATAGATTAAAAGGGCATAATGAGTACAATAAAAGGGGCAAATTAAGCTTAAAGAGCAAGGTAACTGCATGTTTTTAGTATAAAAAAAAAACATGTTTGGGCACAGACTACTATTTCACATTGACCGAAGCCACTTGAAGCACAACTAGAGTTGTTCAAAGTATCTCAGAGTGTGCAAAATGTGTGCTTTATTACGGTCAATTATTTCAAAGAGTTTGCTGGATGAAAATTACAGTTATACTGCAAAGTGCAGTAAAAGTAGAGCCATTTCTTCTGCTGTGTGCATTTATTCGCAGAAATCCGCCATTTCAGAGTGTTTCTTACACTATGCAGAATTATTACGCAAAGTACAGCCATTTTGAAAGGTCCTTGTGCTGTGTACAGTTTATTTGCAAAGTGCATTTATGTCGAAGTATTTCTTACTCTAAGCTTTTTTCCATTGTGTACAGTTTATTCGCAAAGTACAGTCATTTTGAAGCATTTCTTACACTGATAAGGAGAGGTTTCATAAAGTACAGTGATTTCAGAGTGATCTTATGTTATGGGCACTTAATTGGCAAAGTGCAGTTATTTCAGAGTTTGTTGTGATATTGGGCATAATTACAAGTTCTGATATATATATATATATATTTGTGTGTATGTTCATACATGATTTCAAGCACCTTCACTACTTTGTGTTGATATGGCAGAGACATTTCACAGACCAAGTCCACTTGTGTTTGATCATAATATAGCAGAGAATTGGAGAGTATTCAGTCAGGAATACAATCATTTCATACAAGCAGCTTTTTCTGACAAAGATGCACATACAAGGACAGTCATTTTGCTTAACTTAGCTGGGTCAGAAGCTATTGAAAGAGAGCATTCATTTGTGTATGCACAAGAAGTATATTCAGGAGAGGGGAAAACCATCATATTTTGCTATAGGCTGAATAAAGGGAAGACCCTGAGTGCTTAAAACATAAATATGGAGAAAGTTGTATCCCCCCAGACAAATGTTACATTAGAGAGACCCTTATTTTATACGAGACCAAAAGCCAGATGAAACCTTTGCAGCTTATATCACTGACTTGAGAAACAAAGCCAAAATGTGTAGATTTGGTGACTTGAAAGATGAGTTAATAAAGGACAGGCTTGTGTGTGGTGTTAATAGTGCTACAGTGAGAAAGATTTTGCTTCATGACAGTGACTTAACATTAAGCAAAGGCATACAGATATAGTAATAAGAGCATGGTTTCAGCAGCCTATTAAGCAAACGTAAACAGCATGCAACACATGGCAAGTAGAAACAGGCCTAAGTACATGGCAGCTGCAACCCCTATTGGTGTTGCAGGGAGGACCCATAGCTTTCTAGCAAGTTCCAGGACTAGCTCAGTAAAAAGAGCATGCTCAGTGCAGTATAAGAGTGAGTCAGCAAAATCCAGTTCAGTGTTGTGTTGTAATTGTGGTGTCAATCATGAGTCTAAAAGAGAGAAGTGCTCATTTGCATTTTGTCAGCAATGCCACAAGTATAAAAAATGGAACCATTTTCAAAAGTTTTGTAAAACAAGCAAGGCTCATTCAGTTGTAAAGAAAGGTCACTCAAAAAGCAAGTTGATCACATAGAAAGCTGCAACCATACTTTCCATGTAGATGGTGTATCAGTGGTTGGTGAAAAGATTAATCCACTAGATTTATTGACAAATAATGAAGTATTTTGTACTGTCCTGATAAATGTAAACCCACAGAGTTCAAAGTAAATATTGATTCATAATGTAATGTAATGTCAGCAGAAACATTTGCTAAAGTGAGAGCTGGTGAGCAACTTAATTTGGCCAATTGTGCAAAACGTATTGCTTATGGAGGGGAAGAGATTCAAACCAAAGGCTCAGTAATGCTTTCATACTATTTGTCTGGAAACAGTTACAGCTTGCAATTTTATGTAGTCTGAAGACCTGTGCAGTCATTGTTAGGTCTTAGACACTATTTGAGAATCAAACTGCTTTCTTTTACCAAAGACGTCCATCATGCACGTACATGTCCGATTTCCAGCTTCAGTAATGCTATTTTCTCAGAGTATGCTGATGTTTTCAATGACAAGCTAGGCAAACTTCCAGTTGTGTACTCTATGAAGTTAGACCCAGAGGTCAGTTCAGTGGTCAGACCAGCAAGTAGACTTCCAATAGCTATGCAGGACAAAGTCAAGGTCCAGTTAGACAAAATGGTGCAGCAAGATGTGATTTGTCCAGTTGCAGAACCAACTGAGGGAATATCTTCCATGTTAGCTGCTTATAAGAAAAATTCAGTTGAAATCAGAATATGCATTGACCCTAGACTTGAACAAGGCATTAAAAAGACCTCACCATCTTGTGTGCTCAGTCGAGGAGATTGTAACCCTCATGCCAAATGCCACTGTTTTTTACTGTTTAGATGCAAAGAGTTCATTTTGGCAAGTCATGCTTGATTGCAAATCTTCACTACTGACTACATTCAGTACCCCATTTGGTAGATACAGATTCCTCAGGATGCCTTTTGGAATAAATTCTGCCAGTGAAGTCTTTCAGTGTGCGATGGAGCAATTTTTTTTTTTCAGGCTACCCATGTGCAATAATAGTTGATTTACTTATTGGAGGTAATGATAAAGTAGAGCATGACAGAAACCTCAGGAAAGTTCTGGACAGAGTGCATGAAGTAAACTTAAAGCTCAATCCCCTGAAGTGTAAATTCAGACTACCAGAAGTTACTTATGTATGTCATTTATTTACCAGTACTGGCTTATGACCAGAGCCTGCTAAACAAGCAACCATTCTTGAGATGCCAGCTCCAGACAATGTCTAAGCTCTACAGCATTTTCTCAGAATGATTAACTATTTGGACAAATTTATTCTTGACTTTAGTGAGTTATCAACACCTTTGAGAGAGCTGACACATAAACATGTTGCATAGTCATGGTTAGAATAACACCAAAGCACATTTGATAACCTCAAACAGCAAATTGCTAACCCACCTACATTAAGATACTATGATGCCCACAACCCAGTAGTTCTTTCCTGTGATGCTTCAAAGTTCGGTCTTGGTGTACTTATTCTTTAAGAGGGCAGACCTGTTGCCTATGCATCTAGAACTCTTACCCAATCTGAGATGCAGTATGCTCAAACTGACAAGGAACTTTTGGCAATTGTGTCCGCATGTTCAAAGTTCCAGGATTATATTTATGGCTGAGCTATTCAGATAGAAACTGACCATCAACCTCTAGTCACTATTTTAAAGAAGCCTATGCATTCTGCTCCAGCAAGACTACAAAAATGATGCTCAAATTGCAGTAGTACAATTTCAAAATGGTCTATACTAAGGGTAAACTTCTTTATCTGGCTGGTATCTTATCCAGATCACTCAGAAATACCACAGAACAGCTTGATGTAGAGAATTTTGACTTTGATGTCATGGAAGTGCATAATTTTTCTACCACAAGACTTGATGAGCTGAGAGATCAAAGACTGATCCAATTTTGCAAAAGATCAACCACTTCATCAATGTAGGATGGCTGTCAAAGCAATCCTGTGTACCACCAGAAGTACAACCTTACTTTCCATACAGAGAGGAGATGCTGATGGAAGATAGAAGCATTTTCAAAAGTTATACAATGTGAATACATTCAGATTTTGCATCATGGCCACCCATGTTCTGATCCTACCAAAAAACGGGTGACAGGAGTAGTATTTTGGCCTTCCCTACTGAAGGACATTGATAAAGTGCTTTCTTCTTGCTCAGTGTGCAACAGTACTAAGACTCATTTGCAAAAAGAGCCACTTAAGCTCAGCCAAATTCCTGAATTACCTTGGTCAACAGTAGCAACTGACATATTTGAGTGAACGGTCAACATTACTTAGTGTTGGTAGACTCTTATTTGAACTGGTTCGAGATTGATTTGCTACCTAACCTAATGTCCTGTGCTGTTATTACAAAAATGAAATAACATTTCTCAGTCCATGGTAGTCCAACACAAAGTTATTTCTGACAATGGTTCTCAGTTTACCAGTCATCTGTTTCAGAGATGAGTGGGACTTTATCCATGTTACTAGCAGTCCTGAATATCCACAGTCAATGACCCTTGCTGAAAGTGCAGTACCGAGTGCAAAGCAAATCAAAGCATGACAATACTGAAATCTTCTTGAATGTATTCAGTCTCAGAAATATACCTGTGGCAACCAACTTGCCCTGCCTGCTCAGAGACTTCTAGCTAGGCAAACCACTACAACCTTGCCTATCAGTTCTAGTTTGTTGGTGCCCAATGCTAAAAACAACAGAGCAATCAATGCCCAACTTTAAGGAGCTTTTTTCTCAGAAGTCCAGCTATGATAAAATGAGCAGATTTCTTTGTCCGTTAAAAGGAGGAGAGACAGTCAGAATGCAAATGGCGAAAGGCTTCGATTGAATTGGTCAAGTGAGAGGTATATGTACTGACCCAAGATTCTACTTAGTGGAATCTGAGGGTACAGAGTACAGGAGAAACTGCAGACATCTTCTTCCTGTATTCGAAATGATATCGCAGCTTTGCCCCTGTGATACAGACTCTAGATCTCAGAGCAATCCAGATAATGTTCGTACCGAAGAACGTCACATCCATTCCCATTCCTCATGATGTCCTAGATGTCCCTGAAGTTGAATATTCCTTGAAGACAGTCCCTGTTGCTAGATCCAGATCCAGTTCTGACTTTTATGTTACACGATTAGGTCATATTTCCAGATCTAGTGTAAAATACACATCATCTTGGACATAAATTGTTTTCTACGGGTCTGATTTTGTAAAATTGCATGTCAAATAATTAGTTTTGTGTAACTGCATGTCAAAAAATAATTTCTGCAAATTGCATGTCATTCAGACTATTTTTCAGAGGGAGGATGTAGGTCAGATCATGTGTTTGTACCTTTAAGAAGCATTTCCAGATGTAAGCACATGCATATAAATGTTGAACAAGTGGAGGCAGCAGTGCCATTTTAAGAGAACAGCCAGAGTGTTAACATGTATGAGTTTGTTAGTCAGTCCGTTTAGAAGTCAATTTAAGTTACAAAGCCTCATTTCTGATGTGTTTGTGTGTAATAAAGCTGCATGAACTGAACCCACGAATGTTTGTCTGTTTTATCCTGACTAGACAAGCAACACTTCCTAAGTGTGCAATAGTCAGGAGTGAGTCACCACACCATACATGTGCAATATGAACATCAGAATGCATCATACTACAACTGATGAAGTGCAATATTCTAAGCAATCACAATATGAAGTCATAATCTTGCAATACTTACTAGTATAATACTGTCTAAGGCAGTGATGGAAAACCTTTTGGGTTCAGCATGTCAAACATTTGGGAGATGCCTAACTTGACTCTGTTGGTGTGATAACCCTCCCCTCCAACAAAAATAAATGAAAAAAAAATAAAATAAAAAAACAGCATAATTCTCAATAGATCAGGGATAAATCTTAACAGAATTAGGGACAAATCTAGACATGGACAGCTTTAAACTGCTAGTACAAGCAATTTGAGACACTGACAGAAAAATGAATGTGACTCAATATATATTTTCTGAAGTAAAATAAGTCTATAAATCTAATCATTATGAAGTGTAAAAAGTCACCAGTTTTAAAAGGGATTAAGAGGGATAGTTGAGAGTAATGTAAAACAGCACACGCTTAGAAATGCAGACTACTTGCCCTTTAAGTGTAACCATGGAGAGAAAATGTCAGTGCTGTCCTTGCAGACTATTTAGAAAGTATACTGAAATGGTCTTTGAGGTTACCTCTGCAGCAGTATTGTTGAATTGGCTCCTGGTACAAAAGAATTCAATGCTCTTCACATGAGCAATGAATGCAAAAGCAGCATCTCTGGTAACACGGATATTGGTGATAGCTAGCATGTCATAGGTTTGCCATCACTGGTCTAATGTCTTCCTGTCCAATTGTGGTAATTTACTGTGTTAATATTTTAATTATTACTGTATGTGCATTAATCTTACTGCCATTCAAACCATATGTTCATTGTTATATCCTGCACAGGGACCAAAGCAATATCATTTCATTCAGCTTGCACTGCTGTGTACATCTGATCAACAATAAAGTTACTTTGACTGACAAATACATGCCATCATGTTTAAACATGTGGGGATGCTCTATACATTTCCATTTCTTAAAATGGGACATGTTTTTCATGTAGGTATTTACCCCCCCCCCCAAAAAAAAAATTCATTCATTTTGACACAAACTGTCCTTTCCCACATCCTCTATTTTTGCTCCTGCAAATATATTTGATATTCATCATCTTCTGCGCAAATGTACGTACTAGCTCCTCTAATAATTGAATCTCTAATTATAAAAATATACATCTTTTCTGACCAGAAATGAAGGATTTTCTAATTCAGTAATATATGGTCTATCAGTTGTTACAAAGGAATAATTGTCATCACTGTTAGTCTTATTAAATCCCATGGTTTTCATTGCTTATTACATTTGCACGCATGCAATTTCTCATTCAGTTGGCTTTGTACATCCACAGCTTGAGCCATGTTGTCAACTTCTTTCTCTCTCTCTTTTTTTTTTTTTTTTCTTACAGTAATCCTCTTCAATCCTTCTACATTCAGTTTTGATTTCATCCTTTTCACTTGCCCCTTGCCTCTTTTTTCTACCTTCTCTTTTGGAAAAAGAATGCCTTTTTCTGTAGACTGAAGGTTTTCTGATAGAACAGTATTATCATTCTCTGTAATCTGTGTTATATAACAAAGCCCTTTTTAGTATGTATTCTATTTGCTTTATAGACATTAAGCAGTTTATGTTTCTTTTTTTATATTTGTTCTGAACTGCTTTCTTTCTTTTTTTATTTTCCTCTATATGCTGTGACAACTTAGATTGATGAATACTTGTATTCAGAATTTCAAAATTGTCAGTGGTATTACAGTGTTCACTAGGGGATGAGTAATCTTTACTGACAACAGACTTCCTTTCCTAAATGTGTTCTATTTGCTCTTTGCCTAACATATTTACCTCAGTCCAGTCATTAATATATGCAACAGTTCTCCAAGCTGTGCCAATTGCAAAAGTGCAATCATCATTAGTAAGTCTAGATTTAAGGGTCTGTATTACCATATCGAATTGTAACAATCTCGAAAGCTCATATGAGCGAAAATGCAGGTAAACAAACTTGCTTTTTTGGGGTCACGGTACAGTGAGGATTGGAATATTTACCCTTTCCTCACTGTAGTGTGACCTCGGAGTTGGAATATGTATTTAGCGGGGGGTGTGATAGTAAGTTTATTTACCTGCGTTTTCACTCATATGAGTGTTCAAGATGGTTACCATTCTATATGGTAATATAGACCCTAGATTTAACTGTAGTAATGTTAAGCAAATCATCCAACTTTTGACATAAACACAGATCCCCAGTATTATCTATCAGGTGTAACCTTTAAATATAAACAGCATTTAGTACTCTGTATAAGGTACTTGTGTATTAGCAAATCATTAATGGCATACTCATTTAAGGAATCCGTTTTCAGCTGCAAATGAATAAAGAATTCTAAAAGAAAAGGATAATCACAATAAGCTACCGCAGAATTCGAGAGATTTGAAATAAACTTTTTTATGCGAAAACTCACACAAACAGTATGCAACTAAATATCAAATTAAGTGCAATAAAGTTACTTCTCTGACTGTACCAGTTGTAAAAGTCCTTTAAAAGCTGGAATTCCTGGCAATATTGTACTTGAGGGCCTCACCAGTTCATTTTGTGCAAAAGTGGGCGTGTTGCAAATTGAGTGACAGATGCACTGGACCCGGGCTGTGCAATTGTCTGTAAATTACGAAACTGGCCTGTGACGTCCTATTCTCAAAACAATCGTTTCACTGTGCATCGAGTCAAACAGAACAAATTCAAGAAGTTTTATGAAATATCAATAATCAACGGTTTTTACAAGTATAGCTGTATTAATCGCTGTTCTAAATAAGCCGGCTTCATGCTACATTTTCAAAAGTCTTATCTATTACATTTACCTTTATATATGTTCCGGTCTGGTCTCAAAAGAAAAAAAAATGTAGGTACGAATGTGTGTGTGTTTGTGTAAGCTGAAATAACCAGTAATAAAATAAGTGGACATAGGAGCATAGAAAGAAAGTACCACAGTCTTACCTAAATCTTTCTCCTCAGGGTCACAATGTGAAGCACAGTGTGCTAATAAAATAACTGTATTCAGAATAAGCACAGATGTAATAATTTTTTGGCGATATTGTACTTGTAAGGACTCCCCTTGTGAAAGTATTGTTTTCTTTTTACATTTTGTTGTATGTTCGGAGGGGATGCATAATCATGAATGACATCACAGGGTGGGTTTTGGGTGGGGCTTGCTACTGCGCATCTGGTGAGGCCCTCAAGTACAATATCGCCGAATTCCTTTATATTACAGTATCTTCTACTCACTATTGCTCTTAGTTGCACCTCTTTTTAAGAGTAAAGATGAATAAATTACAAACCAAGATCAGATTATTACAGAAAAGCTCTGGAATTATCTTCTCTGCAGTCTGTTTATATTGAGAGATGACTAGGCCCCTTAGGATGGCTAGAGTTTACCTGTCTAAAACCTATCCCTTTCTAGCAAAAACAGTGAAAATTCAGGGAAAACAAAATATAAATCAAAGTAAATCTTCTTGTCTATAAGTTATTCCTTTCTTCCTATAAACAGTGAAAAATAGTGGTAAAATAGAATATAAATCAAAATACATCTTCTCTTACCAGGCAACTGCACAGTCAATCACAAATCAACATAGGGTTGCTCAGTTAAACTGATTTGAATCGATACTTTAAAGTTATGCAGTTAAGGTTCATACACAATGTAAACAGAAGTTTAATGGGGTGATAATGAAACAGGTGAGAGGTCTGAGAAATAATGACAGAGTAAGATTTTGGATGCAGATCCTTAAGAAGAACAACCATATAGATTATATTATATTCATAAATTTGCCAAAAGCATTATAAGAACTAAGCCAACATGGGAATGCAGAAAGGAGATTTTTGCCAGTAAGGGATGACTGCAAGTAGGGGTATAGAAATAGGCAAAATAAGCTGGAATGTACTGGAGAAAATTGGCAAAGGAATGATAGTATTGGGAGCAAATAACTCCAGAGGAGAATAAAATCAAGCAGAGATTGAACTACAGATTAGAGACAGCTTCCCCTACCAGGGATAGATATCAGTGTATAGGCAAAGAAAATGGGATGAGGGATATTAAGCAAAAGACCAGCATGTGCAGAGCTTTTAGTCAAGTCTGGAACAGAAGCAGCTTCTAAGTAGGGTAACTGTATGACTTAATGAGAAGAGGTTAGAAACAACTGGGATGAGAGACTGGAAAGGCAATTTACAAAGGAACAGTGGGAAGATGTCTATATGGCTCCCAATGTAAACAGCAAAGTCTACAAGGTTTAAGCATTTTGCTAGAAAGTGTTTGCATAGTAATGTTTATATCCCAAGTAGATGTCATATATAATTTTTACTCGGGTAGATAAATGCTGTAGGTGTGATGGAAAAGAAAGGTAAAGTACAGTTGTGTACACTTACCATAAATGTAGATGTTCGAGTGTATTCACTGTTGCAGTCATTACATTTGGGTTATCTGCCTGCAGGTCACCCTCAGCCAGCCTGAATATCAAAGTCTTGAATCTCTAGTTCGGATACTGTCTCTTCTTCCATGAAGTCAGGTTGTCAGGGGTATAAAACATGCAGCTGATGCCATTACATCAGTTTTTCTTGCCCCAGATGTCAGGTGCCCCCATAATGGGAAGCAATTATATGTTAGGTTACACCTCCAACAAAAAGCAAATACACCAGAAAGCTGAAATACACTAAACAAGATAGCCAAGAGAAGTCAGGGGGCTGGAGGGAGGGTACCAGGACTGCAACAGTGAATACACTCAAACATCTACATTTGTGGTAAGTGTACACAACTGTATTATGTTCTTCATGTTTCACTGTTGCAGTCATTAAATTTGGGTTGATTCCCAAAGCTAAGGAAGGGAAGAGGAAGTTAGAGAGCATTAGGACCAGCTATTAAGCCCTGCAAGACTGCAGTGGCAAAACCAGCTCTGGATTTAGAAAAAATAGGCATGTGGTAATGCTTGGTGAAGGTATGCATAGAGCTCCAGGTAGCAGCTTCTAGGATGTCCCTGGTAGGGACACCTCTAAGAAAAGCTGTAGAGGTAGATGCAGCCCTGGTGGAATATGATCTTATCCCCCGTGGGGTAGGTTTTCCATGGTGCTTATAACAGAAATGAATGCAATGGGCTATCCACTTAGAAATGGTTTGCTTTGAAATGGCCTTCCCCTCTGCCCCTGTAGCACATCCATCTAGCAGCTGTTCAGATTTTCTGAGAGGCTTAGTTCTGTCCAAATAAAATCTAAGTTGTCTGTGCATGTCCAAAGAGTGCAGTATTCATTCTCCTTTGTTCTGTGGATTAGGGAAAAAAGCAGGCAAATGAATGGACTGATTAAGGGCCACACTAGACACCACCTTGGGCATAAATGAAGGATTGGTCCTGAAGGACACCCTGTCTGCATGGAATATGGTGAAGGGCTCCACTGCCATGAGGGCCTGTAATTCAGACACTCTTCTTGTTGAAGTGATGGCTAGAAGGAAGGCTGTTTTCCAAGAAAGGAATTTCAACTCTGCAGTTGCAGCTGGCTCAAAAGGAGGAACAGTGAGCTTTTCCAATACACAGTTAAGGTCCCAGGCTGGAGTTGGGGCTCTCCTGCGTGGTCTTAAATTTTTGGCCCCTCTGAGGAATTGCTTTAGCAGGGGGTGAGAGAAGAGGGGTGGTTCAGTATTATAATGTGCTGAAATGGCAGAGGCATGAACTTTAATTGACGTGAAGGAAAGGCCTTTGTGGAGCATCTCTGTTAAGTACTGAAGAATATGTGGTAAGCAGGGCACCGTTGTTCCCATCCCCTGAGTCTGGCTTCAGGAACAGTTTCTTTTCCACTTTTCAGCATAGGATTTTCTAGTACTAGGCCTCCTTGCCTCCAGAATGACATCTAGCACCTGCTTACTGAGGGATGCTATTGGAGAGCTCAAGGAATTAGCCAGGCTGCAAGGTTCAGGGTTTGAAACTGAAGGTGCAGGATCTGGCCCTCCTGCTGGGAAAGCAGGGAAGTGATCTGAGGCAGGTGCATGGTTTCAGCAGTGACATACTGCACAAGTAGGGGTACACCAGTGCTGGCCTGGCCAGTCTGGTGCAATCAGATTTGTCCTGTTTGCTCTTTAGCAGAACTTTCGAGAGGAGAGGAAGAGGGAGAAAGGTATAAACTGAGAGGCTTTACCAGGGGAAGGACAGGGCATCCACTTTCCAAGCTTGACTGTGAGGAGTCCTTGTGCAAAATTTGTCCAATTGGTAGATCTGAGGGGAGACAAAAAGGTCCATCTCTGGATTCCCCCATTTGTTTCTCAAAATGTTGAATATCTTTGGTTCCAGTTTCCACTTGTGTGGGACCATGAGATTTCTGCTTAGGACGTCTGCCAGTGAATTTAGCTTGCCTGGCAGGAATTGAGCTTGTGGGTGCACTTGGTAGCTCAAGGCTGTGTTCCACAGAGTCATGGCTAGTCTGCAGAGAGGGTACGAATGGGTTCACCCCGCTTGTTTATGTACCACATAACAGTGGTGTTGTCTGTCTTGACCAATAATTGCCTGGAAGAATGTGGTCCTTGAAGGCTGTCAGGGAATTCTGTACAGCTAACATTTCTTTTTGAATGACATGCAGGTGCATCTGACTTGGGTTCCATTTGCTCTGAATGCACTGCCCTGCCAAGTGAGCCACCCATACATAGTCTGATGCATCTGTTGTTAGGGTTTGGGCGGCAAGGGGTAGAGTGAATGGGAGCCCCTTGTTGTGGTAGCAGGCCTCTGCCCACCAAAAAGGAACTCTGTCTTTATACAAGGAATGATAGGAATCATTGATTGCAGGTCCTGAGAATGTTGACACCATAGGCTTTTTAGATACCATTGTAGTTTCCTTATATGCAGTCTTGCATATGAAATTAGTAGAACGCAAGAGGCCATTAACCCCAGGGCTTGCAGGATTTTCCTTGCAGATAGCTGGGTCTTTGTGGCCAGTAGTTTGAAGTAGGCTGTCAAACTTGTTTCTCTGGCGTGAGGTAAGCCATCTGGAAAGTTGTGTTCAAGCTTGCTCCCAGGAATACAATTTGTTGGCAGGGTACTAGATGAGATTTCTTTTCGTTTATGGTGTACCCCAGTGAGGTCTGAAGTTTCTTTACAAATGTCAGATGTTTTAGTAGCATGTCTTGACTTTCTGCTTGAATTAGACAATCGTCCAGGTATGGGTATATTTGAATATTTCTTTGCCTGCAAAATGCAATTACTGGAGCTAGGCACTTTGTGAATACCCTGGGTGCAGTAGATGAGCCAAAGGGAAGTGCAGAGAACTGATAGTGCATGGAACCTGCTCTGAAGCATAGGTATTTCCTGCAAGATTCCCTTATTGGAATGTGCAGGTAAGCTTCCTTTAAGTCTAAGGTTGCCAACCAGGCATCTTTGCCTAGCATAGGAAGCAGCTGTTGAAGTGTTAGCATTTTGAATTTTGGGATTACTAAAAAGGTGTTTAGAATGGAGAGGTCCAGGACAGGACGCCAGAAGCTGTCTTTTCTGGGTACCAGGAAAAGTCTTGAGTAAAAACCCTGTCCCCTTTCTTCTGCTGGGACAGGTTAAATAGCCCTGATACTTAGCGTAAACCTGCTGTTGGGCCTCTGCCTACTGATTTGGGGGTAAGTCTGGCCAACTGTTTGGGGTTGGTAAGGTGAAAGTGGAATATGTATCCTTGGAAAACTATATTTAAAACCCATTTGTCCTAGGTAATGAGTTCCCAGTTTTTTGCATGCCGGGCTATCTTTCCCCCTAAGGGAGCATGCAGCTGAGCAGGGCTTGGAAGGTTTAAGGTTAAGTCATTGTGACATTTTTCCATAGGGCAGTGTCTTACTACTTCCAGCTTTGGAAGTGGGAGCCCCCCACTGCTTAGGCCTGTGAGTACCTTCAGACTGTAGCCTAGGTGGTCTGCTGTTCCTGGGTTTGGACTGAGAAGGCCTGGAAGAGACAGGAAAGGACCAGTTCTTTGAAGGCCAATGCCTACTAAATCTGGGAGGCTGTACTTGCAGGAAATCTTTAACAGTTTGCATAGATTTAGCTTTTTCCTCCATCTTTTTAATAATTACTTCTGCTTTGTTACCAAACAGGCAGTCTTGGTTTAAGGGAGCATCCAGTAATTTAGCTTTAACATGATCTGGCAAATTTTGCTCCTTAAGCCAAGCATGCCTTTTAAGAACAGACCCAGTGACAGCAGCCCTGCAAGATGCTTCTAAAGAATCAAAACCACATTGCAAAGTATGTTTACCAGCTTGTTCAGCAGAGTGCATTAAATCCTGTAATTCATTATTTTCAGCACAGTCAGGAATCAATATCATTTTCTGTTTAAGCAGTCCCATAATATGTTGCTGATACTTTAACATATAAAACTGGCAGTTTAAGGCCCTAATGGCCAAAGTAGCAGAAGTGTATACTTTCTTACCCCATCTGTCCAAGGCCCTGGAATCTCTATCAGAGGGGGTAGGGTTTTTTGGCAGTAGCAGCCTTAATGCCTTTAGGTCCTTGGGAAATGGTCTCTGGGTCCGCAGCAGGATTCTTGAAGAGGAACTTGTGAGAGTCAGGTACTCCGTAACACCGGTCAGGTTTCTTGGGAGATGGAGGTAAAGTGTCTGTGGCCAGGCTAGATTCCAAGAAGGCATCATCTACAATGTCCAGGACAGGAGGGATAGCTAAAGGCCTGTGTTGAGGGAGGAGTAAGAATTCCTTAAGCCTCTTTTTGGAATCAGAGTAATCCTTACTTTCCCAGCAGAAATGCTCCCTAAGAGTGTGCAAGATTTCACCAAAGGAACAATCTTCTGGAGGGGAAGCAGAGGGAATGGAATCCTCTGCATCAGAATCCTCATAGGTAGATAAGGGCAAATCCTGGTAATCAGAAGAAACAAATTTCAGAATCCTGATCAGAATAATCAGAAGGAAAATCAGTTCTAGGTCTCCTAGAGGGAGAAGGCTGGCTTCCCCTAATTAAAGTAATAAGGTCTTCAGCCATTCTTATCATTTGTTTTTTAGGCATATGGGCCTGACCATGCGATTTGGACGTTGGTTTTCTAGGCGTGGGTCAAGTTTTTAGGCCTTGAAAAAGAAGATGGTGTCTGTTTGAAATTCAAGTCTGTAGGCCTGAATACACCTTCAAAAGCCGGTGCCTGCACATCGGCTCCAAATCCATCCAAGGTAGAGACATCCACAGGTTCCATAGTCGAAGAAGCATCTCGCGGCATACCGGACTCTGAATGGGTCTCCATAGAGGACTGCGAATCTGAAGTAGCGGATATCAGGGGCTGCAAAAGCACCTCACTGAGTACCTGTGAACTGGTGACTAGCTTAACAGAAGTGTCATCAGCAGCTTTGGACCTATGTGGTCTGTCTTTGTCTTTATCTTTACATTTTTTTGGAATGTCGGGAGTCAAATGGCTTACCAAAGCCATTTCTGGATAGTTAGAGTACCAAAATAATTTGCTGCAAAAATAAACAGACGGATAGTTTGCAGGTTGAATAAGGCACAAAAGCAATAGCGAGGGACGTCGTGGTCTGAGCCTAAGCAAGAAATGCAGTACGAATGAAAATCTTTATGAGGCATTTGCTTTCCACAGGTAATACAATTGTTAACTTTTACTGACATCGGATTAGAGCAAGAAAAAGGATCCCCATGGGGTAATTAGCTTTTTTGCAGACCGGTTCTGAAACACGAAAATGAAAATTTCAGGAGTCGGCCGAGCGGCACTTGTGAACTGCTTCTGCTTTGGGCACCGTGCAGCAAGAAAGAATGATGTAATGGTGTCGGCTGCATGTTTTATACCCCTGATGACCTGATATCATGGAAGAGACAGCATCCGAGGTAGGGATCCAAGACTTTGATATTCAGGCCGGCTGAGGGCTACCTGCAGGCAGATAACCGAAATGTAATGGACTGCAACAGTGAAACATGAAGAGCATCTGTGAATGTGTTTTTGGGAGTATATTGATTTGTCAGAAATATTGGGGGAGCAAATGGATACAACTATGAAAAATATTATTTTGAGTTGGGACACAGGATCTGAACTGCCTACACATATAGTAGGGCCTTACTATGTTTAATGCTATTGGCTGCCAAAAAAAGCAATTACTAGAAAATGGAAATTAAAATCTAAACAAGCTGTAATTGAAATAATAGACATCTTAAAGGAGACAAAAACTACATGTGGGATCTTTACAGAAGGGAATGAGAAAATTACAGAAAAAAATGAAAGGAATTTGTGGGAACAATACATGCAGAATAATATTCAGGAGAAGAAGTAAGGTATAAGAGAATACAGAAATCAAGCAATTTATGTAATGCTGTAGTGAATAATTTTTAAAAGATAGAAAGCATGTATAATGTGTAATATATGAATTTAATAAATGTTGAAAAGAAAAAAAAAAGGATTCATTAGATAAATTAAAATATAATAACCAGTGGGTATAAACACTGTATGTAATCAAAATTACCTATTTATTTTAACATTTGTCACTCAGGAAAGTCAGACTTGGAACTAAGCCAATTTTTAGTGGAGGCCCATGGAGAAATGCTCTAGACACATGTCTTTGTAATGTGGGAGGAAACTGGAGCACCCAGAGGAAACCCACACGAATGCAGGGAGGACACGCAGATTTCACACAGAAGGCACCCCAGCTGAGAATCAAACTAGAGAACCTCTTGCTGTGAGGCAACAAAGTTACCGCTGCACCACTGAGCCATCCATGTATTTAGATAACTTAAGTATGCTTGTGATTTCATGATCTCATTATAAGAGAGTTTTCTTATAGAGCTTTTTTATTACAAATGTTCCTGTTTTGGTTTAAGCAAATCTTTTTTTAATGGATTAATCACTTTATTACTAAACATATACAGCCCTCTTATGTAATTTTTTTCTTGGACCCCCCTCTATAGCAGTGAAGCTAGAGAATACATATGGGTATCATTAAACAGCAGTCTTACAAGTCAAAATATATACATATTTTTTATGCAGATTTACAAGTCCTTTTGAAGATGACTGAGAATGATTACACAACTTAATGAAGGCTTGAATATTTTAAAAAATTGTACATAAGGGCACATACTTTTCTGTTACTATTTTGTTGAATCTAATTTAAAGTGGAAGCTGCCCATCACAAGGACTTTCTATACAATAAACCTGAAACCGGGCAAGGTCATAAAATGGTGCAGAAGACTGATGAACTATTTCAGAACTTTGCTCAGCATTACTACACCATGTTAACAGAGCCCCCAAACCCATATATTGGCAGTACATTTTTCTGTCATTACCAGCCTTTGCAAATTTCCTGACAGTCAATTTTAAATATTTGAAAGCAAAAGATGCATTGTATAATACAAGCAAGATGCACTGTTTGAACATCTTCAATTAATTCAGCTTTTTATTCTGCCATATCCAATTTTTGCATGTCATGACTTGTCTTCTAGGGCAATAACATTCAGAAAAAATGCAGGTATCAGAGGCTTTCTGCACATTTTTCATGCCTTCTGTAAAGATCCAGAAAATATATTATGTGTGTGGTTAAAATGCTTTACACACATGTAAAAGTTTCAATAAAACTTTGCGTATACTTTACAATAGACTGACCGATAAATAATTGTTGTCATATAATACACTAAACAGCTACAGCTTCAAATTTTGAAAAAAATGTTTTTTTAGTATCTGCTGTTTATTGTTGTCTTGCAGATGAAAAAATGGACATGTAATTACCTTTTTCCTTGGGCCAAGGATTAAATATCAATATCAGGATGTTTTTGTTCTCATTTTCTGCATCAGCACCACTTTAATCCAGCTAAAATACAGATCCTGGAAAGCGTTGTGAACAAGCTTTCATTGTAGATGAGTTTAACACAAACCACCGGTTAGGACTTAGTTATATTTGCACCCACAGCAGCTACTATTGCTAGAGTCTAACATTTGCATTCCTTCCTACAAATCAGGGTTTAAAGTGCACTCACTGCATTTGATCTGTAGATGTACGCATTAAAGAAGGATTAGCAGCCATTGATGGCCTACATGCTTTGAAATTCAGTGGATGATTTGTGACAAAAAAAGACTGCAGTTTTTCTGTGCTGCATACAAGTTGCTTTACTAGCTTCTTTTTCTGTTGCCTGTGATTTTCATTTATTCTTCATTTGGATTGCCAGAACTGCGAGATGAAAGAAAAAAAGAAGAAAAGTACGTATATCCCCATTTTTCACTGTGGATAAGGATGAGAGTTTCCCTGTAAAACACTCTAGGGATAACTCATCAAAGAAAAGAGAATACTTGCTGGGAAATGTCCCCTTTTGTACTGCAGTATGCACACACAGAATTATGTCACAACTTAATAGTCCAACAGAAAACACTCAAGCAACAGTCATCTAATGTTTTAGTTGAGCAACCACACATACAAAGTGATGAAAATGGAAGTGAAAGGTCATTATGCAGTTTGCTACTTTGTGCTTGATCTCAAAAATCTCATATCACACCCACCTGTTAACAGCTAATAAATGAAACTTTTAGTACAGGCATTCTTAGAATATGTGCGAGTTAATAAGTCTGCTGGACCCCTATATTTTATTTTTCTCACTCTGTAGTCACTGCAGCTCAGAGAGATTGGGCCGGATTCACGAAGGCTTGCATGGAGTCTTAGAGTATAGTAAGACTCCATGCAGCCAACATGTCCGCCGAGCGATCCAGGAACAGCCGGTAGGGGCATGCAACTGAGCTCTCTAAACTAGTCCTACACGGACAGGGCTGGGATATGCAAATTACCTCAATTGCAGGCGAAAGCCATGCAAATGAGGTAAATTTGCGATGCAGGAAACCCGAACCTGTCTGAGTGGGAGTAGTGTTATTTGCAGAAATGTACTCAGTTGATAACTGAGTACGGTTCTACAAATAGCAAAAACGGAGCAGTGTCAGCTGGAAAAAAAACATGCATTCACAGGAGGAAGCATGCCAATAGCCAAAAATACAGCCATTGGCAACGGGAAGTGATGCAAATTAAAAATAAAATAACTTTTTTTTATCCCGATCACCGGGGTTTAACCATAGAGCAGTGCCACGCAAACGCGCTGCGCCCTAAAAAGCAGAAAATTAATAATTAAGATCCACAAATGTGGATTTTATAGCTAAAATGAATTTACAATGCAAGGGAATGGCAGGCTGAAGACAACATGGCCACCGAGTAGGGGTTGCTAAGGGGGGAAGCTCAGTCTAAGAGATGTAACTGAGTAGAGGTTGCTAAGGGGGGAAGCTCAGTCTAAGAGATGTAACTAAGCATTAGTAGGCAATCCTATGCAAATAAGACTTAGGATAGTGAATCGCAAGTTTACATAGCAAATGAGCACAGTCAGTGGAGTGTAGGAGTAGGATAAGGGGAGTAACAGAGTAGAAGATAGGTGACATCACAGGGGGTATGTATGAAAGGAGTGAAGCTCATTGGAGCAGAGTGACATGTGTCAGCTTACATTTACACAATAGTGAAAGAGGTGTGTCAACAGGTAGGCCAGGTAAAGTCAAGAAATCGAAGGTGTATGCCGTGGATAACACCAAAGTTTCTTGCTGAGTGTGCATGCACGTGTGCGCATCAGTAAACCCGAATAAGACAGTGTGCGTGCATGTAAGCGTGTGTGCGCACGTGTAGGCTTGAGTAAGCATATGTAAGGCTGTGTAAACAGTTGTAAGCACGTTTGCACCGGTGTGCGCGCGTTGTAAGAAGAATAAGCAAGTTTTAGTCCATGTAAGTATGTGTGCGCGCATGTTAGCTGCTGTGTGCATGTTTGTGCATGTTTGTGCTTGTGTGCGTGGCACTCCCCCCCCCCCCCCCCCCGAGGAAACAGTAAGGAAAAAGGAAGCACACCAAATAGTGGAAGTTACCAGGGAGTACTAGCAGAGCTAGCAGGTGAAAACAATCAGAATCAGGCAATTACCCAGGCAGAACACTAGCCCAGCCCAGCACATAAAACTCTGCAAACAACAGTCCATTATGTTTCTCTCAAGAGACACTGCAACACTGCAGTAAGCTAATAGAAGTGAAAACTGAAAAGGCTTCACTGAGACAAAAATGTTAGGGGCTGCCATTGCTGTTATAAAGTGACATATGCAACATGCTGAGGGTGGTGATAATGCAAATGCTGCTAGACAACCCACAGTGAGGAGAGGGAGAAGAGTGTACAGGCCCAGGGTTACCTACCAGGGGCTACATGAGCTGGAGATAGTGGAGTGCTATAGAGTGGACAGAGACCTCTTGCAGCAAATTGTTGAGCTGTGAAGGCCACGCCTCACACACAGAACCAACAGAGGGGAACCCATCCCAGTGGAAACTAATGGCCAAAGAATATTAGCAACAGGTACCTTCCAGAGACCAACTGGTGATATGATGGGGATATCACAGGCATCAGCATCCAGGGTACTGCATCAGTTCCTGGATGCCATGTCAGCACATGTCGGTGATCATGTACATTTCCCCAATTCCCGTGAGGTATTGGCCAGCAATATGCATCTCTTCCAGCATACCCTGAGGTAGTGGGTGCAATAGACTGCACGCACATATGCATCAAAGCACCAGCCGGTGAGTGGGGTAGGGTCTACTTCAACCACAAGGGCTTCCCCTCCATCAACTGCCAGGTTGTGTGCAATGCCCAGGGCATAATACTGGATGTGTGTGCTGGCTGCCCTGGAAGCTACCCTGATTCCCATATCTGGCATCTGACACAGCTGTACCAGACATTTGCCAATGGGGACATCACACATGGTCACCTAGTGGGGGATGCTGGATATGCATTGGAGCTGTGGCTGATGACACCCATCAGAAATGCACACACACCTGAACAGGAACGCCATAATGAGACACACGCACAAACACAAAATGTAATCGAGTGTGTGTTTGGGCTGCTCAAGTCACAGTTCCGGTGCCTGGACACATCTGGTGGAGCCTTGCAGTACTCACCAACTACATGTACCCAAATTGTCATGGTATGGGCTATGCTACATAATATGATCCTGTGAAAACATCTGCAGCAGGACCAGCACAGGCCTAGGCCAAACAGACCCCCCACCATTGCCAAGGCCATCACAGGCAAAGAGTGACTCTGAGGAACAACCTGAGCCTGCCCCAGTAGGCAGAAGGAGGCATGCCCAGTATGCTTTGGCCTTGGCAAAGAAGCAATGCATAGCACATACACTGGCTCAGTAGGAACTCTGGAAATGATACCTCTCTCTGACCCGCACATATAGTAAAAGGGATGCCTACGTTGACACTACCTGCTTTCAAACATGTATAGGGAATGTAGTATGTGCATCCGACATAGGCAGCCCTGCATCAACACCTGAGGCATGATTGCTACGTGTTAAGCAATATAAAGCAGTGCTAAACAGCATTTACCATCATGAAGTCAATGTAAACAAAATCGCACACACCAACTACTACAAATGTGGTCAATGTAGAGTAATATTGGCCAATGTCCAGCAATGATGGTTAATATAGAGCAATGTTGGACAAGTTGGGTCTAGGTAGGGCATAGCTGAACAAATGCCAACATGCTCATATTTGCTCTACTGCCCCTAAGCAGTCTGGTCTGCTCAGTATGAAAATATAAGCAGCAATGGGCCTCGAACCCAGGATACTGTGCACTATAGTCATAGTACGGAACCACTAAACCATGACAGTAGTGCAGTGGTTAGCCTGTATGAAGAAATGTTGATAAGTCTATGCAAAGTATTTCATGGAAACCTTGCAGGTACAGCATAATCCCTGTCGAGTTATGACACAAAGGTGAGTCCTGCAGTAAGAATAGAACCTGACTTTCAACACATACAGTACAAATGTTAATAATGGACATGTAGACATCAACAAATGTAGTGGACCTCAGACAGCAACATACTGAAAGGTCACACTGGGCATGCTCACACACTTGAATACATGAGACAAATGTCAGGCAACAGAACACTGACAGTCTGAACTGGGCATGCTACACACTTAGGCCATGTTGGAGTAAAGCATTGGGCCACACATAGCAGGCAGTTGCATGGGTTAACCCAGGAACCTCTCACTACACAGCAATCTGCCCTGTGCACACACTTATAACAACAGACACGTATATAATATAGTGGAACCCTGCCATAAGCAAATATGTTCTGCAGATACCTAAGCGGTTCATATAAAGTGTGAAAGCAAAGATGATAAAAACCTGCAAACAGTATCACCAATAAACATTGTGCATCATGAAAATTATCATAGGTTCAGAAGCTGATACTAGGCTATCTGCCCTAGGGCATGTACAAGCATAGCCAGAATGTGTTTGGCTACTGCAACCCAGTCAATTCAGAGCACTGTGCCTGTGAATAGTAGGTCACACAAGATAGCCCATTTACGTTGTGTATTGTGCCTCTGTCTAGCAGGGACCCAGAAGATATCCCATGGGTAAACATGCAATCATAAATTGTACTGAACACGTAGATAGAACAAAACTCTGAGAACAACAGTTGTCACAGAAACACAGAACTTTAATGAAGCTTTCGGGCTCTCAACCCTTCATCAGCATTACACAATATACAATTTACATCATTTAAATAGAGGAACAGTTAAAATCACATGATCAACCAGCCAATGAATTTTAAAAAGTTTTTTAAAAGGGAAATGTTTAAAACATGAGAATATGTACAAATAATGTGTTATGCATAATATATTACTTAAATAATATTTTATAAGTTATTTAATTGGCGTTTAACTAGTATTGGTTTTATACTAGTAGTGTTATTTAATCCTGGTGGAGTTTCAGCCTGTAGTCTTATTATCCACTCTAGTTCTCTTGTTTCTACAAGGTTATTTACATCGCCCCCCCTCATACCCACTTATATTGCATCTATACATCTGAATCTAAAAGTATGTGTATTGAACTCACATATATGCTTATATAGGGCATTGGTCTGTATTTGTCTGTTTATTTCAGACCTATGTTCAACTATACGGTCTTTCCACCTCCGTATAGTCTTCCCTACATAAAATGCTTGACAATTCACACAAGTGGCAAGGTAGATAATTTTTGTGGTGTTACAATTTGCATTGACATGAAAATAAAATTTCTTATGTGTTGTGGGGTGTATAAAAATATTGTCCCCTTCAAAAATATCAGCACAGCAGGTGCAGTTATAACATTTATAGGTCCCTTTATTACTGTAACCAACACTGTGCCTTATGTCAAAATCCTTATAACACAACATGTTTTTCATAGATTGGTTATTTCTGTAAGCAAAACTAGGTCTGGATCCTACTATAACACTTAACTCTGGCATAGCCATAAGTATAGGCCAATTTTTATGTATTATGTTACTAATTTGATTAGAATAACCCGAGAAGGCTGTTGTATATCTTAATATTGTTTCCTTCTTTTTAATAGGCATTAAATTACCATGATTTGCATCTATATTCTCCTCTAAAAATATTGGTTTATAGCTTGTTTTCCTACCCTCAGCTATCATATCAATATTTTTCTGTATAATAATTTCAGAATATCCACTTCTTAAAAATTCAGCTTTCATTATAGATGTCTCATTCAAATATACCTGCTCTTCTGTTGTTAATCTACTTATTCTGATTAATTGTGACTTAATTATGCTTTTAAACACATGTGGGGGGTGCATACTATTACTATCTAGATATCTTATTGTATGCACATCTTTTTTATGTACCATAGTGTGTATTACTTCATCCTTTTTATACACTTTCACATCTAAAAATACAATCTGTAGAAAGTAATGGTAGTTCTAAAAAACTAAGTCTGTTCATACCACAATTATCTCCAGTTATCTTAGCATTCACTAATATTGTTGAATCAGAATTGAGATCTCTGTTTAGTAAATGTGATAAAACTAAGATGAAATACAACCTTACCTATAAAGAATATTTAGCTCTCAAAGATCTGAAAAGAAATAATGATGTAATAATAAAACAAGCAGATAAGGGAGGGGCTGTGGTTCTAATGGACAGAATATATTATATGAATAGATTTTCCAGTTTTTTATCTGACACTAGCACATTTAAAAAGGTAACATTTCAAGAAGAAAAAAATTGTATAACACAAGTTAACATGGCTATTTATGATATGCAGATAAGCAATGACATCTCAATTGATATATTCAACTACTTCTCTACACCATGTCCAAAGATCCCCCAAATATACGGGATTCCAAAGATACATAAGTCTTTAGAAGAACCCCCCCTGAGACCTATTGTCTCAGGTAAGGGCTGGATAACTGAAACTATATCCAAATATTTACAGATCACTTTATCTGAATTACTACCTAAATGTGGAAGCATAGTGAAAGATAGCACACATTTCTTAAGGAAGCTTAAGTCATGGTATACAACAGCCTCCCCCAACTTTACTTTTGTAACTTTGGACATAGAATCACTATTCACTGTTATTCCTATTGACTATGGAGTAGAAGCCATTAGAAGGTTATTATTGTCTAGTACCAACAAACACCCTCGAGATGTGGAGAATATATGTTCTCTCCTTCACTTAGTACTAACAAACAATATTTTTATTTTTGATGGCACACCATATAAACAGCTAACAGGAGTTGCCATGGGTACATCTGTTGCAAATACTTTTGCGAATCTTGTATTGTTTCAATGGGAGAAGGAATATATTTTGAGTAACAAACATGCACTGAATATACATGTGAAAAGCTATGTTAGATTTGTAGATGATTGTTTTTTCATATGGGATGGTGCTGAGGAAGATCTTTTGTTTGTCACATATATCAATAACACTACAAAATTTTTTAACTTTAAAATGTGTTCATCATCTAATGAGATTGTATTTTTAGATGTGAAAGTGTATAAAAAGGATGAAGTAATACACACTATGGTACATAAAAAGATGTGCATACAATAAGATATCTAGATAGTAATAGTATGCACCCCCCACATGTGTTTAAAAGCATAATTAAGTCACAATTAATCAGAATAAGTAGATTAACAACAGAAGAGCAGGTATATTTGAATGAGACATCTATAATGAAAGCTGAATTTTTAAGAAGTGGATATTCTGAAATTATTATACAGAAAAATATTGATATGATAGCTGAGGGTAGGAAAACAAGCTATAAACCAATATTTTTAGAGGAGAATATAGATGCAAATCATGGTAATTTAATGCCTATTAAAAAGAAGGAAACAATATTAAGATATACAACAGCCTTCTCAGGTTATTCTAATCAAATTAGTAACATAATACATAAAAATTGGCCTATACTTATGGCTATGCCAGAGTTAAGTGTTATAGTAGGATCCAGACCTAGTTTTGCTTACAGAAATAACCAATCTATGAAAAACATGTTGTGTTATAAGGATTTTGACATAAGGCACAGTGTTGGTTACAGTAATAAAGGGACCTATAAATGTTATAACTGCACCTGCTGTGCTGATATTTTGAAGGGGACAATATTTTTATACACCCCACAACACATAAGAAATTTTATTTTCATGTCAATGCAAATTGTAACACCACAAAAATTATCTACCTTGCCACTTGTGTGAATTGTCAAGCATTTTATGTAGGGAAGACTATACGGAGGTTGAAAGACCGTATAATTGAACATAGGTCTGAAATAAACAGACAAATACAGACCAATGCCCTATATAAGCATATATGTGAGTTCAATACACATACTTTTAGATTCAGATGTATAGATGCAATACAAGTGGGTATGAGGGGGGGCGATGTAAATAACCTTGTAGAAACAAGAGAACTAGAGTGGATAATAAGACTACAGGCTGAAACTCCACCAGGATTAAATAACACTACTAGTATAAAACCAATACTAGTTAAACACCAATTAAATAACTTATAAAATATTATTTAAGTAATATATTATGCATAACACATTATTTGTACATATTCTCATGTTTTAAACATTTCCCTTTTAAAAAACTTTTTAAAATTCATTGGCTGGTTGATCATGTGATTTTAACTGTTCCTCTATTTAAATGATGTAAACATGCAATCACCCATCCACTTGAGAAGATCACCTGTAGGTGGTCAGTGGGTGGCTCTGCCTATGCAAAACTGGGACTACACTCCGGAGTGAGTGGAGGCTTTCTGATAATAATCTGTCCCCCCAGCATGTCCTTTTAACATCAGTGCCAAGGTATATGTCCCAGGAGGGTGTAGCAGCAAGGGAGTCTGATATCCTGAGGTGGAGCATGTCCAGTAAGTCTGGGTCAGATATTTCCTTCAACTACAGGCACACAACACATCCGTGTAGCTGGTAAATGACTGAGTAGAGCTGGAGTTACTGTATCGGAACTGTGCAGGGCATCTGTGCAAGTCCCTACATCTACTCGACGAGTAACATTTGTGGCCATTACAGTTGCTGCAGGTGTCAGGTAAGGTACATCCCAAAGGTGGCATAGTAACCAAGCATGGTCGTGAAGAGTATAAGGGCACAATGACCACACGTGATCAACATGTGAAACCATGTGGGATATGGTGGGCTATGTAGACGCACTGTCTAACCACTATGGCAATAGGATTGTCAAAGGCGAGAGTACGAACAGGTCATGTTCCCAAACCCGAACTACTACTGTATATAATGGATTACAACCTATGTGGTAATGTGTGGGCATCTTGTCATCCTCAAAGGGGATGACTATGCAACTAATGGCATGTAGCCGTGGGCCATGTCTCAGGCACCAGTCAACCTATCTCTGTGAGACCCTGTATGAGTATGCATGTGCCAGCAGGAGAGCTGATTATGGCAACCAGTTTGCAGTCATCTGCGAACATGGGCAGCCATATCCCTCCTGTGATAGCCTGTATATCACACAAATATATACTGAACAAGAGAGGTCCCAGGACTGAGCCTTGTGGGATGCCAGGTGGAATTGGTGTATAGTCAGACATGGCACCCGAAACACTGAGCATGTGGGTGCTATCCCTGCTCCATCGATATTGATGTTGGTGAGCCTATGCATAATGGCCGAGTGGGGTATTGTGTTGAAGGGTTGTGCAAGGTCCAGACAGGCTGTGTGAACAACCGTCCCAACACTGATGGACCTGGTAACTGTTGAAAGAATATGAACAGGTCCAACAGGCAAGATCTGCCCACAGCAATGCTGTAATGTGTAGGACCCAGTGTCTGTAGGTTTCCCATGTCTATGTGCATGAGTCCCATTACAATACACTCCATAGTTATGCGGAACAGGCTAGTTAGCCTTTTAGGCCAATATTGTCTGTGGTCTGTTGTGGCAGTATTCAGTGGAGCGGGACCACTATTGCTGTACGCCATTTCATGGGTACATATCCTTCAGTAACTCTTATATCGAACAGTGACGTAATGTGAGTGTTACATCTGTCATGAAGGCTGTGTACGACACAGGCTGGGACACCATCTGGTCCCATTGATGCTGTGTTGTCCGCTGTGGGGAGGGCAGCACTCAACTGTTTACTCGTGATGTCTGGGAGGTTACACTGTTGGTATGGACAGTACCACCTTAGGGGGGATGGGGGTACACATCTGTACTGAACCTGTTTGCCAGGATGATGGCAATGTCAGTGGGTTCAAGGTATGTTTAGTCAGTATGCAGTAACACACAGCATATCAGTGAATGTCCAGCCAGGAACCTGAATCAACTGAAGAAGGCCTTGTGAGTGTCTGACATGTCTGGTGCAATTGTCCGTTAGAAGCATGCCTGACAAATACCAGAGTGATTGTAGCAGTCCGCTAGTACAGATTACAGATGCCTTCCCTGTCTGGGATTGTGCTCTATCATGTAGTAGCTTCCTTCATTTGTTGTAAAGTGTATTAATGGCTGGGGTCTACCAGACAGGTCCACTGCCATTGGAGGAGTGAGTCCAGTTGTTATTTTGGATGTAACAATCCATGCAATCCACTAGGTGTCCATAGAATGTGTATGTAAAGGATTCAGCAGTCTGAGCCATGCTTACCACTGACCCAGGGTCTCTGATGGATACCACCGTGGTTTGGAGGAGTGTGATGTTTGCTTTTGGGAAGTTCACCAGGATTACCCAGGATGGGTGTGGGGACGGGATATAGATGTCCAGTGAGATAGAGTATGTTCTGCCCTTACCAATAAGGGGTATATCGCAGGTGTGGAACAGAGTCCCCATGTCGGTGATGATCATGTCCAATATGTTGTCCCCTCTTGTGGGTGTGGTGACCGGTTGTGCCATAGCATATGAGTTTAGAAATAGTAGCAACTGTGGGCGAGGGTGTTGGGGCCTGAGTACTATCCAGTCAATGTGTGGGTATTTGACGTCACCCAATATAATGGTGTTTGGGGAGACCTTCATATGGTCCAATGTTCCCAGGAAAGCTGAGTGAGGTTGCTGTGTTGGGGAGTGTGGTCTGTAGCAGGCAACAAACCAAAAGATAGATTTGCACAATGTTTGGTGCATATGTATGGTCCGTGATGCATTGTGCAGTGCTACCGACCCGGAGGTATGCGCATCTGTGATGTATATGGATACTTCCCCTATTTGTGTTGGCCATTCTGAGTTACGTGGTTAGAAAGCATGGTACGAAATACAACCTGATAGTGCTGGTGTGCATGTGGGAGCCTCAACCATGTGGCTGTTAGTGCACAAATATTGCTATCATCCATACTGAGGAGATTCCTGAGTGGGCGCAATTTGAGGGTAAGACATCTGGTGTTGAGCAGCATTACCCTCAGTGTCGTGTACTCTGTAATGTGTATGGAGGTGGTTCTGTCCTTTGAGCCCTGCTTAAATAGGGCAGTATGGTGGCGGCAAGTGCCTTAACCAGTATTCAAAAGTCCAAGGCTGACAGGTGCAAGCTGTCCATAGGGAAGCTACGTGGCATGTCGAGCATGTTACCCCAGGGTGACAGACACTGTATCCCCTTTGAAGAACACCAATATGTTAGCCAACTGTTAAACGTGATCAGTGTGTTGGTATACTGTGACATCATACTTGGTGAGTGTAAGATGCTAGACAAGGTCAGGGTAATACTGGGCTGGGCTACATGATCACAGAGTTCCTCTGTTCCATGTCATGTGGTCCAGGGAGGAATGTCTGAGGTTGTACGCACCAGCATGGACAATGATGGAGCCAGTCCTGGACTGGAGTGACCTGTGTGCATGTGTTATGTGGCGGATCCTGGCACCTGAGAGACAGCTCAAAGTGACTATTCCTCTGTCTGGCCTGGTGAGTGGGACGATAGTGTGTTTGACATTAAGTGTCACCTACAACATGTGTGTCAGGTGTGTTGTTTAGCCCAAAGGGCAGTGACTGTGTGGCACACTGACATTGTGAACTGTGTGACATGTGGGCATTGTAGTGGGGCAGCAGCTGTATGTGTGTCTGCTTTGGAGGTCTCTGCTCCTTAGGCAGAGTGTATGTAGAGCCTCCGAATATGTGCATGTGTGATAATGTGGTTTGTTTGCTGTCACTATTGGTATATTTGAGACTGATATGTGGTGTGTGTGGTCACCCTCACCACCTGATAGACTATGCCAGTCATGGGTCTAGAGAGCTCAGCGTCCTATATGTCAATATTGTTACATCTCCCACATATATGCGAGTGTGATGTGAGGAGGAGAGGGTTGTCTGTGTACATGAGGCAGATGTGACATTGTGTCATAACCACAATATTCACTAGCTGGACTGGAGAGTACACATGAAACCGACCCCTGGACATGCCAGTGTATTATGATGACATACTCTGTAGCCTGATCACAAAGGATCAGTAGGGTGTTAAGTGTGTAAAAGAGTATAACCGGGATTAGTGCTCAGGTTTGTCTGTGTTTTGTAAAGAGTAGCTGAGAAGGAGTCCAGACTGAGAAACATGACATGTCCTTCAGCTATGTAATAAATAGTAATGTACATGCATATATGTGCTGAGTCAGGGACAACTGTACTTTACTGACATTGCCGACATCCTGTCAGACAGGCCCATGTACACATACCCACCCCCCACTGACGATAGTCCCTGACATCATACCAGGAGATATCATGTGTAGAATGGCTGAACATCTCCCCCCAAAGCCGAAAGCATGGCAGCAATTGGATTACATTGTTTCCCAATATGTGTCATGCATGTACTACAGAACAAACAGACCCTGCACCTGAACAGTCTGTTGAGCCTTACCCACTCCACAGGAACCATCGAATGCGTTACAGCAACATATGGCACTCCCCACATGTGTGGGTGCACAACACACCATGGGAATTATAGTCCAGTAAGCCTATAAAGTCTGATCTGCAAGGCCATGGAGTGCATCATGGCAGAAGTCATAAACAGAGCTATTGGAAACCGACAAACATACAACCCTACAAACTGTGATATGTTCATGTGCAGATCATGGTTCCCAAGCATGCTACACCATTTGCAAGGCAGCCACCCAGGACATACATCATGGAACAGAGCTACACATGTCCCACATAGACTTTGAACAGCTCTTCATCAACATCACAGACACATGTCGCATCCACAAAACCAACAATCTATGCATAGATATATGTTGACATATAAAGGGATGGCAATGTGTCCACAGATAGATCATACAAGGTGAGACTCACGGGGTCCTGTACAAGCTGGTGATACCTGCCGACCTACATGGATCATTCCTGGGATTGCATAAAAATGTGTACACACATTACCATGTCCAGTCTGATGATGTCATCATCCTACAAATATACCAGGAGAACAGACACCACCCAGTAAAGTATATAGCGCGCCGTGTTAATGCATATCTCTCTAGTATCATAACATAGTTAGGTAGGGGTTTGAGTCCTACAAACGCCAAGTGTGTGTGTGTGTGTGTGTGTGTGTGTGTGTATGTAGGGGGGGGTGTGTATGTGTGCGATTTCCTTTGAGAGGAGTAGCCTTTTTGGAGACTGGGAAAACACAGGTACATCCCTCTTTGCAAAGTTTGATGTCAGCATCCTACAAATATTCAAGGAGAACAGAAACCACCCAGTAATGCATATAGCGCGCTGTGTTAATGCATATCTCTCTGGCATCATAACACAGTTAGGTAGGGATTTGAGTCCTGCAAATGCAAGTGTGTGTGTGTGTGTGTGTGTGTGTATGTGTGGGGGGCTGTATGCGTGTGATTTCCTTTGAGAGGAGTAGCCTTTTTGGAGACTGGGAAAACACATTAAAAGAGGTACATCCCTCTTTGGAAAGTCTGATGATGTCAGCATCGTACAAATATTCAAGAACAGAAACCACCCAGTATTGCATATAGCGCACCATGTTAATGCGTATCTCTCTAGTATCATAACATAGTTAGATAGGGATTTGGGTCCTGCAAACTCTGAGTGTGTGTGCACCACAGGTGGTCGTCAGTGCAGTGTGGGTTTTGCTTTTACTACGGTATGACATATGTTTCAAACAGTATGTGCATTGCACACATCGGGTATCTGCGTGTCAAATAAATTTGTGTACATGTGACCTCAATCAGTACATAGGTGTGAAGCCTGCATACTACATGAATACACTTGTAACCTTCAACATATTGTGCCGCTGCTTCTCAGATCATAGGTCACATATGTTTGTATGCGTCAAGACCGGCCAATGTAGCGATCCATGGCCAAGGACATCCCTGCCACACACACCCATGACACGTACTATAGAGTACTGTGAGTGAGGGTAATTGCCGGGGTATATGTCAGACATGTTCATACACAACTGGCAATAATAGATAGTCATTATAGGTGTGCACCAGCTCTGTGGATATGCATCCAGACCCCTAATGTGTTATGTGAAACACCGAGGGACCCCACAATACCTATGGATATGTGGATACCAAGGGACAGATGACATAACACGTGTCTGTCTGTACACATTGGTACCTAACAGGGATGTCGGGAGGCATACGCACTGTACTGATTTCAGTACAACTTATGTACAAGGGGGGGTAGCGTTTTAAATTTTCTTTTTTTTCGCAGTAGCGTTTTAAATTTTCTTTTTTTTCGCGCTTTACTGCACGATGACGTCAGCGAGCTTTAGGCAGCCAGTCGGAATGGAGCTCCAAATGCTTTCCGAGCGGGAAATACACATTATGTTGGTCCGAGCGGGAGGAGGATTCCCGAGCTGGTCTCACGTCATGGAGAGGAGGATTCCCGAGCTGGTCTCACTTCATGGAGGGTTGGTGAATAATATGGAGGGTGTGTGTGTGTGTGTGTGTGTGTGTGTGTGTGTGTGTGTGTGTGTGTGTGGATGGCTGCAGAAAGTCTTGCGAAAAGAGCAGGATACACATCGCTTTTAAAATAAACCCACAATATTACAAGGTACTCAAAAATATTTGTGCTAATTTAAACTGTAGTCAGACATTTTCTGTAGCATTTTGTTATGCGGGCTAACTACTGCTGTCTTTTAATTTTCTTAGCAGATACCACCTACTACTAGACTGGAAAATTTACTATTTTGATGAGGAAAAAATACAGTTTTACTATGACTTACTCAGTTATGGGTCGGCTTGTAGAAAACTGGTACCCATAATTAAAGTGGTAGCATTTAAAAGCTGTCATCTTCAGAGAAATGATTGATGGCTACTTGCACTAACTGCTTTAATTCACTGCCAAAGAATGTGGAACTGCTTCAGTAAAAATATTCAGTCACTATGCTCACCACTGCACACATGAAACAGCTGTGTCATAAGGGACCCAAAAGGTTCTAATACATTTGGGTAGAAGAACTCTTTACAAGTCTAGAATTAAATCCACATAATAAAGGCTTGCAAATAAGAAGCTGATCTGCATTCACAGCAAGCTGCATCTCTTTCTTAGGCAAAGGTGGGGACTGCTGCTATGATTATGATTGACAAAGCATTTTTTTTTTTTTAGCTGTTAATATAACTTTGTTAACACTTTCAAAAAGTACTGTCTGTTCAGTACACATTGTTGTAATTGTGCAGAGTTAAGGGGAAATTAAAGTGAACATGCTAGATTTGGAAGATATTGACTGACAGACTTTTTGTTTCATTTCTCTGTAGCGATAAGGCAAAGTTTTGAAAGCAATGTAGATAAACTGGTTATTTTCTGTAGCATAGACAGATTCTGGGACTGGCTGCTAAGTAAGGTGTGTGTGAAAATGCCCCAGGTGGGATGTTGTACTGGTGTGATTACTCATGGTGGTGTGGTAGGGAATACCTCAGGCTTGAACCCTGTACCTTGTATGCAGGTGTTAAGACCTGAATTCCCTACCCACCGCCATTTGTAAACAAATTGCAGATTTTTGCCTCATATTTGGTCTGATCAATATTTGCATGTATCTGTGGTTTTTAAATATTGCAATGCTTGAAATTTGATGGTGCAGTGGTAGCAACGTAGCATTGATGCCTCACAGCTGTAGGTTCTTGGGTTTGGTTATTGGCTGGGGTGCCTTCTTTGTGTGTGGGGGGGTATGTATCTTCTCCCTGTGTTTGTGTGGGTTTGCGTTTGTGTCCTCCCATGTTACAAAGACATGTCTGCATTATTTTTTCCTGGGCCTCTGATGAGAAGTGTGTTTTTTTTTTTGTTCCAAGTCAGACTGTCCTGATTAACAAATTGACAGGCATTTAAATTTCAGACTTCAGGTTTCTGAATGTTTACTTCCTCACATATTTGATGGTGCAGTGGCAGTATTGTTGCCTCACAGCTGTAGGTTTTCTGGTTTGATTCTTGGCTGGGGTGCCTTCTGTGTGGAGTCTGCATCTTATCCCTGTGTTTGTGACATAGTAAAACAACTTTTTATTCTAGCAATAAATATATACTAACACAACTTTTTTATAGCAATTTTTTTTAAGTTTATGACTATTTGAAATTTGTCCTTATTTTTGGGACTGTAATACCCTGTTATTGGCTTTGTCCAGGTTTTTTGTGCTAAGCTTGACAGCTATGGCAAGAACTGAATTCACTGAATATGTTTGAGGGCTGTATTCCCTCATTACTGGGTTTGTCCAGGTGTTTTGTGCTAAGAGGTTGACTGCTATGGTGAGAACTGAATTCATTAAATGATAGCCATTTAAGTTTCAGTCTTCCTCTCTTTCATAAAGCAGGTGATTTGGCATAGTGGTATGTTGTTCTGACTATTTTGCACAGTGACCTTGGCAGTAAAATGTATGATGGTAACAGCATTTTATTCTAGCAGCTTTCCAAGATTATACAAGCAATGTTTAATGTGTTCCTGTTTTTTGCCCTTTTGACCCACCCCAATAAATTTGGCTTTTTCCAGACTTCTTGTGCTGCGAAGTTGAGCTGTAGTTGAGTATTGCGTAGATTTTACAAGGAACTGAGAGCTGCAGGGGAAGAGAAGTTTAGTGCTGATTATGCTAAGTCGGCTCACATTGCTAGTAGCACAAAATGTTGTGTACTTGCTTTTAATGCAGAAGGTTGTTGGTTCTACTCCCATAAGGGGTGAATGCTGCTGTACTGAAAGTTAAGACACTAACTATGAGCCTGTTATCAGTTTGCCATCCATTTCCTATTGCAATATTACTAGCTTATTATTAATGTAATTTAGGCAATTTATTCCTCAGGGGCATCAGACACTATTTTCGGTGAAGTCATGAAATATAAAGGTGATTGCTAGCAGCAACCTCTTCATTAGTTAGATTTATTTAACGTGGAATTATTTAGATGACTTTTTACTACTTCAGAGATTGTGCATATTATTTACTGATAATGGTGGACTGTAGAAGTTTGACTAGACTTTTATGATGGAAATGTTCTGAATTGGGCAGTTTTGTTTCATTGTTTACTGGAAAAATGTTCAAAGCAATAGGAAGGTGTATCAAAGAGCACATGTATGTTTCATATGCAAGGGGCCTATGATTTAAAAGCAGCCCAGAATTAATTTTTATCTGCCACGGGTAAAATGTATTTTCTTTGAATGTGGGTTTTAATGTTGTTTCAATGAATGTGAGTTTCAAGGGCAGAGAAGTTTTAATGCCAAGTTTGTTTATCAGATGTCTTAGTGTTTGTGCTGTAAAATGCAAAATAAAACTTTCAAATGAAGTTCAAATCATCATAGAAGTAAATCAGTATACACATTAGTGTTTATGGTAAATGGAGTGAAATAGCAAAGTAATGGATCATTGGAATGGCTGCAGGGGAGGCTCCATTCGACCATGGTTTTGTGAGGGGGAAGGGCGGCAAACTTAGACAGCCCCAGCTGAACTACACCTCCCAACTGTCCAGATTTTCAAAGAATGAATAGATTTTTTGCTTCTTATTTTTGGTTTGTTCCTCAATTTGTGGTTTTCTGGCAAATGATTTAGGAATTAAGTCACTAAATAATGACACTAGTTTCAGACTTTATAACCTTCAGAAAAATGCATGCTAAAATAAGACCTGTTCTATCAACTGTCCCAGTTTATACAAGAGCAATTTTTAGTACTGTTTATATGTTCCCTCAATATATTTGGCCTTGTCCAGATTTATTGCATTAACAGGTTGAGAGGTACATGCAAATTGCTTTATAGAATTAGGCATAGCCAAACCTCAACTGTCCCTGATTTTGGCTCAAAATGTTGCTCTTCCCCTAATGATCCCTCCACAAAATATCAATTTTGGAAGAAAACATAGAGAGTTTAACTTTACTTTTATAAATAACTGTAATGATCAGAGTTGTACATTACTTTTATTTCAGAAATGCATGTAGATTCTCTAATTTTGTCAGCTGCTCTAAGCAGGGGTGTAGCTAGGATTTTCAAATTTGTACTGACAGCTCTCAAATTGCTACCCCCCTCCCCAGCCAAGCTACAGCCATTCTCGTAATTCACGGTTCGCTCTTTTAGTGTCGATGAAGAGGCATTCGCTGTAATGCCTCTTCAGTAATATAATATAAATTCACTCAAACGCGGTTCCTTGAATTGAAAATTAACCTGAAATGTCAATTCTTTGAAAAATGCAGCATGGTAGTTGGGGTAGAGACTTTATGCTTTTGTTTTCTGTAACTAAGGTACAGGTTTTGAGCTTGAGTAAATTACTAACCACCTGCTACCACTAACTAGGATGTTTCATTCACACACACACCCCTACCTACCTCTTAGTGCAAGAAATATGGACAAAGCCTAAAATAAACAGGGACAGATATTAAATAATGTTCTCGTGAACTTAGAAAGTTGCTAGAATAACAGGATTTGTGCTAGTATGCATTTTTCTAAAGGACATGAAGTCTGAAGCTCAAATGTCTGTCATTATTTAGCAATTTCAGCCTTCAATGATTTTCTAGAAAATCACAAAATTTATGAGGAACAGACAAAGAATATGGGGCAAAAATCTGGACATTCTGCAAAATTTGGACAGTTGAGAGGTATGCTACCTACCACACACACACACACACACACACACACACACACACACACACACACACACACACACACACACACAAATCTCTCAACCTCTTACAGCAACAAACTCATAAATAAAACTGAGGCAAAGGCCCAAAAATAAGGACATTTTTTTTAAATATTGCTCTTATAAACTTAGAAAGATAATAGAATAGTAGTAGGTCTTGCATCAGTACGAATTTTCTGAAAGATATGAAATCTGAAACTGAAATGTCTGCATTATTTTCTAACTTCAGTCTTTAACAATTTGCCACTAATTTGCCAGAAAACTGCAATTTTATGAAAACGGACCAAAAATGTGATGCAAAAATATAAAATTGCCAGACAATACAGCTGGGAACCTGTCAAAGGAGGGACACCATTTTAATATGAGCACAGTTAACTTAGAGCAGCTGACAAAATTAGAGAATCTACATGCATTTCTGAAATAAAAGTAATGTATAACTCTGATCATTACAGTTATTTATAAAAGTAAAGTAAACCCTCTATGTTTTCTTCCAAAATTGATATTTTGTGGAGGGATCATTAGGGGAAGAGCAACATTTTGAGCCAAAATCAGGGACAGTTGAGGTTTGGCTATGCCTAATTCTATAAAGCAATTTGCATGTACCTCTCAACCTGTTAATGCAATAAATCTGGACAAGGCCAAACATATTGAGGGAACATATAAACAGTACTAAAAATTGCTCTTGTATAAACTGGGACAGTTGATAGCACAGGTCTTATTTTAGCATGCATTTTTCTGAAGGTTATAAAGTCTGAAACTAGTGTCATTATTTAGTGACTTAATTCCTAAATCATTTGCCAGAAAACCACAAATTGAGGAACAAACCAAAAACAAGAAGCAAAAAATCTATTCATTCTTTGAAAATCTGGACAGTTGGGAGGTATAGTTCAGCTGGGGCTAAGTTTGCCGCACTTCCCCCTCACAAAACCATGGTCGAATGGAGCCTCCCCCTGCAGCCATTCCAATGATCCACTACTTTGCTATTTCACTCCATTTACCATAAACACTAATGTGCATACTGATTTACTTCTATGATGATTTGAACTTCATTTGAAAGTTTTATTTTGCATTTTACAGCACAAACACTAAGACATCTGCTAAACAAACTTGGCATTAAAACTTCTCTGCCCTTGAAACTCACATTCATTGAAACATTAAAACCCACATTCAAAGAAAAATACATTTTACCCGTGGCAGATAAAAATTAATTCTGGGCTGCTTTTAAATCATAGGCCCCTTGCATATGAAACATACATGTGCTCTTTGATACACCTTCCTATTGCTTTGAACATTTTTCCAGTAAACAATGAAACAAAACTGCCCAATTCAGAACATTTCCATCATAAAAGTCTAGTCAAACTTCTACAGTCCACCATTATCAGTAAATAATATGCACAATCTCTGAAGTAGTAAAAAAAGTCATCTAAATAATTCCACGTTAAATAAATCTAACTAATGAAGAGGTTGCTGCTAGCAATCACCTTTATATTTCATGACTTCACCGAAAAATAGTGTCTGTTGCCCCTGAGGAATAAATTGCCTAAATTACATTAATAATAAGCTAGTAATATTGCAATAGGAAATGGATGGCAAACTGATAACAGGCTCATAGTTAGTGTCTTAACTTTCAGTACAGCAGCATTCACCCCTTATGGGAGTAGAACCAACAACCTTCTGCATTAAAAGCAAGTACACAACATTTTGTGCTACTAGCAATGTGAGCCGACTTAGCATAATCAGCACTAAACTTCTCTTCCCCTGCAGCTCTCAGTTCCTTGTAAAATCTACGCAATACTCAACTACATCTCAACTTCGCAGCACAAGAAGTCTGGAAAAAGCCAAATTTATTGGGGTGGGTCAAAGGGCAAAAACAGGAACACATTAAACATTGCTTGTATAATCTTGGAAAGCTGCTAGAATAAAATGCTGTGTTACCATCATACATTTTACTGCCAAGGTCACTGTGCAAAATAGTCAGAACAACATACCACTATGCCAAATCACCTGCTTTGTGAAAGAGAGGAAGACTGAAACTTAAATGGCTATCATTTAATGAATTCAGTTCTCACCATAGCAGTCAACCTCTTAGCACAAAACACCTGGACAAACCCAGTAATGAGGGAATACAGCCCTCAAACATATTCAGTGAATTCAGTTCTTGCCATAGCTGTCAAGCTTAGCACAAAAAAACCTGGACAAAGCCAATAACAGGGTATTACAGTCCCAAAAATAAGGACAAATTTCAAATAGTCATAAACTTAAAAAAAATGCTATAAAAAAGTTGTGTTAGTATATATTTATTGCTAGAATAAAAAGTTGTTTTACTATGTCACAAACACAGGGATAAGATGCAGACTCCACACAGAAGGCACCCCAGCCAAGAATCAAACCAGAAAACCTACAGCTGTGAGGCAACAATACTGCCACTGCACCATCAAATATGTGAGGAAGTAAACATTCAGAAACCTGAAGTCTGAAATTTAAATGCCTGTCAATTTGTTAATCAGGACAGTCTGACTTGGAACAAAAAAAAAACACACTTCTCAGCAGAGGCCCAGGAAAAAATAATGCAGACATGTCTTTGTAACATGGGAGGACACAAAAGCAAACCCACACAAACACAGGGAGAAGATACATACCCCCCCCACACACACAAAGAAGGCACCCCAGCCAAGAACCAAACCCAAGAACCTACAGCTATGAGGCATCAATGCTACGTTGCTACCACTGCACCATCAAATTTCAAGCATTGCAATATTTAAAAACCACAGATACATGCAGATATTGATCAGACCAAATATGAGGCAAAAATCTGCAATTTTTTTACAAATGGCGTTTGGTAGGGAATTCAGGTCTTTAACACCTGCATACAAGGTACAGGGTTCAAGCCTGAGGTATTCCCTACCACACCACCATGAGTAATCACACCAGTACAACATCCCACCTGGGGCATTTTCACACACACCTTACTTAGCAGCCAGTCCCAGAATCTGTCTATGCTACAGAAAATAACCAGTTTATCTACATTGCTTTCAAAACTTTGCCTTATCGCTACAGAGAAATGAAACAAAAAGTCCGTCAGTCAATATCTTCCAAATCTAGCATGTTCACTTTAATTTCCCCTTAACTCTGCACAATTACAACAATGTGTACTGAACAGACAGTACTTTTTGAAAGTGTTAGCAAAATTATATTAACAGCTAAAAAAAAAAAAATGCTTTGTCAATCATAATCATAGCAGCAGTCCCCACCTTTGCCTAAGAAAGAGATGCAGCTTGCTGTGAATGCAGATCAGCTTCTTATTTGCAAGCCTTTATTATGTGGATTTAATTCTAGACTTGTAAAGAGTTCTTCTACCCAAATGTATTAGAACCTTTTGGGTCCCTTATGACACAGCTGTTTCATGTGTGCAGTGGTGAGCATAGTGACTGAATATTTTTACTGAAGCAGTTCCACATTCTTTGGCAGTGAATTAAAGCAGTTAGTGCAAGTAGCCATCAATCATTTCTCTGAAGATGACAGCTTTTAAATGCTACCACTTTAATTATGGGTACCAGTTTTCTACAAGCCGACCCATAACTGAGTAAGTCATAGTAAAACTGTATTTTTTCCTCATCAAAATAGTAAATTTTCCAGTCTAGTAGTAGGTGGTATCTGCTAAGAAAATTAAAAGACAGCAGTAGTTAGCCCGCATAACAAAATGCTACAGAAAATGTCTGACTACAGTTTAAATTAGCACAAATATTTTTGAGTACCTTGTAATATTGTGGGTTTATTTTAAAAGCGATGTGTATCCTGCTCTTTTCGCAAGACTTTCTGCAGCCATCCACACACACACACACACACACACACACACACACACACACACACACCCTCCATATTATTCACCAACCCTCCATGAAGTGAGACCAGCTCGGGAATCCTCCTCTCCATGACGTGAGACCAGCTCGGGAATCCTCCTCCCGCTCAGACCAACATAATGTGTATTTCCCGCTCGGAAAGCATTTGGAGCTCCATTCCGACTGGCTGCCTAAAGCGCGCAGACGTCATCGTGCAGTAAAGCGCGAAAAAAAAGAAAATTTAAAACGCTAACCCCCCCTTGTACATAAGTTGTACTGAAATCAGTACAGTGCGTATGCCTCCCGACGTCCCTGGCTCTGAGTTAACTGTGCTCATATTAAAATGGTGTCCCTCCTTTGACAGGTTCCCAGCTGTGTTGTCTGGCAATTTTATATTTTTGCATCACATTTTTGGTCCGTTTTTCATAAAATTGCAGTTTTCTGGCAAATTAGTGGCAAATTGTTAAAGACTGAAGTTAGAAAATAATGCA
Source organism: Protopterus annectens (assembly GCF_019279795.1). Classification (NCBI taxonomy): domain Eukaryota; kingdom Metazoa; phylum Chordata; order Ceratodontiformes; family Protopteridae; genus Protopterus; species Protopterus annectens. Next base: position 1,500,761,337 of record NC_056744.1, on the reverse strand, counting down.
GACATTTCAGTTTCAGATTTCATACCTTTCAGAAAATTCGTACTGATGCAAGACCTACTACTATTCTATTATCTTTTTAAGTTTATAAGAGCAATATTTAAAAAAAATGTCCTTATTTTTGGGCCTTTGCCTCAGTTTTATTTATGAGTTTGTTGCTGTAAGAGGTTGAGAGGTTTTGTGTGCGTGTGTGTGTGGTAGGTAGCATACCTCTCAACTGTCCAAATTTTGCAGAATGTCCAGATTTTTGCCCCATATTTTTTGTCTGTTCCTCATAAATTTTGTGATTTTCTAGAAAATCATTGAAGGCTGAAATTGCTAAATAATGACAGACATTTGAGCTTCAGACTTCATGTCCTTTAGAAAAATTCATACAAGCACAAATCCTGTTATTCTAGCAACTTTCTAAGTTCACGAGAACATTATTTAATATCTGTCCCTGTTTATTTTAGGCTTTGTCCATATTTCTTGCACTAAGAGGTAGGTAGGGGTGTGTGTGTGAATGAAACATCCTAGTTAGTGGTAGCAGGTGGTTAGCAATTTACTCAAGCTCAAAACCTGTACCTTAGTTACAGAAAACAAAAGCATAAAGTCTCTACCCCAACTACCATGCTGCATTTTTCAAAGAATTGACATTCTGCTTACCGGCATTTGTGCTTTGTCTTCCAGCAACTTTCCGTCATTTTTCTGTGTTTTATTGGTTCTATTTGGGCGTTTTTTGGTGGATTTGTGTGTTTTGTTACCGGCATTTGTGCTTTGTCTTCCAGCAACTTTCCGTCATTTTTCTGTGTTTTATTGGTTCTATTTGGGCGTTTTTTGGTGAATTGACATTTCAGGTTAATTTTCAATTCAAGGAACCGAGTTTGAGTGAATTTATATTATATTACTGAAGAGGCATTACAGCGAATGCCTCTTCATCGACACTAAAAGAGCGAACCGTGAATTACGAGAATGGCTGTAGCTTGGCTGGGGAGGGGGGTAGCAGTTTGAGAGCTGTCAGTACAAATTTGAAAATCCTAGCTACACCCCTGGTACCTAACATACATGTTCAGGGCTACCACCTATGCGGTACTGTCGGGATAGTATGTATAGTAAATGTGGATGACTATGCCATAGATGGCTAACTGCTATACAGCATGTATTGGACAACAGGTATCTGCCTATATGATACCCTTGTGTAGGATATGCGTCCCATCTGGGGAATGCAGTATAGGCCAATGCATCCATTTCCAGATGTGAATGGACATATCCCTAGTGTGTTTGCATGTACCTAAGAGGGCTATATGCCACATAGGTGTGGTCTCAGGAATGTGTGGTGGTCAATACCACTGGTTACTGTTATAGTACAGTACTGGAAGGATCCAACTGTTACGGAGTTCCCTAAAACTGTGAGTCATTTGTCAGGACATCATCTAATGATTGGTTATAGTCATGCTGTTGAGGTGGTGTATACTACCAGACTGCAGATCATTGACAGATATCAACGGTATCACCCACAGCATAGTGCCAACCCATGTCATACACACGTGTACCCATGTTAGTACATATCTGTAGTAGAATGCATACTGGCCATTGAAAGATACCATGAGATGTTAATGTGTAGAACAGGGTATGTCTCACATCCCATGTGTCCACTATGCATGTACATGCAGACAGTGCACACACACCATGTTCACAGATGCACACCTGCTTAGTAATGCACACATCACACACATACAGTCCACTCACTAACACATGCTGGCAACACTGTACACTTCAGCCAAGTGGCACATGGGTGGACAATATATACTCAGACCTAACACTGGTGTAAACAATGCTACAATGGACTATCAGTGCTGTGATGCATAATGCCTGCTCAGATATACCTACAAGGATATCAGTACACTTTCCTGTTGGCAACTTGCTACTATTGCTACACTGCTATAATGTCACCCTGTGCATCAGAACCATGTTAGCCTATTCCTGCATCAATGTGACAGATGACAGGAGGTGGCACAGGTGTCATCATATGCACAAGGTGTGTTGTAGGTTTGCCAGGGCCAGACAATGACCCATCCAGTCAGCGTGTGTGTGTGTGTGTGTGTGTGTGTGTGTGTGTGTGTGTGTGTGTGAGGGACAACAGTACTGCATGGGCCAATGTTGATGTAATGTGTGTGTCTGCATTCACACAATTCCACCATGTGGCTGCCATATACAGACGGTTGTGGGACAGCCACAGACTGTACCTGCTAGGCCATACAGATCACGGTCTCCGGCCACGGGGACACAGTACCTGTGCCTAGCAGGGGTGCTATGGGCAGTATCAGGTACCAACCCTGACTGAGTGCTATCATCAGAGGCAGATGTATGATGATTGGGCCCATGTCCCTGCTGGGGCCGGCCAGCGCCATGTGCACATGGTCTAGTAGGATGGTCAATGGACAGGCCAGCCCCAGCATTGCTGGGGCAGGTACTGCCACTATGGGAGCGGCTGTGATCCGTGGTCCATCCATGATGACTGCCAGCTGATGCTGTTGCTGGCATGCGTCCGCATTCGCATCTCATCTGTCCCACACGGTCCTGGGTTATGGCTAACACATTGTGGAGGACATCTAATGTCTCCCTCCAACGGCTATCAATGACCTCGGTGTAATTCCGGATGGCACCGGCAAGGTCATGGATGCTGTCATTGATAGCAGTGTAATGGGCTCTCTGCGCCCTTAGTCCCTGTCGGGTGTACCGTTCCATATGTGCCTGCATTACAGCCCAGAACATACTGGAAGTTGTAATACCTCCGGGGGCATGTCTGCCAGGGGCAATACGACCAGTGGTGCTCCCCCGAGAACCCCTGGACATCCGCCTATGTGGTACCATTCCAGTAATCCAGCTATAGCTGCTGTGAGGGGATGCACGTGCCATAGGTACCACAATCTCCTGGTCAATGCCAACTGTATGCTGTCCCTCAGCTATGGCCATTGGTGACTAGGGATGTATTAGCAGTATGAGTGTGCGCATAGATGGGGTTGACTGCTGTGTACTGTCGATTGGTGGACCAACAGACCCTGTCAGACCTTCCTGTGCCACAATACATGTCTCATCATCTCCACTATTAGTGGTGGTGACATCAGGTTCCCTGCTGCATTCTGCCACCCCTAACTCAGCACCTGTGGAAGGAAGACAGGAAACACACTTTACAATCTGTACATGATGTTAGCACACATGCACAGAAATACACTGCTCACCACAGCACGCACACACACACACACCAGCAATCCAACACATACACAATAGTGGGTGATGGTGGGTGAGAGTATCACAAGACAAACAGTCACCACACATGTGTCAGCATGCAGACCATGTGTTGCTCAACACCATGCAGTGCAAGTGTAGACAGCCCTATCTAATGACATTATACATGGCTTTGATGTATGTGTGTAGTTGTTCAGTGATTGGCTACACCCTGGAACACAATGTGTACATGGACACAACATTGCTGTGCATGTACTATCTGCTCTGCAATGTCATGTGCACCATCACTCAATGGTATACATACCATGGCTGCATGTGTTATCTGTGTGACGCAGAGTGCCATGTCTGATGACAGTGTCTGTGTCCATAGCACATAATAGTGGGCACAGATGTAGCAAATGCATGCAATGTACAGACATGGGATGAGTGGTGCATGTAGATGTGAAGGAATCCCAATCCACGACATGGACATTGTACAATGGTTATGGTGAGTGTGGGACATATTGCAGATATGTCAGTGCCAGCCATGACATGGCATGCTACATGACTGCAACATTAAACACAACACATACCCAATGTGTGTCATGTGACCTATATACCCAATAGCATTCCAGGACATATATGTGACTCTTTGTACAGATGGCGACTGATGTGCAAAATGTGTATACTAGCATATGTAAGCACACACACAACATGCTATGCATGGTGTGTATAGGTGCATATGTTTGCACACACAGAACAATGAGGTGCACAGCAAAGACTGCCATGTGTAGTACTGTGGTCACTGTAACTGGATGGGGTGTAGTACCATGTGCCATCATCATGTGGTCACTCATGGCTACTACTGTGTGACAGACCACTGCCTAGCATGCTGTACCTAAACTGCAGTGCCGTGGATATGTTCACTATTACACAGCCACTTTGTACATGGGTGTATGAGGTGCCCAGTAGGGAGCATTGCCTAACATGACTGTGTTATGTGTTGAAGAGTGTTGCACAGCCCCATGATAGGCCTCTACCCCTGAGATACATCATGTATGTGTGTGGATGACATGTGGGATAGATGACATGTGGGATACTGAAGTGTGATCTTACAGCGGGTGTGTGGTTATGCCATATGTAGCATGACTTTGTGTACTGCATGTGATAAATGTGTTTTGTGTACAGGTGTTGCAACTATGTCTATCCAATGTGCAGTACGGGGTTGCCACAACTGTGTGTCATGCTCCATGTATTGCATGTCATTGAGGCAGCTACTGACATTACTGAGCTGTGCAACGTCTCCCAGCAAACATGCACGGCATGCATTATGCGTAGGTGTGTTACGTGTACATGGCGTACACCTCACCTATGACATGCATATTTTATTACCAACATTGCTGGTATAACACACTCACCAGTATGGATCGGCAGCCCTGCCGTCACACCAGAGGGACCTACGAGAATATGAGAGGGTTCGACTGTGGCATTGCTACAGTGGGTATGCTAAACTGCAGTATAACAGTCACAGGTGTAGGGATATTACTCAAACTATCCGTATTGCACAACACTAGGCAGCGGAACTGCTAAACACACAGTATACATCTCACGTACACAATTTAACAATACAGTTAATTGTAGTCTACAGATAGGGCATGTTACCTGCTTGCTCCAGGTGGATGTGCTGGGTGGCTCCGGTCTCCATTACAACACGTCAGAGGTTGATGTAGCTGTTGTCCAGGAGCCACCATGCTTATGAGCAGCTCCTCCGCTCTGGTGAGGGGGGAGGATGAATGGCCACCCCACCACCTGTGGCAAGCTGCTGTGTTTTTGATATCAGACGCACACCACCGGACTTGTCTAATTAAATCACTGCAGTAATGGCGTACCTGCTCATATGTCAGGTTATGTATGCCTATGTCATTTACCCGATGAACAAGTTCCTGCCACAGTGCAGTCCACTCCTGCTGGTGCTGGCTGCTTCTGGAGAAGAGCATTGTGTACTGCTGCAGTAGGCTGTCAAGTATCACCTCTTCCTCACCCGCTGTGTACGCTGGGTTGCGTTGGTGGGCCATCTGGCTGAAAAATATATGAACAATGTGTGACAGTGTCCTATGGCACACTTTACACCTTTACCAACAGATATCACTTTACTGACATATATACCATCCTATTGTCTGTCAGAGGTTACACACGTTCAATACCACTTATTGGTTCTCAAGCCACAACTAACTAACACTGCCTGGCAGACTCCATCACACCACTATACAACAGTACCCGACACACTGTTTGTGACACATTGCACAACCTCAAGACAGGGGTGTATATTACACCAATGCACGAACAGAGATGTCATCCATTGCAATGGATGTAAAGTACAGATACAGTAGTACCAATCAACCACTCTAGCCAATGATGCCATAACAACTGGACACATCTGTTAGGCAGGGCTACTATAGGTGGCATACTGCTGTAACAGACTATATATGTTGCTGGATACACACGTTTACCCTGTAACACACATATGATTGCAGCCATTGTACAGGCATAATTACACACACATCAGGGCAAACATACAATGCACCACTGTATGCCAACACAGATGAGCATTACCTGTGTACCATACGGTACTGTGTGCCACTACTTACACACCCTTATGCCTGCATTCTGTCCTCTGTGGAGACTACAGGAAACGCATGACAGTGTTTCCAAGCAAAGTGAACACACACCATACTGTGCTGTTTAGGCCTATAGCTTCAGGTAGTACTACAGTTCATATTGGTGATGGATTCACCAGCAGTACCACTCACTAAGCATACATGTATTGATTTAGCCTACAATGAGACACTACATTAGTCAACGGAGAACTACGTCACATCATATGCCCTACTACTATTTCTGCCTAACAGTACATTACACATCAGTTGCTGTCCTCACAGCTAGGATAGGCACTACTAGGATAGGCACTACCATGTCAGATACAACATCACTCTAAGCTATCACACCTTTACAGACCTTGCACACATTCAGCATTACACTTATTCAACCTCACATAGGATAGGCACTACCATGTCAGATACAACATCACACTAACCTATCACACCTTTACAGACCTTGCACACATTCAGCGTTACACTTATTCAACCTCACATAGCAGCTATTGCATTAAGTACATGTGTGAGTGCATAGTGTCATAGGTAGGTAATATGCTATTGGCCCTAGGGCCTACGGCAGCCTAGCCATATGCTACCTTTGACACACATGTACTTTCATTTCACTTGCCCCTGCCAACCTGAACCACAGAGGTGTTTCCTGGGGTGTATTACCAATCTCCCACACAATCAAGGATATTTATAACAACTGCTAAGGAGGAGCCTTGTTTGCTGTTGCTATGCGGTCTGTTCCGGTGTATGGCATATCTCTGAGATGGGAACCTATCCCTCCAGCATGTGCCGTTTAGTGAGCTGACAAGGTTTAGGGCCCTAGAGCGTGTATCCCGGAGGGATTGTGATGTATTGCCATGGTGGTTGTCACCCAGCTATGGGTGTGACATACCTCTGTATGTCCGGCAGAGGTCACCTGTGTGTGGCCAGTATGCAATACAGTGTAGTTGTGGTTTTGTGAGTCAGTCTGCATAGGGCATCTGTTTGTGGCCAGTATTACCCTCTGGGAGGTCAGTCTGTGGCCTGTTCACCTGATATAGTTGTCATGTGAAGTACATACCACAAAGGACATTGTGATGAGTAGAGGGGCACTCTACCTTATGCTTCCATAGATGACACACTTGTCATGACATACCACACAGACAGATTACAGGTGTAGTGTGGCACTGTCTTCATCAAAGAGGAGGCTACTGTCCACCTGTGTCCCATGTTCCCTTATCACACCTTCACTGTTAGGTAGATCTCTACCTATGTGGTAGTTAATGGGTACACTGTTTTGGGAAGGTGGAATGGCACTGCAGTATCAACACTTGTGTGGTGACCAAGGCATGGACTGTAGACACCTGCTGTAGTACATATGACCCTGTGTCCCTCTGTCTCTCTCTCTCACTCTATATATATATATATATATATATATATATATATTCATATCTATATACATACATGTACACATCTATTGCTGTACACATGGATGTACATATAGGCACATGTACAGTCCACCTTTCATGGTGGGGATATCACTTATGCGACAGTTGTAGGATGTACAGGTATGTGATTAAATTGCACAGTGTAGTGCAGAACGCATGTGGGTGTCCTCAGCCCTTGTAGCATTAGCAGGCCTCATTGGCTGTAACACAGCAGATCTGACAAATCTATCCCACAGCATTCAACCACCACATGACATATGTCAACACTACCACAGCTGGCCTTAGACATAGGCCAACTGGGCGGCTGCCTAGGGAGCCGGTCTAGCAGGGGTGCTTTTCCACTATTTATGTGGTGTAGTAAGACAAGGATGGGGGCACCAGGAAGTGTGGTAGGGGGCACCATGGAGCCCTTTTGCCTAGGGCACCAGTTGACCCAAGGCCGCTCCTGCGCACTGCATGCTGTTTTCTAAGCCACACACTACGACCTACATGGATATATGCACATATCAACCTTCACTGACTGATATCTGTCCACCCTTCACTAACAGTTGCAGTATGTCCCTTGCCCTATGCACATGTGCGGATAGAGATAGATACATACTGCTGCCACACATGGATGATTTGCAGTGTGTAGAGTACTCTTCAGGAACATCTACAACATGCCAACACATACATGTGAGTTACATACCTTACCTTTGTATTTTCCTGCTCCGTGTGTTACGGTTTTGTATTTTTTTTTTTTTATTGGTAGTTTGTTTTGGGTTTTCACCCTCTATTTAACTTTGTCCCAGTTTCTCACTCTGTTTCTGACTCTGTTCCATCTCTGTCTCAGTCTGTGTCTGTGTCCATGTCTCTATCTCACAGCACCTGCAATTATATAATTACATGTGTAGACTGCAGGTACAGCCTGCTTTTCTAGGTATCTGCCCTTGTGCATGTGACAGCCTCTGCACCAATTGCTGCCAGCATATAGCCTGCTGTTTGGTGATTGCATTACTCACTGTGATTGCAGCCCACTGCTATAAAATGCTAGGTTAGGTAGGTGTAGCCTTTTCAGATTTCCAAGGTGGGGCCCATGCTTGTTTGCTCTGGACACCGTTGTGTCAGTCTGAAGGTTGGTATATGTCTCTTATCTGATGCTAGGGTTGTAGCCAGTTACATGCATGTTGTACTCAAACCTGAATGTTCCTGCTTCCAGTACACACCTCAGTGTAGACATGTACACACCCCTCCAAATGCTAACACAGGATACATGGGCGTATGTACTTTTTTCTCACTTACACAATTAACTGCCATACAAATGTGGTTATTGCACTGTATTCCTGTGGCCAGTATTTATCCTGGTCTGATACTGTGTGGTGTTTGTAAGGTGCTACTGTAACATTATTCCCTGCTAGGGTGGCTGGTTCTCCTTTCACGGTAATGTCATGCAATTCCACAACCACTGCTGGTAAAGACCCACAGAAAAGGATTTGTGTTATACCATTCCTAATTTTCATTTACATTCCCTCATTGTAATACATGATATATTTATTTCAGAACCAAGTTATTTGTATATCTGCTGTGGCTTAATGGTAATTCATGCAGTCTATTGTGTCAATGATCTGGGGTTCGAGACTGGCAGAGTTTTTTTCTTTTGCTGCTCAGCAGAACAAGGGGCCTGCCATAGAGTGACTAAGGCACTTTTAAGCAGTTGTAAGCGGGATTGCGCGATGCTTATCTAAGCGTACACATGTGCACACTCGCTTAATCCCGCTTATTACTGCTTAAAAGTGTTTACTCCCGCTAACCCCTGCGCTACTTTCTTTTAAAGAAAAGAAAATGGAGAGATAGGAAAGTGGTGAAAAAGGGGGCACAAAGAGGGACAGACAGTAGGTAAACAAGCTTGGGATGTGCAGGACGGGTGTAGGGAAGGTCCATAGCTGCCCATTTCTTTAACAGCAACAGCTGTGCATATGCAATGAATTTGGAGTGAAGTTTGAAACCTTCCACCCCTAGGAGAGGGGTGAGGACAACAAAGTATGTTGTACTGCCAATTCTAATTATCAGCTTACATGTCCAATGGACATGTGTGCGAAATGGGCAGCTATGTATGGGGCATAATTTTTTTGTGGGTACAGATTCACCTGAAAAAAAAAAGACAGAGTGGGAAGTGAGGTACAGGAAGTAGGTATGTCCGGGGAGGTAGGTTAGGAAGGTAAACAGACAAGACACATACAGGGGCAGTGTATGACACATGGGGTGGGTGAACACAATTGACGGGGTCGGATGTTTGGAAATCGCAAGCCCATGAGCCCACAGATGGTAACAGTGGAACAGATCCCCACCCATGGGCAGTCACCACTGAACCTTCACAGCCCCGAGGGTGGCTGTGCTGGGGGCTGCGTAGGATGGGCAGGCTCACCCGTGAGACGCACCACTCTCACCTTGAGCTGGCGTAGGATCAACGACTGACTGCTGGATCTCCCTACGCACCACAACCCGGACCCTTCGAAGGGTGAAAGGTGGCCCTTCTCTACCCACGCTTGCAAGGGGAGGATGAGCCCCATCCCCTGCAGCACTTCCACCCAAAGGTGGCACAGGACCAATGGAGGAGGGGAGCCCGGGCTGGGCACCGGACCTGCTGGTGCCAGGTGCACTCGCCAGCTGAGGAGGGACAGGTGGGTCCGCTGGGACCGGCCTTCCCATATATTCTGTGATTAGGTGAGTTTAATTACAACATAAGCAAAACAGCATTCCAGATTAGTTGTAACAGCATGCAATAATATTCCCATTAACCCAACACACCAAGGTTACAACAGTTGAACAGCAAGCATAACACATGCATATATTGAACCACAGTGGATATTCCAACAGCATGCAGGGATGTTTGGTAGCAACAGGCCACCATGATTGTGGTGTTTAAACAGGGCACATGCAACAATGTGAATGCAAATATTTATAGAATAGGACATATGTCATAGGTTCATACTAGGCTATCTGCCCTACGGCATTTATAAGCCTAGCCAGAGTGCGTTTGGCTTTCGCCATTTTAAATTAATTTTGCTATGCCCTTTTTCGAAGTTAGTATACTGTGCCTCTGTCTAACAGTGACACAGAAGTGATACCTGGGTTAAACCTATGATCTCCCATCCACTCATCAAGATTTCTCTTGAAGAGAGTCAATGAGGGACTCTGCCCAACCTGGACTGGGATTTTATTCCAGAGTGAAGGGAGCCTCTGGGTTATGAATTTGTCCCTCCAGCATGTCCTATTTATTTCAGTGCTGAGGTTCAAGTCCCAACAAATATGTAAGATTACACATACCCATTGAGGTGTGGAATTGCATGGTTTATGCACATGCAGTAGGGTGTGCAAAAAGCCTTGGTTAACATCTTATAATTACCTTTTCGTCTACACTACATTCCTACTGACTGCAAGTGTATATCCCCTACATGTATTACTACACTTGCCACCACACATTAGGTTGTGTAATGGGTTTGGCTAGTTCAATATATACCCGACCTATATCTGACATACTAACTGTCCAGGATGCAGGTGTTACTACTACGTATTTCTTGATTGCATTTATATTTCTTTATCTACATATCTGGGATGTTTTCACATGACATTTTCACTTTGATTTGTACAGAACCCTGTATTTGACACACACTCACATTTCTGGGGAAAAATAACATGCTACATGTGTGCCAGATTTACTTATTCATGCCAGCCAGTAACTGACTGTTGTGGACTGTATATATGTTTCACAGCTACTAGTACTTCCATCACCCACTTTATATGGGACTGCACAACTCTGGGTTGCCAGCACCTTTTCAAACAGTACTGTTTGTATAATGCAAGGGTACAACAACATTTCAAACTCTGTGACACAAACACACTCTGGGTTTTAGACCTTTATTAATGACATTACACACTTTTCCACAGGCTCACTCCTTTATTTGTTTTAACGGTGTATATGGCAGACATGTTCAAGACATATTATACCTTTATTAATGGGTTAGAACACTCTTTTCAGGCTCACTCACTTACTTTATATGACAGTGCCTGCAGAGATATTATTCCAAACATGTTACCTTTCTTAATAGGTTACTACACTCTTTTTCTGCCTCTCTGACGTTTTTATCTGACAGTACATGCAGAGGACTTATTCAGGCAATTTTATGGCTGTATTATTGGACTAAAACACTTTCTTTCATGCTCTCTCCCATATTTTATATAACAATACATGCAGAATAATCACTAACCTGCCTGGTGGCACAACCTTAGCAGCCTATCAGCATAGGCTTGCTGATTCGCGGCACGGTCACCTGCAGCTTTAAAGTAAATGAAGGGATATTGAGACATACCTATCCATTATACATACTCCATTATCAATTCTTACATACTACATTCCATGGCTACTTACTCAGTTTATGGGGCCTCCCACATCCCATGGGCCTCCTGTATCCATTGGTTCAGGCGGTCCTGCTTTCGTCTCTTCAGGTCTGCATGGTGGTGACGAACCTGCTCATCAGTCCGAGGAACGCCTGTGGCACTGGTGAGGTCATGAGCTAACCAGTTCCAAGCCTCTGCCTTGTACTCCATCCCTTGGAACTGGCCCTGCAGGAGTCTTGACTCATGACGGTGGACAAGGAACCAAACCATGTTTTTCGACTCCTCGATGCCCCAACGTTGCGCTTGGAAGCGTGTTCCCTCTCAGATACCAGACATTCTAACTGCAGATGTGAGCTACAATCAGTTATGGCGTGTATTCCCACCTGTGGGGCTTAAATATGCTGCATTTCCTGCACTTTTTTGTGATTGGCAGTTTTGTAAAATTCTCAGCTGACTGCAGACCTGCTTAGTAATGGTTAAACTACCATTCGTAAGTATATGAATGTTAACAGTGGCTGTTTCCCCTATGTTATCATGGCTTAGTGGTTCTGTACTTTGCTTTGCTTCTGATGCACAGAGTCCTGGGTTCGAACCTGGTCATTCATTTTATTTTCATACTGTCCAGATAGGCAAGGGGGTGTGGCTGCATTTAAGCAAGTTTGCTCTACATTGCTCCTACGGTGCCCTGGTTGGCACGGCACAAACACATTGCGCTGGGTAAAGCTCTGTTAAACTATGGGCAACTCTATTGCACTGGGTAAAGTGCTATTGGACTATGGGCAACTCTATTGCGCTGGGTGAAGTGCTATTGAACTATGGGCGACTATTGCGCTGGGTGAAGCACTGGTTAACTGCAGGCAATTTTATATTGGGATCCTTAATTTATTTTGTTCACTGATGCATTGGCCATTTCACTGCTTTTTAGTTATGTTTAAACATATATGTCAGGTATTATTCCATATACTGATTTAAAAAATAAATACGAAAGGGAGTGGTGGGACTCTATACCTCTTCTTTGTGCAAACGCTCTACCATTACGCTGTTGCTATTTGGTGTGTTTTGCATAAACATTCTTTCTTATGCTCTTCTATGTCAGAATTGCTAACTGTACCTAAGCAATGGGCACACCTGCGCACACATGCGCAAATACGGGCAGCTATTTTGGGAATTAAAAAAAAAATTAATGTTATGCGTTTTAGAACTGTGATGGGGGTTTACAATATCAGACAGTGAGGTGTTGGGTGCAGGGACATTTGAGCGGACTTGCTCTTGTTTATTTGCTTTTATTTTAAACATTTGCAGGGGCATGAATATTTAGACTGCTCGGCAGTTGGACACGCCCCCTGCTTTCTTACACGGTCCGTGTAAGACTTACAGTTGAGTCAGCATGCCCTCATGCATATTCATGGCACGCTGACATCATACCGTTCAACTGCAGCCTCCGAGTAAGACATGGAGGATTCGTGAATCCGGGGGATTGTGATTTATGACAGGCAATGCAACTCTTGCCTTGTTCTTCTCAAAGGTGTGTTAATCTTGGACCACCCAAAACTGCAAGATGGAAATGGTGCTAACCACTGGTTTATATATATTGCCAAATACTATAAGTGCTCATCTTACTATGTGGGCAGGATGGAAAGAACCTCCAGGAGAAGGATATATGAAAACTTTTATGACATAGTAGATGTAATGTTATCAATGCCCTATATCAACACTTAAGCTGCACGGATTTCAGAAAATTTTAATTTGGCATCTTGGAAAAAGTTCCCCACAATCCTAGGGAGAAGCCAGGGAAACTACCTTCAAATTTAAGGTGTTGATATTGCAGTTAAAGTTGGATGCCAGTAACCCCCAGGACATGAGGATGTAACTGTAAATACAGCAAAATCTGAGGGTAATGCTACTCAATGTTAGAAGTCTAAATCTCAAAATGCACTCAATCGAGGCACTCTTAAAATGGAGAACATCAACATCTGTGCAGTGACAGAGACCTGGTTCAAGGCTCCATAGAGCACCCCTGCATTACCAGGCTATATAATTCATACCACACCTTTTGGCCACTTAACTTGGACCAAAACACTAAAGGCAGAGGTGTGTCCATATTCATTAAGGATATCCACACCTCCAGGCTAGTTGCTCAGCATAATGCATACGAGATTATTCAAGTGCAACTAACTCTGGGAAAGACCGCAATCCAAATTGTAGCTTGCTACAGATCCCCCACCATGCCCCAGGATTCCCACTCCTCATTTCTTGACACACTGGAAAATATTAGGGTACAATCTAACACCCTAATAATGGGCGATTTCAACTATCCCACCATTAACTGGGAAAACTCATGTACCAAATCTTTTGCTCAACGTTTTCTGGAATTCATAAATTCCAATGCCTTGGATCAACTTATCTACACCCCACCAGGGGAAGCAATATCCTAGACCTGGTCATTACCAATATGGGCGACAGGTTACACACCAGAGATCAATTCCTCGTTGGTCAGATCCAACCACAAGCTAATCACCCTAGACATCCACATCCCTCCCCCATCCCCATTAGGGAAAACATCGTAAAAAATTTCTCCAAAGCCAACTTCACGCTTCTTAAGAGAGAAGTGGCAAACTTCACGACACCCATGCAGATAGACAATAGATGTACGATTGCTGAATCCTACACAAATGCACTTTATAAACACTTACACAAGTGCATGGATCATGCTATCCTTAACAGAACAAAGATGCTATCTTCCAAAAAAAGGAAGCCTATCTGGTGGTCCCCTGCCATAAACAAACTCTACAACAGAAGAAAGAAACTGCTGCTGCAAAAAAAAAAGCTGAGATCCTTCATAAAATCCTCCAAAGCTAGTTACAAAAACAAAATTGCCACCATTTCTAAAGACAACCAGAACGCATTCTATAGCTATGTCAAGAATCTCAATGGCAACACTCAAGATCTGCTTGGAGTTACAGCATAATGGCACTAAATACACAGATCCAACGGATATTGCCAACATCCTGGCAGATGGGTTCAGTGCTAACTTCTCACCCCCAAAGGGCCAATCTCTATACCGGAAGAATGCAAAGTTCCTGTAATCATGGCTGCACAGGTAAAAGCCACACTCTCCAAAGCCAAGAACAAAGCATCCGTGGGACCTAACAACATCCCGGGCTGCATTCAACATCCCAGGCTGCATTCTACATGAATTACAGAATGAACTGGCACCCCACCCAAGTACCATGTTCAATCATAGCCTCAGCTCAGGCTTTGTGCCCACTGAATGGTGCACAGCAACAATTATCCCACTCCACAAAAGGTTATCCACCACAGACCCCAGGAACTACTTGCCCCATTAGCCTGGTGAGCCTGGTCTGCAAGGCCATGGAACATATCATCATGGAACCTATAAACAAAGACATTAGTAATCTCCAAACTTTGGACCCCACACACTTCGGGTTTGTAAAAGGCAGATCATGTCTCCTAAGCCTGATAGACTTCTTTGAAGCAAGTGACCAAAGCCGTAGATGAGGGTAAGGTGGTTCACACAACCTATCTAGATCTCGCCAAGGTTTCTCATCCAGGGAAAAAAAAAAAAAAAAAAGAGGTCATTGTTCCTCTCTACTCATCACTCAGAGCCATTATAGAGTACAATGCCCCTTTTGGTATGTACCTCACAAGACATCTACATCAACTGAAAAGGCCGTAGAAATACCTCAAAGAGAATTACTGGCCTCAAGCAGATGCCCTACGCAGACAGTCTCAAATTCTCCAGCTTTACTCTGTCATATATCGCCTACTCAGAGGCGATCTCTGCCTAACATACAAAGCAATGTCAAACCCAGAGCTGTTGGGCATGCTCCATTTAAAGAAATCCCAATCCCTCTGAGCTACATGCTCTAGGGACCTAAACCTTGTCACCACAATAAACAGAACATGCTGGAGGGATAGATTCCTGTCCCAGAGACTTCCCATACTCTGGAACAAACTACCTATCTATATCAAACAAAGCTCCTCATTAACACTCCAAAAAAAATCTAGATGATTGGATGGGAAATGGGAAATTCACCCCAGGGATCACTTTTGGGCTCTGCTCGACAAGGGCACAAGAAAAAATAGTTTTCTTGGGTGGCAAAAGCCAGGGTACCTTTTTGGCTAGGCTTATATAGGCCAAGGGGCCAATAGCCTAGTACCTACCTATGAAACTATGAAATACAGTTTTCAAAATGTGGGCTGCAAAACTAACTTATGTACTTTCCCATTTCTATGGTGGGGGTCATGTTAAGTTTATTAAAAAGGTTTCAAAGTTTATAAAAATCTTTATAAGAACATCAAATATGATTTCTGTGAGTGCAATTATATTTAATGGATTTTTTATGTCATTTTATGGATTTATACATAAGTTGACATTCAGTACATGTATTATACTGTGGAAGATTTGTTTTAATATTTTAAAAAAATGTGGTCATGTGACAATATCACATGATGCTATTTTTAGTAGTAGACATGCACATAATTTGACATTTGGTACACACAATATTATGGAAGATTTTAGGTTTTCTTTAAAAATATGTGGTCATGTGACAATATCGCATGATGATATCTGTGGTATATTTGGGATGGGGATGTTGACTGGATTAGTTCTGAAGAAGTCATGAAGAGCAAGTCAAGACAAAAGTGTTTACGTGCTCGTGTCTCACTGAACAATTTTTATACGTTTTAATAAAGTCGAGGCACCATTTTTAGATTATCTTCTGTGGCTTCCACTGTGTGTGCACTTATTCTGTTTCCTTGTTGTATTTACAGTGCACTTCCATCTCCTTGTTTGGTTTTTGATTATGTACTTCCCAAAATTTATAGCCTTTTCCTGCAGTGATCACAGATCGAAGTTCTTGTATGCACCAATAACTTGATCAAGGTCTTCCTTCTTACCAGAGGGCTATAAATATCTGGTCTCGGTTCATTTTAGCCTCCAGACTACAGACTAGCTATGGATTTCTTAGTATTACCTTCCAAAGCATCATTATATAAAGACTTGTCTCCCTCATGATCAGTGAGTGCTACTTCAATACTATTGTCAAAATCCAGCAGTAGGGCACATATACTACAGACAATTTTTTTTCAGTAAATGAGTCTGTTGGAAACCTGTATTAATATTGTTTCTTCCTGAATTTTCCTAATGTGGGGTACATAGTTTAGAAAAATGTATCACACATTATATTCTGTGCCTGATTTAATTAAATTCTAGTTTGTGGAGAGATGTTAAATCCCTCATGCCAGCAAGTAACTTGTCATGTGAAAGAAGGGGCCAGATTCCATAAGACAGTGGTCAGGTCCAAGGAGTCTCCAAATCTGCTATAATTTCACTGCTGATTAAACAGTTTGGCTTTGTATCCACCACTGACTGACAAAATGATGACAGCATGTCCTGGATTAAACCAAATACTGGTTCTTATTTTTTGCCCATCAAATTCTAATAAGACTAAAACCAATTAAGTAATAACTTTGTATTTAACAGAAATACAACTTAGAACTTTAGTAAGTCTGGCTAAGTATTTCTGCTAGATTTAACATGTTTTTCCAAGAGGAAATAGCTATGCTTACAAATCTTAAACAAGCCCTGACTGTAAATAAAGTCCATTTCATTAGTGTCTAATTCTTTCACAATAATTTCATGTTGAACAGACAAGATTATAATTGAGTCTCCAGTTATAACAAATGTATTGTGTCCTTGAAATGTATTCAAGACATTTTAGAAGAGAACATATCATAATTCTTTAAAATACATGAAAAGTTGTAGCTATACCCAAGTACAAGCTGGTTACAAAATGTGATGGCACAAATTTTTAAAGCTGTTAACCAACTCTGAATCTGTTACCTCAAGAATCATGAATAAAGCATAAGTATTAAGGGACAAAAGTCTCAAAAGGAATATTTGAAATATTGGTAGTGATTTGACAATATAATGTGCCTTAGCATGCATTTTCTGAAGACTAAAAAGTTTTAGAATTTTTGTCAAATATAAATAGCTTACTGTAATCTTCACAACTGTCTCTCAAAATCAAAACATTTAAGGGGGTACAACAAAAATCTGAGCCAGCATTCGAGATAATTCCAAAAATCGGGGAAGGGTAGTGGTACTTCAGTGTGATATGGCAGGAAGTCAGTTACACTTCTGTAGTTTTCCATAGAGTTCTGTGGTGACTACAGGCATGGAACAGCACCACATGCAAAGCTTCATCTAATAAGTCAGGTTTATACACAAGCAACTTGCTATTACAAAGCTGGTTACAACTAGGTTGTTTTATATGAACTGTACATTTTCCCTAGATTTCAGAATATAATTGGCTCAGTCCATGTAATATAAAGCAATAAGAAAACAATGCAATTATTCATATTTAACGTTCTGTTTAATTATAATGGAACTGGCATCATAGGACTAAAGCATTATCAACTTATAACATAATACACCCAAAACTTAATGTGGTATATATTAAAGGGAAACATAACAGATGGATGACGCCTACCCTTACCAATGCCTACTGCATGCAGATTGTCATCACTGACCAGACTGCACCATCACATCACCTGATAGTGCAGACCATCAGCCCATTTAAATTAGTTTTTATATAAAATAACCAGTGATACTCCTTTCTGAATGACAATACAAGTAGAATCCATTCTTTGAGTGTGAAGAGGTGTTTTTTGCAGATGTTGAAACTTTTTAGTGCTAGGGCAGCCCATGCTTTTAAATCTTGAGTGTTTACTACATCCAACAGGGTGCAGTATCAGAATCTACTATAACATGTGGCTCTAATCTAATTAGTGGTGTAAAGATAGCTTGAGGAAGAATTTGATGTTATCAGCAAAACAAAGGCGGTTAAAAACACCAACAAGTTAGAATTAGAGTTTGCTTTTACAAAATTCACCTTCAGATTTTGTAAAAAAAAAATCAGCTCTGAAAACTAAAGTACTTATAAGTACTTATATTGTTCATGTACTATCAGCAGTAATATTCATGTCAAAACATCACCTTTAATATGTACTTCGTGCACATCCTAAATTCAGTTTCAAAACTTTGACTTACATTAAGACTAATATAAAACTTTATGAAACTCCTAAAAGGTTTAACAGGAGTATCTTCTGAAAAGGCACTTTGCTCTTGATTCCATTACCTTCAAACTTGCTATTTTTAATACAATCTACTCATAATAATGACATCATCCAATAAAAGTAGTTCTCTCATTTTTCATTCTTTATGATGAATTTATACATCTACACTCCATGGAACAGAAACACCTGACATCTTGTGTCAGCACATTAAAGCTTTCCAATATCAACTATAATTTCAAGTGAAACATATTCAGGGGCTCTGTGTTAGACCCAGGACAGAAGCAAGGGTAGAGTATCCCATTGAAGGCATCGGAGAAGGTGTAGATGTGGGACATGCCATCAGCATTATAAAACGACATCTGTCCCCCCTCGTAGTCCAGGTATGTGCCAATCCTCTGGGGTTTCACACTCAGGCTGAGAAGCTTTTCTGATGATTCACTTGCCGTATATGCATTTCCACTCCTGCAGACACCCCAGTATCCATTCTCAGGGTTCATGATGAAGTTTCCTTTCCTGTTGATGGACTCTTTGACAACACCCAAAAACCAGACAATCTTGTCCCCTACAACCACCTCCCAGTAGTGCCTTCCTGATGTGAATCCCTGTGATCCCAGCACAAAGAGTCTGGGATCAAACCTCTTAGGATTGTAAGGGAGCCGCTGTCCAAGGATACTATATCTCACACTAGTCATGTCCTCAGACAGAATGAGATTAGGGTGTGCTGTCTCAGGGTCCAAGGAAAGATTGAAGACATCTGAAAAAAAAATAAAAGTTATAATTATTATTATTAATTTAGAACTGCCATAAAACAGAAAGTACATCAGCTAAATATTAAAGTTTACAATGAAAGGTACATGTTTTCATACCCTAATCGTTCTGTTTCACTTATAAATAACACTCTAACCGCTATAACGGACTTTGCATACATATAATACATTGGTGATATATTACAAAAACAAACTTATTGCACGTGTGCTGTAATGGAAAAAAGCCGATTATACTACTGAGCAGAAAAAAGCACGGACAGCACATGATAAGAGAAATAAAAAGCACAGATTTATTCCACAATTCCAGCCAGATATACGTAAGCGCTTTCGGCAGGTTCAAATAACCCGCCTTCTTCAGACAACCACGAATTTCCAAAACATTTATTATATATACATTCATGTTAAAATTCATTAACCTATCAAAGTGAAGTGCATTCTACAATTGAATAAAACCATGACAACCTTAAAGAACTGAAAAGTAATGGTCTAAATGCCTTGTTGCATTACTAACCTTGAAAGTCAAAACAAGTTCTTTAAGAAACATTCGAAATATTATGAACTTGAAACCTTGTCCATATATAAATACAAACAATTATTATATTCATTGATGCTTCATATTTGCATACAGTTGATATTATTATAAAACCTGTTAGGGTATTACTACTACTGAAGCCATGTACAAAGAGGGAACCCAAAGTTAATTTTATACATAAATTTTTGCAAACCATATCTGAAACTTCACTTTATACTACTGTTTGCAGTTAAAGCCTATAACTGTAAACACATATTATGTTAACAGAATTGAACAGAAAAATGTACAAAAAGGTTTGTTTTGCAATATTAATAAATTTAAACATTGGTGACCATTTGATGCCAATGTTATTAACTAAATTCCTCCACTCTAATGATGTTATGAATTAAAGCAGAGAAACTAATATAACAAATATAATGCCCACTTACAAGTAAAATACAATAAACAAGTAAATAATAAAAATGTACCTTGATATAATTTAAAAATGGCTCCTAGCAACTCATTAATTCTAGGTAATAGTTACATCTTATTATTGCAAATGCCATTTAACTTATTTTAACCCTATACGGGGTTTTAATAATAATTAATAAAAGTAGATATACTCATAATGAAGTTATGATTATGACTATAGTTGTTTACCTATTAAGAGATAGCCATTTTAATACGCATTTGATAGAAAGGCTTTCATTAATGCCAGGGGAGACATGAGCCCTGGTCCTGATCTGCCAAAGCAGTTCATCGATCTCTAGCAAAATCTGCCATGGCCCTCCTCTTAGATCAATCTCACGCTGTTGTAATACGAAAAAATGGAACCCATGGCCTGGGGACTCAAGGCAATGCCTTGCAAGAGCATTATTAACATCAAGTTTTTTGACAGCATATTGATGTTCGTAGATTCTGTTTTTTAGCCTTCTCTCGGTCTTACCGATATAGAAGGCTTTACAAGAATTGCAAATAGCTGCATAAATGATGGCTTTAGAATCACAATCATAATGCCCATTACACTTATATTCTTTCTCATTTATTGTGCATGCTGTTGTTACTCTAATGAATTTACATTGTGGACATACACCACATCTAAACATACCCCACTGTCTATTAGACCTACGAACTGTGTTTCTTTGAAAAATGCTCTTCAAATTTCCCCCCTTCTGTATGTAATCTTGGGGCAATCCCCCAATACCGAACACAATGTTTTATCTTCCTTTATTATCTCCCAATTTTTATTCACAACTTCTCTGATTCTAAAAGCAGATTTTGCTAGAGATCGATGAACTGCTTTGGCAGATCAGGACCAGGGCTCATGTCTCCCCTGGCATTAATGAAAGCCTTTCTATCAAATGCGTATTAAAATGGCTATCTCTTAATAGGTAAACAACTATAGTCATAATCATAATTTCATTATGAGTATATCTACTTTTATTAATTATTATTAAAACCCCGTATAGGGTTAAAATAAGTTAAATGGCATTTGCAATAATAAGATGTAACTATTACCTAGAATTAATGAGTTGCTAGGAGCCATTTTTAAATTATATCAAGGTACATTTTTATTATTTACTTGTTTATTGTATTTTACTTGTAAGTGGGCATTATATTTGTTATATTAGTTTCTCTGCTTTAATTCATAACATCATTAGAGTGGAGGAATTTAGTTAATAACATTGGCATCAAATGGTCACCAATGTTTAAATTTATTACTATTGCAAAACAAACCTTTTGTACATTTTTCTGTTCAATTCTGTTAACATAATATGTGTTTACAGTTATAGGCTTTAACTGCAAACAGTAGTATAAAGTGAAGTTTCAGATATGGTTTGCAAAAATTTATGTATAAAATTAACTTTGGGTTCCCTCTTTGTACATGGCTTCAGTAGTAGTAATACCCTAACAGGTTTTATAATAATATCAACTGTATGCAAATATGAAGCATCAATGAATATAATAATTGTTTGTATTTATATATGGACAAGGTTTCAAGTTCATAATATTTCGAATGTTTCTTAAAGAACTTGTTTTGACTTTCAAGGTTAGTAATGCAACAAGGCATTTAGACCATTACTTTTCAGTTCTTTAAGGTTGTCATGGTTTTATTCAATTGTAGAATGCACTTCACTTTGATAGGTTAATGAATTTTAACATGAATGTATATAATAAATGTTTTGGAAATTCGTGGTTGTCTGAAGAAGGCGGGTTATTTGAACCTGCCGAAAGCGCTTACGTATATCTGGCTGGAATTGTGGAATAAATCTGTGCTTTTTATTTCTCTTATCGTGTGCTGTCCGTGCTTTTTGCTGGTTTAGTTTTACTTGGTTTGGTGTGTGGATATTGTTTTTATGGCGGACGACACCGGAGAAGGAAGCACATTTCCTACAGCAACACCGCGAGTTTTAAGGCATGATAGTAATGACTCACAGCCTAATCTAACGCAGCTGATTGAGGTGCTTTTGCACCGAGTGGATGCCTTAACCCAGAAGGTAAATGCCTTTTCAAATTTGGCTGACCCACAACAGTTTCGACATTGCAATAACATCAATAACAGCTCTTCCACTGCTGTTTCCGACGCAGGATCTATCCCCAACGGACAAGGTTCACCCAGGCTGGTTTCTTTGCCACAAACCAGCAGTGATGAGACTGCCAGGAGTCCGCAACAACCTCTGCCATCTGTGGTCAGTCAACCTTTGAGAACCGTAGCGGGACCGTCGGAACAGGACAGAAGGTATGGTTCAGCTAACCAGCAGGTTGACGGTATACCTGCTTTAAACAGCTTCCTAAATAATAACCGTTTTTTTTGCTGTTAACAATTCTACGGAAGGTAATACAATACCTTCCGTGGCTGAAAACAATTACTTAGACATTAAGATCGATATGCTGGACACAAAGTTATTTAAATTTAAAAAGCTCCAGCTAGAGACCGCCTATTTAGAAGAATGTATAAGAAACAAAGTGGTTCCCAAAGGGCTACGCCAGTGGCGCTTCCCGGCTGGTCTAACTGGGTCTTCTTCTTTTTACAAAGAGCTTATCGAGCTTTTTGATAGGCAAGGTTTTGAGTTTTTACATGCTTTAATTGCCTATTATAATACTGATATCAGTAAGCTGAAAAATGAATTGGAGCTATTGGAAATTGATATTAAATCACATGCTGACTTTATTAAATATAAACATGACTACTGTAGAGTGTTTGTTAGCATCAATGCTAGCATTGATAAATTGATTGCTAACAAGAAAAAGAAGTTAGCACGTGATATTAGAGAGTATGCTAATAATGAAGCCTATCCGAAATTAACACAGGCTCAAATTCCAACAGGAGCCTATTTACCAACTGATCTCTCTCATGTTGAGCAAACTAGGACTACTACGAACAACATCAATAATAATGGGGGTAATAATAGACCACCTGTTAGACGTAGTCCAAGACTTAATGGCAATAACAACAACAATAACAACTTTATGGTAACAGATGGCGAATTACCCTCTGTTTCCACAGACTTTCCTGGTATCAACAACAATCTAGACAACCAGGATTTTCAGATGGTCAACAATTACAGGGCCAACTCTCGCCCTCAACCTCAGAGACAGAACACTTCAACGAACAGGAGACGTGGCCGCAGGAGATGACACAAGAGCAGCGCATTGGAATAGATCCAATTGTGTATAAAAGCTCTTCTGGTGACTTTACAGTATACAATTACACTTGCCTGAATATTGCACAAGATATCATTGATTTTTTAGCTAAGGACTTTTCCTTTGTCCCAGGTCGTAACATGGATATAGGTAGACTGATTGTTGACTTGAAAGTTTTCATACGGAAATTAAATCTAAACCAACTAATGGGTAATAATTCATCAGCTGGTAGTCTACTTAGAGTGGCTAGTACCTATAATCCACCCTTATATGGTACTTTACAAACATTTGAAAAAATTTGCGAAATGGACCTATGGGCTATTAGAAATCAAACCATATATAGTACTCAAAAAAATCTGTACAATATTACCCCCTTACAAAAAGATTTTATAGACATGGTAAAAGATTGTCAGATTAGGGTTATGAAACCCGATAAGGGTGGGGGTCTAGCCTTTATGGACCATTATAAATATGCTGAGTACCTGGTTGCACATCTGGAGTCACCAGCTTATCAAATTTCATCTATCAATGAAATCAATGGAGCCTATAGAAAAATTAATAGCATGCTTTATGATTTACTTTTGGAGGGATACATTAACACTGAAACTCTCAACTACCTCACTATGCCAGCTCCAAAAATTCCACTCTTTTTTGGTACCCCGAAACTCCATAAAGGACTTACTTCGCCCTCATTTAGACCAATAATAGATGGTAGAGGGTCTATTACTCAGGGATGTGCCAAGTATGTGGATAATATTCTGAAGCCTTTGATCAACTCAGAAATGCACATATGCAAAGATTCTTGGTCCTTCCTCAAAAATATCAATACCCTCATATATAATGACAGTATGTTATTCCTTACTATTGACATTAGGGACCTATATACTGTCATTCCCCAACAAATTGGTCTTGCTTGGGTCAGAGAGTTCATGTTGCGTAAAAATGTTGATCATGATGTCATCAATTTGATTGAAACTCTCTTAGAAATTGTATTGTCTAACAATTTCTTCACCTTTGAGGGGAAGTTTTATTTACAAACTTCGGGTGTAGCTATGGGCTCGCCCTGCGGGGGTTCTTTTGCCAACGCAGTCCTAGCCCATTGGGAGTTTAATTACCTATTTAAAGAAGAACTGTTTTCAAAACATGTCTCCTGGTATACACGATACCAGGATGACATTTTTTGTATATGGGAAGGTCATAGTGACCTGATCCCGTCATTTATAGAGAACATCACTAAACTAACTGATTTTCTTGAATTCACATATAAATTTGATGACACAGAGATTAATTATCTTGACATCACATTAATTAAAGATCCGTCTAAACAAAAGCTAAAAAGTAAAATATTTAGGAAGTCAACATATTCTAATGCTTTTCTTCATTTTTCCAGTAACCACCCCTACCACCAAAAGAAATCGGTGGTTAAGGGTCAGATGGTGAGGGCAGCCCGTATGGTGAGTGATCCAGATGACTTCCATTTAGAATGTAACAACCTATTTGATATGTTCATTGCCAGAGGTTATCCCCAGCGACTACTATCTAACATCTTAACTGAAGTCACTAATAAAAGGCAGATTGGACACTTTATGCCCTTGCTCTCTGACCAAAGTAATAATGATCTACAATACTTGAATGATCATTTACACTCAACAACTTCAGGTAACATCAATTCTATAAGTGAAAACAACAGATTCAATACTAGTTTTATACAGACTTATTGTTTTGATTCTTTTAGAATCAGAGAAGTTGTGAATAAAAATTGGGAGATAATAAAGGAAGATAAAACATTGTGTTCGGTATTGGGGGATTGCCCCAAGATTACATACAGAAGGGGGGAAAATTTGAAGAGCATTTTTCAAAGAAACACAGTTCGTAGGTCTAATAGACAGTGGGGTATGTTTAGATGTGGTGTATGTCCACAATGTAAATTCATTAGAGTAACAACAGCATGCACAATAAATGAGAAAGAATATAAGTGTAATGGGCATTATGATTGTGATTCTAAAGCCATCATTTATGCAGCTATTTGCAATTCTTGTAAAGCCTTCTATATCGGTAAGACCGAGAGAAGGCTAAAAAACAGAATCTACGAACATCAATATGCTGTCAAAAAACTTGATGTTAATAATGCTCTTGCAAGGCATTGCCTTGAGTCCCCAGGCCATGGGTTCCATTTTTCAGATTACAACAGCGTGAGATTGATCTAAGAGGAGGGCCATGGCAGATTTTGCTAGAGATCGATGAACTGCTTTGGCAGATCAGGACCAGGGCTCATGTCTCCCCTGGCATTAATGAAAGCCTTTCTATCAAATGCGTATTAAAATGGCTATCTCTTAATAGGTAAACAACTATAGTCATAATCATAACTTCATTATGAGTATATCTACTTTTATTAATTATTATTAAAACCCCGTATAGGGTTAAAATAAGTTAAATGGCATTTGCAATAATAAGATGTAACTATTACCTAGAATTAATGAGTTGCTAGGAGCCATTTTTAAATTATATCAAGGTACATTTTTATTATTTACTTGTTTATTGTATTTTACTTGTAAGTGGGCATTATATTTGTTATATTAGTTTCTCTGCTTTAATTCATAACATCATTAGAGTGGAGGAATTTAGTTAATAACATTGGCATCAAATGGTCACCAATGTTTAAATTTATTAATATTGCAAAACAAACCTTTTTGTACATTTTTCTGTTCAATTCTGTTAACATAATATGTGTTTACAGTTATAGGCTTTAACTGCAAACAGTAGTATAAAGTGAAGTTTCAGATATGGTTTGCAAAAATTTATGTATAAAATTAACTTTGGGTTCCCTCTTTGTACATGGCTTCAGTAGTAGTAATACCCTAACAGGTTTTATAATAATATCAACTGTATGCAAATATGAAGCATCAATGAATATAATAATTGTTTGTATTTATATATGGACAAGGTTTCAAGTTCATAATATTTCAATGTTTCTTAAAGAACTTGTTTTGACTTTCAAGGTTAGTAATGCAACAAGGCATTTAGACCATTACTTTTCAGTTCTTTAAGGTTGTCATGGTTTTATTCAATTGTAGAATGCACTTCACTTTGATAGGTTAATGAATTTTAACATGAATGTATATAATAAATGTTTTGGAAATTCGTGGTTGTCTGAAGAAGGCGGGTTATTTGAACCTGCCGAAAGCGCTTACGTATATCTGGCTGGAATTGTGGAATAAATCTGTGCTTTTTATTTCTCTTATCGTGTGCTGTCCGTGCTTTTTGCTGGTTTAGTTTTACTTGGTTTGGTGTGTGGATATTGTTTTTATGACTACTGAGCAGAAGCCATATTCCAGGTAAACGTATGCCTTACTGGAAAGACAGATAGCCAGACAGACAAACAGAGTTAGACAGATATAAAGCTTTGGTATGGGTTTGGGATAATGGTTAAAATGTTTACTTCACAGGCATAATGTACAGGGTTTGTCACCTTTGGTCACTGTCGGGAGATTGGCTAGCCATGTAATAGTCTGCAGACTGATTGCCTAGCCTTTACTTCTGAACCTATACATACAGATGAAAGGGACAGAGACACAGGCAGAAATGTATGCTAAAGACAATGAAGTACAACATACACAGGCTGGATCGTGCTTCGAGGAAGGGGGGTGAGGTAGCTGTACTCTATAAATCTGAGTTGAATGTCACCATAGATGTAATACAACCTCCTCATTAATAACTCTGAGATTCTTGCCACCAAATTGCAACTTAATAAAAATAAATGCATTAATATCATCTGTATGTACATTCCCCCAGGTAACAATATATCTACATTTAAAGATATCCTGTACTGGATATCATGTCACTATCCCCAAGAAACCCTACTACTTGGAGACTAACATAGACTGGGGCACCTGTTCCTTAGAATCCCCAACCACCCATATTAACCTGCATGCATTTACACAAATCATATCCACCCCTAGCAGGATAGGTAAACCCAACCAAAAAGAAAGTGTACTTGACTGGGTACTCAGTCACCCCCAACTGTACACCTCTGGTACCCTCCTTAATGGCCTAAGTGATCACCTTCTCACATATGTAATTAAGCACAAAACCATTAATTCCTAACAACCCTTACTCAGAAAGGTTAGAAACAATAAAAACTTTGACCCTGCCAAATTCCAACAAGAACTAAACTCATGTAATTGGTCTATTCTAAAACACCTCCCCTTAGAGGAAGCAGTAGCATACTTTAACAACAAATTCCTTGAGATCCTTTATTTGCATGCACCTGTTCGTTCAAAGAAAACCAAGGCAAAAACTGCACCATGGCTTTCTATAGAGTCTAAACTCAAAATTACCCTTAGAAACAAAGCATGGGCTTTATGGCGTTCTTCTAAAGACCCTCAAGATCACATTAAATACAGGCAATCCAGGAACGAAACCAAAAAATCAATTTTACAAGACAAAAAATACTACTGTAATTTACAGACAGTAAATCAAAATAACCCTCAGAAGTTTTGGGCAGGTTTAAATAATCTACTACATCCTGGACAAACATCAACCCCAATCCCTGCTGCTACTATTGATAAAACCCCTGAAGAGGTTTCTGATAGTTTTAACCAATTCTTTACTGAGACAATTCAAGCCCTAGCTAGCCAATTACCTCCTAGCTCCCCTGGTCCAGAAAGTAGCACCCCTAGAAACCTACTTGTGTTCAGCTTCCAACCAGTCGCCACTTCACTTATCCAAAAAATTAAAACCCATGACACTTTCTGCTGATCAACTCCCTGCCGAGTACCTACAAAAATCAGCTGATGCTATTGCTTACCCCATCTCAATACTAATCAATCGAACCATAGTAGAAGCTAAAATTCCCACCATCTGGAAAATATCCTATGTAATCCCACTTCAAAGGAGGCAGCTCTACTGAATTCTCCAATTATAGGCCAATAGCTATACTCTCTCCACTTGCAAAGATTATGGAAAAATGTATTCATAGACAACTCATGCACCCCCTAATCCAAAATCGCCTTATGGCAGACACTCAGCATGGCTTCCGTCCTCATCACAGCACTACTTCAGCCCTCCTAGCCTTTACTAACACCATAAACCATAATCAGAACAATAATTATATATCCTCAGTCTTTCCAAGGCATTCGATATGGTTGATCACCAACTTTTAATCCACAACCTGCAAACATTCTGTCTAGATACTGGAGCGCTCCAATGGTTTCAGTCCTACCTGAATGGTCGACAGCAGGCTGTCCTCTGGCAGAACAAACTCTCTAACCTTCTACCTAACACCCACGGAGTACTGCAAGGCTCTATACTAGGGCCCTTGCTGTTCTCCATCTTCATTAACGACCTTTATACTGTCATCCAAAAAGTCAGTTGTATCCAATATGCTGATGACTCTACTCTGATTTGCTCAGCCACATCTCCGGTAGAGTTATGGTCAGCTACCCAGACAACCTTTAATACAATAGAAAACTGGCTTTCTGAACATAGTCTGATCCTAAATCCCAAAAAAACTAAAATGCTGTTATTTTCACCAACACGTAGGTCTACCACTTTCACCTTTACCATAAAATCAAATGATGGCACAATAATCTCCCCTGACCCATCTACAAAACTATTAGACAATAATCTCAAATTTGACCTACATGTTAACCAAACTATCAAAACCCATCAATAAAAAACTAGGGTCACTTTACAGAATAAAAGCCTTCCTAACCCCTCTAGCTAAAATTGCCATAGCTCGCTCTCACCTTCTTTCAACCCTTCTGTATGCATCCCCCCTCTACTCTCAAATTTGAACAAGACTGTCCTTAACAAACTCTCAATTTGCTACAACCACATTGCCAGGTTTGCCACTGGGCTGCCTTTTAGGACACATCATTGCATCAATCTAAATCAGCTTGGTTGGCTTGAACCACCTAGCCTAATCCAGTATAACCAACTGATTATGGCCTATAAAATCCTCTGTAATCCGGACAATACTCCTGCACTTAAAAATATTATCACCCCCTATAACAATCCTAGACCACTTCGATCCTCTAACAAACTACTAATTCAGACTAGCAAAATTAATAACACAGCCGGTGATTCTCTTTGCAAACTCTGTAAGTAGATCCTGGAACTCTTCCAGCTGATATTACCTTACTTTCCACCTTAGGTCAATTTAAAACTAGACTCAAACAACATTTGTCACTTAACTGGCTATGTCAATGTATCAAGCCTGGCTAACTCGAATGTGTAAAAATCTGTTAACCAGTTTACTGTGTAATTTAATTTAATCCTGATTTGTGCTCAGGACTAACTGTAATCTGTGGAACTTGTTTAACTTGCTTACTTATGTAATCTCTGTAAATAGTCTGTTTGTATTATGTAATGCTGTATCTGCTTACCCTTGGAGCTTTTCTCCCCGGGCCTCCGCTGAAAATGGACATGCATCCAGTCGGACTATCCCGGTCAACAAATGTAAAATAAAAATAAAATAAATATAGATTTTCATACCCCATGACATTTTACTGGGATGGCACAATTAGCATAACTGAGAGGGACAGAAAGCGTGCATGTGTAATATGGGAACACTATAGCATAACTCGACGTGGACAATTGGAAGGACAGTAAAATATGTGACAGTAATTACCAGTTATTACCAAAAATTACCTTCTGACAGCTATTTCTGGCTATATTAAATTATTTTATTCTAATGCTGGTTGCCAGCCTGAAGACACATGGGCGAACATACTGAGTGTACTGCTAATGTACTCAGTACACTACTAGTGACAAAGGCTCAGCTGCATGGGGGAAAGAATGAGCAGGTACTCCTCTCTAATAAGATGACAGAATAAATGCTGCAAGTGCTTATGGTCTATTTCACTCCAACAGCAGCACTCACAAATTTAAACAGCATTGATGCTATGAGCATATACGTGACAGCAGTGCTAGGAAGCTGACACACTGCACATTTCTGTGACTTATAACAGTACTGGAAATAAAACAACATAAGCATTACTACCTGCAGTATGAGGTGCACCTGGATTTCCAACACCTTCTCCATGGTGGACACCTATATCCAATGTCCAGATAAGGTGATCCATACAGCTACTTCACATGCTGAGCACTTCCAAATCAGAGGAATGAGGGTGTTGGTATTCAGAGAGCAGAAAACCAATCACTCCCTCCCTGGGAAACAGTGAGTGACCCCTGCCATTCCCTAAACTCACACTAGAATGAAAGTAACTGATGTAATGTTCACACGCACAGTGCCTCAGCATTATATGTTGTTATACTCCGTAATACATTAATTGTTTCAAACTAAGTAATTTCTTCTATGAGCACAAAGTAAACAGTAAATGACCTTAATCTATTACTGTGATAACAATGGCAAAGAGGTAACTAAAATGTTCAGTTTTTATTTGCTTGAGACCTTAGCTTATTACTTAGTGCTTAGTGCTTTTATTTTAAAGGTTATTTCTTGATACTGACACCCAGGATAATGTTAGGCATATATGTGCATCTGGGATTACATATTTTAACACATAATCAGGGGAATCTTAGCTAGGGACAGCAGGTGACAGTTGTACCACAGCTCCTGTGAATGAAAGGTACATACTGATAGCCATGGTCTCAGCACTCTTATTCCTGCTCTTTTACAGTCCTACAAAATCAAGTGTTAAAAGGATACAGGCAGGGAAACCTATGACAGAAATTAGGGACTCACAGACTCGCTCACTACACTCGTAGACTGAATCGCTTTTATACACATCAGCAAGGGAAATTCTGCATGAATACATCGCCAACTCGAGCACTATTCACACTCTTGAGTCTGTCCTGCGTATAGCCATCCCTCTCAGTCAACTTTTCTTTTCTGATTGAGTCAATATACGACTTAGTCAAGGAAACAGACACTACAAAACAGAAAGCAGAGACTAGCACAGTGGCACACAGGTCTGACGTGCCTAAAGTATCTTGCTGTTCCCAACCTCGCATCTTGTGTACCAAAAGGAACTCAGGACTTGAGAGTTGAATTATTAAAGCTCCTAGTTTGATGTTAATTGTATGTACAGTTACCCCAAGTGCCTTCCTTGAGATGCGGTGGGAATACAAAAAAATGAAACTAAAACGCTGACTTCAGTACAAATCGAAGTACATGAGACCCCAGGATTATTAACTGTGTAGATAAATGATCCTTCATTGTGAATTCTTTTCAGCCATAACATGGGATACAAAGAGCAAATGTCTTCTTTTCTTTGCAATTTTCAGTTCTGAAGTCAAAGCAGGGAGACAACTCTGGATTACAAAATACAGACAAGACTAAGGTAGACAGTATTATTACATGACTAGTATATGCAGCAGTGCTACAAGATGGCTTAGATAAGATATAAACATGGGGTAATTAAAGCATCTTCTGTGCAACAAAATGTACCACCTCCAGCTTTGAGACTGAATAAAGAAATACCACTTAATTGCAAAATGAATTTTAAATAAAGGGAACCAAGAATATAATAATATCCCTAGGGACCATGGGAGATTACAAGCTTCATTTCCATCACACCCATACCTCTGAACTGATGTTCATGGATGTCTGAGGTTTTGTTTCCTAATCCATTCTAAAACTTCTGATTTGGAGAGAAAAGGTTATGTATATTATACTCAACAAGTAATGAAGAGTTACAGGCTTCTTTTACTTGAGAAAATGCATGTTAATTCACATTCTCTTTTTTTGGCAACTTTTCCAAGTTAATAGTAATAACATTTTTTTTTTTTTTTACAAAAAAAGTGTCCCTTATTTGAAGCATTTATTCCTATTTCTGGATTTGTCCCAGATTCTGGGTGTAAGAGGTTGAGAGCAATGACCACAGCATTGCCTCAGCTGTGACAAAGGCTTTCAGGGTAGCCCATATAATACACTTTAAGCACTATCTGCTCCAGTGAAGTCATTATCCATCTATGCAATGCAATGATCTGTCCAATTCCTGAATTTAGCAAGGCATTCTGTAGCCTACTCATCAAATATGAGCTGTAGCTTTTGAAAACCAACAAATTCAGAATAAGGAAACTTCACGGGTGAAGACATTCTAATATACTTCAGCAGACTACTCACGAAAAACTTCCGTCTTGTCTTGAAAGCAGTGTCATACTCTGTTGAGCAGCGGTTTTAGGTGCCAACACACAATGCCTATGATGTCTATGGGAAAAGATCTGTACAGTTTTGAAGCAAGTTAACAAAATATTAGTAACCTCAACAATGAGCTCAGTGAATACATGAGATACTGAATAAACGGATTTTACTGGTCTTGTCGTTTGGTTTTTGGAGCTGCTTCTTTTACCTTGTTGTTTCAATACATGAGATACTACCTACAAAGGAAAACCGCAATCAAACTTTGAAGCAGAAAAAAAATCACAATTGAACCACTTCAGTGTCCATGACTACTGTCCATATATTCTAGAACAAGAACAGAAAACACTCAACCAAAAAGTTTTCATTTTCAGACACTCCGGTCCAGTTTTCATTTCCTGGGACCATGTGCAATAATCCAGTCTCAAGATATAGTATACAGACGTAGCACATCAGATTCAAAACAGTCAAAATACCCAGGTGATAATGTCATAAAAATTGTTGATTAGACAAGTGTTCTCTTTGCTATAACAATGGTATATACAGTCTGCAGAAAAGCAGAGCTGTCATAACAGTTAAGGTCTTTGCCTCCCAAGCATGAGGAACCTTTGTCTAAAGCCTGTATGGAGTCAACTGTTCTTCCAATCTGTGTGGGGTTCCTCCCAACTCTCAAAAACAAGCTAGCCATTTCCAGCTGAAACTCACCCAAAAACTGAATGGAGTCATAGACAGCAGTAAAGATTGTAGGTGGTGCCTATTGGGGAAGAGATATGTAGGCTAGCTGCACTAAGCATTAATAGTGTTGCAGGCTATCCTATAGTTAGGAGAACACTGATCACAGACTGAGTGCTGTCACAGAGCTAGACACTCAATGCTGGAAAAAATGGTATTTGGTTATGCTGATTAATGTCAACAATAAAGGGCATGGTTATTCACCAGTGATAAGTGGGGCTATGGACCTGGTCTACTCTAAAGTACACATGGGACCCATGTACCTATATTGGCCTTTGTGTGCCTGTCATATGGCCCACAGTCCTAAGTCAATAAACTGAAGGTCAGCCGGTGTCCAGTTGCCCAGTCAGGGTTACATGGTACAGCTCTGTTGACTGAAAGCTGGTTGTAAAAACAATCAGCCTGCCAAATATGAACTAAGGATTTCTACACTCTGTATACGTTCACTGACAGGATACAGCTCGGAACTACATGGAACTGGACATCCTCTGTATTGAGGAGAAGAGATGGAAGGGCAGTGCAGCAAAGCCTGGTGCTGACATGTTCACTTGCATCAGCTCAAGGCATACTATACTCTCAGCCACACACTTATGAGGGATAACATCACTGCCCTCAAATTACCAAGCCCACATTAACCAGTTTTGCAGCAACTGGTATCATGCAAGTCTCTATCTGCATAAAAGTAGGTTGGCATGAAGGGAACACCCCCCCCCCCCCCACAGAATTAGTCAGATAGCATAAACCATTCATGCTAGGGTTTTAAAGGGATTGAGTTACTATTAAAAATGGTTCTCTAGGTCATGTTCCGTGCTTTACGCCACTATGCCAAGGAGCCAGGACATTGTGGTAACCAAATGGAAAATGGAACAGTGTTTATGAAGCAATATTATTCAAACTTGAGCAAAGAAAACAGACTAGCTACTCATTGCTGTTGCAATCACTTACACATACAGTAATTATTCAAAACTGCAAACACGCAAAGTCAGTCTTTCAGGAATACTTATTCTGCTTTCATGACAAACTTCAACATTATTAGAAAGGCATTCAAATAAGGTATACAAAATGGGAAATACTTCCAAAATATTGTAATCGAAATATTGGCAATTAAATAAAAACTAAAGCTGCAGATTATAACAGGCTACAGAAAAAAAGTTTTGTTGAAGTCTAATTGTGCACAAATGGTTTTACTTACTAGGATTAAGGATGGATTCCATCTCCTTCCACACACCATACTGCAGAGGGCCTTTGTATACCCCTAGACTCAGATTGTGGGTCACAACACTTTGGCTTTCATTTTCTGCTTGGTCTTTTGAAAATCTGTGGAATGATCCAGTAAGGAAAACAAAGGACACATCTAAGGTACTAATAATCAAGGTGGCATAATCCTGTGTGTGCAGTAATATTAAGAACTTGATAAAATGCTTCTTTACGTACCTCTCTAGGACTTCCTTGATTTCCTATATTAGAAAAAGTAGAAAAAAGCAATATTGACTAAACATTTATTATAGCATACTATGACATAACTACTAGATAAGCAGAGCGAATGATACTTTTCTATTATATCACTGTTCTAGCTAACAGCAGATCATCATCAGTACATACTCTCTATACCAATTACTTTGTTTTACATTTTTATTATTAGCAAGCCAACATCACTGCCATGGTGACAAAGGAGTCATAAGAGAATATAACCAATCTGCACAGTGTCCGAGAAGAAATAGCAATATTTACACAATGAAACATTTTATATGGATGTTGAAGAGTGAAATGCAACCTTAATTTAGATTTCATGGCAGGAATTCTGCTAATTAACTAGGCCTGCAGCAAACAATTAGGATGGATCACCAAATGCAAACGTCTGTGCATTAAGGCTCTAATTGTGAGTAGCTTAGTTGTTGTTGTTGTTATTTACAGGTTCTTAGTGATGGGTTGTTTTCAGCACTATGAATATTTAGAACATATTGCAAATAAATTAACAGATATCTGGCCTTCTGCAAGGTTAACTACCACCACTTCACCATCATCTGGAAATCTTGGTCCTGCAGATTCCTGGTCTTATGCTGATTAAAACACAGTAATCATTACTAACTGATTTATTTATTTAAATACTTATTTAACTTACTTCCTTATTTATTAATTACCTTTGGTTTACCGGGATGGTCTGACTGGGCTTCCAGGCTCGTTTTCAGTGGAGGCCCGGAGAGAAAAACTCCATTACAAAGAATTTACAGAGGAAAAAAAAGGATCAGTTTCAGTAGAAATGGGTTTTAGAATCATCTAATAGGTAATGCAGTCAAAGTGGAACATAATACAACTTGATTTATGTAGGAGTGTATACAATAATAAACAGGTTACATTTACATATACAGCAATATACAATTTTCATTTATAAAGGAGTGATGGAAAGTGAGTTATAAATATTGATAGAATTTATTTACATTTACAGGATAAGGCAGGACAAATGGAAAGTTAGGGGTTGGTGATGGTCTAGAAATCTGAGAGGGAGAGAGAAAGAGTCATTTAGGGTGTGAACAAGAACAGAGTCAGGAGGAATCTAGCTGCTGCTTTAGCCTGTGTAATGCATGGCAGTCATGTTTTAGTGGGATAAGCATGGAGGTCCACCATCTGGTGACACAGGATGAGTACAGTGTGGCTCCAGCTGTATTACAAGATTGGTTACCTGAGTGAAGGCAACATGGTGGGGAGTAGTGCTTAATGATGGCTTGTAGAGAAGGCCATGTATGTATGGTTTGTACATTATTTTGTGGGCAATTTGAAGATGAGTGAATGTAAGGTGAAGGTAATTGGGTAGTTCTAGCCAGCTGAGCTTCTTTAGTGTTAAGCAGTGTGTACAGCAGGATGCATTAGCTGCAAACATGGCTGTTTCGTTAAAGCTGCCTCTAATTCATGTAGTAGGGTGGCTTGAATGTTGGTTAATATGGTTGATGCAGAGAAGGGAAGGGGTGAGGGTAGGATGATGCTAAGGATTTTCTTGAGTTAATGAGGTAAGGTTTTTCATGAGTTTCCTTGACTGCCTGAGTGCTACGCAGGTAAAAGTTTAAGTTATTGTCTATTTGACTCCTAGTAGTTTGGCATTTGTTACATTTTCTGTGGTGGTGATGTTTGCTGAAGTTATATTAAAGGATGTACAGGTTGTTGAAAGAAATCAAGTGTGAAAAGCATCAGTTTTGTTTACATAGCATTTAAGTTCAGCTGATGAGCCTTTAGCCACGATTCTATGGAAATGGAGTCTTGAGTCACTTACTGTAGCAAAAGGGCTGAGGATGAGCAGATGATGGTGGCATCATCAGCATAACGTACTAAGGTGGCAAGTTTACTGGATTTGTGCATGTTGTTTGTGAAAATACTGAAAAGTACAGGGCATTGAATTTACCCTTGTGATAAACCATTGGAATGGGACAAAGGGGGGTAGGCCCAGATTCCATTTTATGATCTGTTTTCTGAGAGTTAGCTACAGAAACAAGCAAGAACTGACTGAGACAGTGATAGGGAAGATAGTTAATTGATTAGAAGTTGGTGGGATACTGTGTCACATGCTTTTAACAGATCAGGAAGAAAGAGGATGTTACATTACCAATGATTCTGTTGGTATTCATCGTTTCTGAGAAAATAAACAGAGCTGCTGTGGTATGTTGTGGTCAAAAGACATGATGGGTGGCACAGAGTAGTTTGTATGAAATGGGTTAGAATTATATGCAGCTTTCTAAGATTTTGGACAGAGGAGACAGAATTGCAATGGGTCTGTAGTTGCAGAGGTCTGTGGCTGATCCACTTTTTCTATAGTAGTATAACATGTGATTTCTTACAGATAGTGGGTACACAGATTTATGTGATAGATCTACTTATGAGTACTGAGATGGGGTATGCCAGGATATCGATGGCTAACTTAAGGAACTTGGGTGGGAGTTTGTCAGCAGCTGGTACAGTGGATTTCATTTTTTGAATGTAATTTTTGATAGCTGATGTAGGTACTTGGAGGAAGAAAAGAGGGGTTATTTTGAGGATTGTTGTTTGGGACAGAGAGATAGATGGGATGGTGGATTACATTCTAGTAGAGAGATGACAGACAATGCAGTGTGTGTTGAATTGGATGCTATGGGGTATGTATTGTTTGTGGTAGGAGAATGAGTGGTGGTTTGACTGGGGTATATAGTAGGGCGTTTATGGTTGTTCAGACTTGCTTAAGATTGAGGTGATGTTTGTCTTGAAGTGAGTAAAAAATACAATTTTGTCTAGTTTGACTTGTATACATCAATTTTTAAGTTGTCTAAATCTTTATACCATGTCTTCCAGGATTTTCTCTAACATGAGCTGTTCGTTTCTTTGTTGAGCAACAAAGCAGAGTTACTTTTGGTTCTTTTTGATCTTATGGGAACCAACTCATATTTTTTATGTTGGGGATGTTTTATTGAAATGGGCAACAGTAACTTCTAATGGTAGGTTTTCAAAGTATTCCAGTTGTATTGGGAGAGGAAGTTTATAAAGGTGTCTTTTTTTAAAAGAGGAGTCT
This sequence comes from Protopterus annectens, assembly GCF_019279795.1. Taxonomy (NCBI): domain Eukaryota; kingdom Metazoa; phylum Chordata; order Ceratodontiformes; family Protopteridae; genus Protopterus; species Protopterus annectens. The sequence continues at coordinate 1,500,723,273 of NC_056744.1, read as the reverse complement.
GGTAATTAAAGTGTGGAGATGGTCACCGATGTTTTCTAGAAGACAGCCAAAGATGTTTATGTTTGAGGATGAGGTAGTAAGGATCCAGTCTAGTAGTGAGTGCCTGTTGCTGTGTTTGTTGAGTCTAGTGGGTGAGGTGATTATCTAGGAGAAACTAAATAGGTTAACAGAGTGTAGGGGATTCAGTGTTTACAAGTAAATTCACATAGGTCTTCGAGATTGGGAATGTTGTTGGCTGGGAGAATGTATAAGGTAGCAATGCAAATAGTTGTGCTTTTTCAGATGTCGGAGGATAACAGACATTTCTGTGTTGGGATAGTCGAGGTGACTCAGGGTATCTGGTGATGTTTAGTGTCTTCTTAAAAAGTTTTGAAAACCCAGTTTATGTACTCATTTCTTATTTTGTATCTTGGACAAAGATTGTTTTCATCTTTAGTCTTAGGTTTTAGCCAAGTTTCAGTGATGATTAAAATGTACAGTGCATGCATGGAGATCTGGAGTTTTGTTGTAGATGCTTCTGAGGTTTATGTGCATTAATAGGAGGTTGTGATTTAGAATTACTGGGCCATGTGTGTTGGTAATGGTGGGAGCTGATGGATTACCCATGGTTTCATTTGTTGAAGGTATGGGGTCCAGGGTTTTGGTGGCTGCCTCACCAGAAAGGGAGAGAAGAAGTGTGGTGAAAGAATTTATACCATTTTTTTTTATATGCATCTCTTAGGTCCGATACTGATATAGGGGTCTGGCCATTCTATTTGATGTAGCTGTAAATGAGGAGGGCCTGATGTAGCTGTAAATGAGGAGGGCCTGAGTTTCTAATGGGTAGAGACTTTGTGCAATTCTGTAGTTGATGGGTGGGTATCGGTTTTCTAGGAGTACAGAGTTGAGGGAAAATAGAGCAATGGGGGAAGGGAAGTGAGGTATGATGCAGCAATGTTGAGTATGTTTAGTATAACTGTAGACTGGATGTGTAACATATTATACATAAGTTAGGCGAAGATAGAGTTAACTGGGTAGAAGGTACATGTTATTTTTGTTGGAGTAGATTAGGAGAAGTGAGTAGGTGGGCTTGTGATACACGAGTTTGCAAGTTGAGGAGATGGGCCATTCGGACACCTCATTCAATTTGGTTGGCTGTTTTGTTGTGGGGAGTGGGGGATGGAATGGCAAGAAGTTTAGATGAAATGAGGGTGGGTGGAAATAGGGGGTAGGGTAGGGGAGTGGACAGATCCCAAGCATAGTGAGGGTGAACTGAGCAGGTGAGAATGTGGTACAGCTGCATGTGGGTAAAAAAAATGGTTTCTGTACCAAAACTCTGCAGTCACACCTGTGGCTGACACAGTTCCACTAGACTCATTTGATAAATTTGTACTATCTCAATTATTTTTTTAAATAAACCCAAACTAAGTTTAATATCTCAGTGGACCACCCGCTTTTTTTGATGGCAAGTCTTACCACCACTACTACATAATCTCCTATTTAACTAGCTCATATTATTCTACTTATAGAACACGTATGTAGAGATTGAAATAAATGCAGGAGGAGTAAAAGGGGAGCCAATTCCTCTTGACTGGCATTGCTCACATATTACTATTTACATCCTTATCACTACTCCCTATTACTTTCACACAAAAATACTATACCTTTCCCAGTAAACAAATTTTAATAGTAATAAATAATTAAATATAATTCTATCACAGCTGCAACACTATGAACCCAGTCCAATCAGCCACCCTTTTTTCTCATAACTTTCTGTAACAAGATAAAACTATTCACCTTTATTACTACTTTGCCTTACTTATACTTATCCAACTCACCTCTCCTACATCCCTCACTCCTATGTTTTTCATTAATGAAAAATGCCAACTATTTTACCTTTGCTATATTAACATTCCTCTCTCCAGCCACCTCCTACCCATAACATCTGTTCTCCCACCTTTTACCACCCTATGCTGCATACTACCAATGCCGCTAGATATCAGATTCAGCAAATCTATATACCTCCTAATTATACTAACAACCAAAACTGTTTACCTATGTCACTTAGCAAATCTAATATTGATTATTGTAACATACCTTCAGTCAACAATTGTAATAAACTTGGGAGGGATGTAGGAGAGGTGAGTTGGATAAGTATAAGTAAGGCAAAGTAGTAATAAAGGTGAATAGTTTTATCTTGTTAACAGAAAGTTATGAGAAAAAAGGGTGGCTGACTGGACTGGGTTCATAGTGTTGCAGCTGTGATAGAATTATATTTAATTATTTATTATTATTAACATTTGTTTACTGGGAAAGGTATAGTATTTTTCTGTGAAAGTAATAGGGAGTAGTGGTGACAAGGAAGTAAATAGTAATATGTGAGCAATGTCAAATTATAAACTGTACTTATGTATTATATATCTGCCAACATCCATGCTACTATGCATTGTATTTCTGCCAATATTTGTGTAACTATGTTTTGCAGTTCTGAAAGTCTAAATCTCAATAACTATGTGTTTAGTTAATCTGGTGGAAATTTTCTCCCCAGGCCTCCAATGAAAATGGGGTCTGACCAGTTAAACTTTCCTGGTAAACAAAGACAAATAAAGTATAGTTGTGTACACTTACCATAAATGTAGATGTTAGAGTGTATTCATGGTTGCAGTCATTACATTTGGGTTATCCTGCTGGCAGGCTGCCCTCAGTTGGCCCGAATTCCAAAGTCTTGGGTCCTGCATCGGTTGCTGTAGCCTCTTCCCTGATGTCAGGTCATCAGGGGTATAAAAGATGCAGCTGACACCATTTTATTCAGTTTTTCTTGCCCCAGATGTCAGGTGCCCCCAAAAGGGTAGGCTAAAATTATGTAAATAAAACATACATGCACCAAAATAAGCTTTACCTTCATCTATAAGCAAATACACCACCTAGGTTGTATAGATTAGAGAAGTAAAGATAAGTTCCAGCAAAAATAAGGGGGGTGGCGGGTGGGTAACCTGGATTGCAACAGTGAACACACTAACATCCACATTTATGGTAAGTGTACACAACTGTACTATGTTATTTGTGTTTCAATGTTGCAGTCATTACATTTGGGTCAAGTCCCAAAGCTATGGTTGGGGGGCTGGAGCTAAACAGCATTAGGAGCGGCTATGAGGCCCTGCAGAAGGGCAGTGGCAAAGCCTGCTCTGGATTTAGAGTAAAGAGGCAGATTGTAATGTTTTGTAAATGTATGCACTGAACTCCAAGTAGCCGCCTCTAAAATGTCTTTGGTTGGTACTCCCTTGAGAAAGGTTGCAGAAGTGGCTGCAGCTCTAGTCGAATGTGGCCTAATGCCCTTAAGCACTGGTTTGCCATGGTGTGAGTAGCAGAAATGAATGCAGTGACCTATCCACTTTGAAATAGTCTGCTTGGAGATGGCCTTTCCTTGTGATGCTGTGGCATACGCCACTAGTAATTGTTCTGTCTTTCTGAAAACTTTAGTTTTGTCCAAGTAGAATCTAAGTTGTCTGTGTACATCCAAAGAATGCAGAATTCTCTCTCCCTTGTTCTGTGGATTTGGATAAAACATTGGCAAATGAATTGTTTGGTTAAGGGCTACACTGGATACCACCTTAGGCATAAATGTAGGGTTTGTTCTGAGAGAGACCCTGTCTGGATAAAAAATGATAAAGGGTTCCACAGCCATGAGAGCCTGTAGCTCAAACTCATCTTGCAGAAGTTATTGCTAGGAGCAGAGCTGTTTTCCAAGATAAGAACTTTATATTCGCAGTAGCAGCTGGCTCAAAAGGAGGTAAGGTGAGTTTTTCCAAGACATAATTGAGGTCCCATGCAGGTATTGGCATTCTCCTTGGAGGCCTTAAGTTTTTGGCTCCTCTGAGGTACTGCCTTAATAAAGGAAGAGAAAAGAGTGGTGGTTTTGTAAGGAGCCGAAATGGCAGAGGCATGGATTTTAATTGATGAAAAAGATACGCCTTTGCCCAGCATCTCAGTTAAGTATTGCAAAATCTGAGGAATATTTGGGACAGCTGTATAAGTTCCTTGAGCTTGGCTCCAAGCGCAAAATCTCTTCCATTTCCCAGCATAGGATTTTCTAGTACTAGGCCTTCTGACTTCTAAAATGACATCCATCACAGCTTTACTGAGAGGTGTGGTTTGTATGGCTACATCATCTGCCATGCTGCCCGGTTTAGGGTCCTGAGTTGGCTGTGCAAAATATGACTGTTGTGCTGGGACAGTAGATGAGGTATTTGAGGCAAGGTCCAGGCTGGGCATTGGGACAAGTTCCTTAAGATCAGACACCAGTACTGGCGTGGCCAGTCTTGGGCAATCAGAATCATTTTTGGTTTCTCCTGCCTGACCTTTAGGAGTACCTTGGGGAGGAGAGGCAGTGGAGGAAAGGCATATACGGATAGGTTTGTCCACTTGAAAGATAAGGCGTCCACTTTCCAAGCTTGTCTGTGATCAGTCTTTGTGCAGAATCTTTTTAGTTGATTGTTTTGAGGGGAGGCAAACAGATCTATGTCCGGGCGTCCCCATTTCTTTGTTATCATGAAGACTTGTGGATCCAGGTGCCATTTATGGGGATCATTGATGTTTCTGCTTAGTTAGTCTGCCAAGAGTATTTTCCTTTCCTGGCAGGAATTGTTCTTGCAGATGAACTTGGTAAGTCAGTGCTGTGTCCCATAAAGCCATGGCTAGTCTGCACAGGGGATAAGAATGAGTGCCCCCTTGCTTGTTTATGTACCACATGACCATGGTGTTGTCGGTCTTCATCATTAGTTGTCTCAGATGAAGTAGGTCCTTAAAGGCTGTCAGGGCATTTTGAACAGCTAGCTTCTCTTTTTGATGGATATGTAGATGCTTTTGGTTTGTGGATCAGGTGCCCTGAATGCCTCTTCCTGCCATGTGTGCCCCCAGGCATAATCTGATGCATCCGTCGTTAGGCTCTGCATCCGTCGTTAGGCTCTGCCTGGCTGGGGGTAGTGAGAATGGCTGTCCCTTGTTTTGGTGACAAGCCTTTGCCCACCATCAAAATTCCTGTTGCAGGCAGGGAATTAGAGTAATCATTGTTTCCAGACTGTGGCAATGTTGTGTCCAGACACTTTTTAGGTACCATTGAATTTTCCTCATATGCAGTCTTGCATATGGAATTAGTAAGATGCAGGATGCCATGAAGCCCAAAGCCTGCAAAATTTTTCTTGCAGATAACTGGGCCTTTGTTGCCATTTCCTTGAAATAGGTTGTCAGTTGCCTTATCTGGAGTGAGATAAGCCATCTGGGCAGTTGCATTTAAGCTTGCACCCAGGAATATTATCTCGAGAGGCTACTAGTTTTGATTTCTTTTTGTTGACTGTGTACCTTAGGCATGTTAAAAGTCTTCACAAACGTCAAATGCTGTAGTAGAATGTCCTTGTTCTCTGCTTGTATGAGGCAGTCATCCAAGTAAGGATATATTTGTATTCCTCTTTGTCTGCAGTAAACAATTACTGGTGCCAGGCATTTTGTGAAGACCCTGGGCACAGTAGATAAGCCAAAGGGCAGTGCAGAGAATTGGTAATGCTTTGAGCCAGCTTTGAATCTGAGGTATCTTCTGCATGTTTGTCTGATTGGGACATGCAAGGATGCCTCTTAGGTCTAAAATCATGAGCCAAGCCTTGCTGCCCAGCATGGGCAGAAGCTGCTGTAAGGTCAACATCTTGAATTTTGGTATATCCAGGAAGTGTTTAGAATAGATAGGTCCAGTATTGGTCTCCAGGCATTGTCCTTCTTTCTGGGTACCAAGAACAGTCTTGAGTAAAATCCTTGTCCCTGCTCTTACTGTGGCACTTGAATAGCCCTCATGTCCATGAGAGCTGCGACTTGTTTGAGCCTCTGCCCATTGATTTTTTGGTAGGTTTGGCCAACCGTTTGCCCTTGGCAGGGTATAGAAATGAAACTTGTAGCCTTGTGACACTGTCTAGAACCCATTTGACCTGGGTTATAATGTGCCAATTTTGAGAAAAAAGGTGCTAGTGTTCCCCCTAAGGGTGCTGCCAGAAGATAAGTGCTTGGTGCAGGCAGGGGAAGTCATTGGGACTGTTTCTTGTAGGATTGTGAGTGGTCTTCTCCACCTTTGGAGGTAGAAGCACTCCACTGCTTAGACCTGTAGGAACCTTGTGGCTGTGATCTGCCCCTTTGAGGTCTGTCTGAGACTGGAAAGGACCAATTCTTTGTAGGCCAGTGTCTGCTAAATCTAGGTGGCTGTACCTGTAAGAAATCCTTGACCGTTTGCAAAGATTTAGCTTTGTCCTCCATTTTCTTTAACACCTCTTCTGCCTTAACACCAAACAAGGTATCATGTTGTAAAGGAGCATCTAATAATTTTGCTTTAACATGGTCAGGCAGATTTTGTTTCTTTAACCAAGCATGCCTCCTAATGACAGAACCCGTAACAGCGGCCCTGCAGGAGGCCTCCAGAGAATCAAACCCACATTGCAAAGTATGCTTTCCAACTTGTTCAGCTGCATGCAATAAATCCTGCATTTCTTTGTTTTCTGCACATTCAGAATTTGCCATCATTTTCTGTTTAAGCAGTGTCATGACATAATGCTGATATTTAAGCATATGAAACTGGCAATTTAAGGCCCTAAAAGCCAAAGTAGCAGATGTGTAAATCTTTTTCCCCCAATCTATCCAGTGCCCTAGAATCCCTGTCGGAAGGGGTAGGGCTTTTTGCAGTAGAAGCCTTGACTCCTTTTGGACCCTGAGAAATGGTTTCTGGGTCTGCAGTAGGGTTTTTGAAAAGGAATTTATGAGAGTCAGGCACCCTGTGGTATCTGTTCGGCTTAACAGAAGCTGGAGGTAAAGAGTCAGGGGTCAGACTAGACTCTGAGAACACATCTACAATGTCTAACACAGGTGGAATAGCTAGAGGCCTGTGTTGAGGTAGTAAAAGGAAGCCTCTGAGCCTTTTCTTAGATTCTGAAAAATCTTGGCTCTCCCAGTGGAAGTGCTCCCTCATGGTATGCAAGGTTTCCCCAAAAGAGTAGTCCTCAGGAGGAGAAGCTGAAGGAATGGATTCTCAGCATCAGAATCCTCATAGGTGGGGAAGAGAATATTACTGATCAGAAGAGGAATCAGAAGAAATGGAAACCTGATCTGAAGATACACAGTCTGTCTCTTGCCTAGGCCTCTTATCAGGAGGGAGATGGGAACCCCTGATTACCTTAATCAAGTCTTCAGCCATTTTGAGCACCGGTTTTTTGGGCATGGAGGCCTGTCCTTGTGGCTGGTGAACTTGTGTCTGCCTTTAAAAGGTGTTTTAGTCTTTGAAGTTGGTTTAATATATAATTGTTTGAATACACCCTTAGAAGCCGATGCCTGCTCAGTGGCTCAGGACCCATCTGAGGGAAAAATCTCCGAGGTTCCAATACCTTGAGTTTCCAGCAGCCTGGCCGACTCCACGTGGGAGTCGGTTGCAGCCTGCGACTCTAAAGTAGCGGGCATCAGGGGCTGCAAAAGCACCTCACTGAGAACCGGCGACTTGCTTAGGAGAAACTTCGTCGGTTTTGGACCTCGGTTGTCTGTCTTTTTCTTTGCATTTTTTGTGAACTCCAGTAGTCGGATCGCTATCAGACATTGTATAAATTAAATCTTCTCCCAAAATATCTTAATGCAAAATCATACCGACGCTTAGTGCGTTGGTTAAATCTAGCACAAAACCGACAACTAGCAATGTCGTGGTCAGGGCCTAGGCAAAGAATACAGTAAGAATGAAAGTCCTTATGAGGTATTTGCTTCCCACAAGAAATACAATTAACTTTTTCTGACATCGGTCTGGAGCAAGAAAAAAAGTTTCCCCAACGGGCAAGAAAAAAAGTTTCCCCAACGGGGTACTTAGCTTTTAATGAAGACTTCGGATCTTTAATGAAGACTTCGGATCTGAAACTCGAACACGAAAATCTCAGGAGTCGGCCGACCGGCATTTGTGAATTGCTTCTGCTTCGGGCACTGTGCGGCAAGAAAGACTGAATAAAATGGTGTCGGCTGCATCTTTTATACCCCTGACGACCTATTTTAAAACTATCACATCAATAAAGTTTCCAGATGAGCTCCTGAGGTGTTATTACTTCTGTATCTTGATATTGTATATCCTGCTATTGAATATACATATATCCCTTATTTGTATTCCACTCAAGAAAAAAAAAAACTTGAATGGACCCAACATAGATTTATTAGGAAATTAGCTTTAGCACACTCACAATCATATCCCAGGAGGCTCAAGATGTTGACCTCTCTCAGAATTGCAAGCTTGCAAGAAAGGACCTTGTACAAATATTTAGAGCAAGGCATAGTGATACAGTAACATGCTGCCTTAATTTACATGTCACTGCTGATAATGCAAATGACAAGTATTTTATGATCTACAGACTGATGTAGTACATTCTAGATTAAAAAGTAAATTGTTCCATATTAGAGTAGCCACTCTGAGAAATTTTAAATTATATTACATAACCTATACAAGATACTGCAGCAGGTTTGAAACACTGTTTGCAGGACATAGACTCTTAAATGTTTCCTTACACACATGTGAATTTATATCTGCATTTAAAAACATTATAAATATTTCTAATTTGCCAACACTCACTTTGCAAAACATCCCATTATTTGCTCATATCACATTTAACATATGGAATAAAAAAAAAAAATATATATATATATATATATATATATATATATATATATATATATATATATATATATATATATATATATATATAATTTCTGTTTACCACTCACTTTTTACTAAAACAGCTGGATTCCCTTTGTATGTGGATTAAAATGAGCAGCACAAGCAATATAAGAAGGATAGAAGAAAACTGTGAAACATGTCTTGTAAACTGGAAGCTCCCTAAAGGAAACATTTAACAGCAATCTTCTACCCCCCATGATGCCTGGCTAAACCCTCATTACACTAACAATACCCTTATGTTAACTCTCTCCACTACATTTAAAAGGATAGGCAGGATTTCCCATCTGTTCCAAACAATCTATCTTGGAAACAAATTCCAGAGGATTTTGAGTCATGGAAAAGAAAAACTGTGTAGGAAACCACCTCAGATTTCTATATAACCTTTTCTCTTCAAGCACAGATTATTCATTTTATTCACAGAGTTGTCCAACCAGACTGAGTCTTCTTTTGAGCTTTAAACTAACTATACCTATAAAGTATTCACCAACCACTTTCTATTATCCATTTGTTTCATAACAAGTATCTATTTTATACGTGCAATGGAATCAAAAATATTATTTGCTAGTGATGTCCTCATTCATGGCTAGGAGAAAAGCACTCAAGTCTCAACTCTTGTATGTATACCCCTTCCCTGTTTGTCTTGTATACCAAACAGAAGCAAGCCAAGTTCTGCCCAGCCACAGTTAAAAATCAGTCAATAAATTCTTTAGTGTGTCAACCAAAAAGGTTGTTACAATCAAAAAAGCACATTATCATATACATCTTTAAAATGATTACAGCCAATGCAAATTAATACTAAATAATACAAATAGCTTTTACTATTTTAAACCCTGTTATAAAGTACCAGTTATTTAATTTTCATATTACTTGATTTCACCCCTACTACTGTCAAGCTCCTTAAGCTCCTTAACTCTGAGGTGCTTTATTTTATTTAGTCTTTTTTTCCCATAATGAATTTATTTACTGACATTTGTTAACCGGGTTTGTCCAACTGGGCTTGTGGCCCATTTTCAGTGGAGACCCGAGGAGAAAAGCTCTAGTAGTACATTTTTAAACAAGTACAATTTTAAACAATATTGATATAATAGCAGTTATAGGAAAATGATTCACATATGTTGGGTTACATGCATAAAGTTAAAGTTGCATTAAAAAGAAGGTAAGTAACAATTTTACACTGATATAGTTCAATAGGTCAACGATATTGTATAAAATTATGCAAATGCATAGTAAACACATTGGAGAGAGAGGTGTACTGAGGTGCTAAGTATGGTCCTTTTGAGAGTACATAAAGGGAAGGAAGACTAGGTGGGGCCATGGCAAGGGCAGGTTCTGGGATTGAGAAAATAAGCTTTTACTGCTTATCTAGATGAAAAAAGAACTCCAGTGGAATGAGGTAATTTAATCAAAAACACAAACACACAATAATGAGAGAAAAAAAACAGGCTCCAGTGGAATGAGTTTGCTTAACTCTTTGCTCGTGTAAGGACCATTTACATTAGAAATCATGGCACACCATTCCTCCCTTTTGCCATTTATACAGTCCATATGTCTGGCATCAAAAATCCTCAGTTCAATTCTTATGCTATTACACACTGCACATTAGAGTATGGCATTTTTGTTAACTTTTCCATACTGACTTTGTACATACACATTTTACATCTGTCGTCTGTTTTTTACGATGCTGCTGGCCTATATTTTTTAAAGTGTTTCTCATAAATATTGATTCAATGCATTTATTTTTATGACAGACATTCTGCACCTAGGTTATTTCTCTAATCACATTTTCAGTATTTCAGTTTTTAACATGCTTGAAATATACTCTTCTATTCAACTTGTCAGGTTCTTTTTCAAAAGGGAAGGCAGGTGTCAAAGTAATATTTTTGTTTAGATACTTTTTCAGGTATGTAAACCTATATGTGTAGAATGGCCTATTTTTCTTTCTTCATTATTGTGTGTTCGTGTTTTTGATTAAATTACCTCATTCAACTGGAGTTCTTTTTTCATCTAGATTAGCTGTCAGCAGATCATTCTCTGTCAACTGAATTACCAAAAACCAGTTGCTATTAATTTTCCATCAAATACTGCTTTTTTATTTGTCTCTGTTCTGTTCAGAATAAGGAATAATTTTTGAAACATATCAATACTTCCAAAACAACTTAAGTACTCTGTTCAGGATAAAGTTGCATTTCTTTTCTACATCCTTCCGTTTCATAACTGAGCAAACTTTAAATAAACAATGTCCAATCATAACTTGAACCCTGAACCCTCAGAATGTAATTCAAATACTTTACTGACTGAGCTATCCAGACTTGAGCTATTCAGACTTCACCTACAACTCACTGAACAAACCTTAATCCATGTCCAGTAATTATCCAGGTCATTGGAACCCCCAAATCAATAAATCAATGCCACTTGCCTGCAATACTTTCAACAGTTGGGCAACGACCCAAGAAACATTTTATGTCATCCATGGCTGTTACGTGCAATTTCTCAAACAAAACCCCTCCTAAATGAATAAGCTGGTTGATAAAAACTTGAGCTAGATGAATCCACTGGTATTACTTTACAGAATTCCAGCAATCTAAAATCCAGAATCTCCACCACCCCAGTTGTCCATGACTGATAACCATCTGGGCAGGTATTGGTTCACTCTTGACAAAATGCCTCTCACTGGCAACACTCCTGCCCTTACTATGACCAACAGCCATATCATTTGAGAAACAAAATGTTGGTCAGTAGATAAACTGAATTTTTGTCAGCTGTTGAAAGGATAGGACATGAATATATTTTCAAGTGTTTTTGATTGGGGAAAGAATTGCAGTGGATCTGTAGTTATTAAACTCTTTCATTTGGAGATATTTATGGTAGTATACAACTCAGAAATAACAGTCTATAGGAATACTTAAAAGGTCTGGCAAAGATGATTGCTGCAGGTAGATATAACTGCGGGGGTAGCCTTGATGTTTTATTAAATAATGTTAAGCTTCAAACTTCACATGACCAAGCTTCAAATTTCAGCTTTCAGAATATTTTCAAATATCTTTATATGATTTTCTATGTAAATTATATGAAATCTTGTACAAATCAGATTTCTACCACATGCAGGTATATGCAATACATATCTTTCTTATAAGCAGTTTGTTATTTAAATGTACTGTTGTGTCTTACTTGCCCACAAACATTCTCATTCTATATACCTTGTATTTCTAAAATCATTTTAGAATTAGATTTCTTTTAGATATACTATGTATATATTTCTTAATTTACTGATACTTCTATTAATCACATAGTAAATATTCCATTTTTTTTATTTTCTCCAAATCTTTTGGGGTTTGAATACCATGATGGGAATGGACCCTACTCCCGAGTTAAAGTACAATTAAAGTTCATTAAATTAGTATTGTTTCAATCTTTGATGTCAGCCAAACGTCTTCTTTGCAGCACCCACAATGTGCCCTGTAATGACTCCTTCTGCAATTCATATGGGGTTACATATATTGATAAAAAGAATCTACAATCATATTTAAATATGTTAAGACCCATTGCTCCTACTACTGGAGCAGTCTGGGCATCTTTCTTCCACATTGCTCTCGTTTCTGCCTGCAAATCTTGATATTTTATGACTGTGTCTCTCTGTATGCAGGACAATGTAGTCACTGGGAAAGGCAATTTCAATGATCAATGCTACTTTTGTCTTCTTTTCATGAATCACTTATATCTGGTTTTCTCGCATCTGTCTTTTGAACTGTTGGTAATAGATGATCTCATGTGATGTAGACTTGCATCATTTTCTATGATGTGTTGTGGCTCATGTTTCTAGTGTTTTTCAGCCACTTTAACATAATGTTTGCACAATCCCCAGTGCAACAGTCTTCGGATCATAGGAAGTTACTAGGCTATTGGCCCTGATGCCCTTACAATCCTAGCCAAGAATTTAGCCCATGTTCCAACATGTTTCGGGGCCAGTCAATGACTCCAAAATAAGACAGGACAGGAACAGCAAATTGGTTTCTAGCTTGAATTTTGTTCCTAGATGTCAATGCTGTTTTCAGGATTAATTTAAGTCTTCTAATATTCCTTACTAAGTTTTATTCACAATTTATTCATGTTTTATTGTGGATCCTTCATCAATTCCCAAATATTTATACAGTCCCTTTTGCAAGTCCATTTATATCACATTCATGTCCCAAACGGATGTTTTCATGGTGCTGCAGGTTTTCTGCTTTTAAGGTTGCTTTTGCAGAGAAAACTCGTCCAGAACCAGCAGTGTCTGAAAGAGGCAGAGGTTATAAAACTAAATATTGAGCACCGACAACCCTCTGCACCTTCTCAGCAACCACAGCAAACACCACAACCACCACTGCTTTTGCCTCAGGCATCACAACTGCCACCATTGCAGCAGCTGAACACCCAACCCCCTTGTTTGACTAGCCCTTCCAAAGCTGCTGGATTACCACAAGTCAGATTCTAAGCCATCTCAACCTCAGAACACCAGCCAGCCAACACAGGGATCATGCCATGTCACACAAACTGTAGCATGTCAGCCAGTCACCAAGCAAAAAACACCTCTTCCACAACCTTCTCCATTGTTACTACATCCACCTGCTGCAGTTGCCAACTCTTCTAAGCCAGGAAAAGGTGGTCAAAGCTGCAAACTATACTCGACACTCAACCTGTGTAAGCAGGTTACAGCTCTGTTTGCAGAGGCAGCAACTAAATTGTGATATTTTCTCAAATTTAGGTTGGTAGAAAATATTTTAATTTGGTGGTATTGATGTATTATTGATGTGCATTATTTTTATGTTGTTTTCTTGAAAATAAGAGTGAGTAATGTTTCCTTTTTATAAGTGCATGCTTTTGTTTTCTACTCAGGGGTTGTGGCGCAAGACTCCTGTATTCTGTCTCCTACAGGCTTTTGAGGTGAGATCTGTGTGTGGCATATACAGGGCATTGTCAGACCCCATTTTGATGGACCTCATGCATATCCACAAAACAAACAGCACCAGAATTACCCTTTATGAAGATTTAAACCCTGCTTGTGATCCAAGAGACTACCCAGTCTCTGGAACAGGCTCCTCATCCATGTGAAGCAGCATTCCTCCCTAACCCAATTCAAATGTAACTTGGACAATGGATGGGGAACAGGAAATTCATCTCTGATTTGGCACCTATGTCTCTAATGGACACAAGCCCCTGCTTACACTTATCAAGGGTAACAGAACTTGTCAGAGATTTGGGATGCATGGCTAGGCTTAAAAAGGCCCTTGTGGTTGTTAGGCTAGTAAACATTATCAACATCAAATGACATTCACCTGAAAAAGTTTTGACGACTTGCAGTTGTGCTTTCAGTTCCTCGTCTGATGAGCTATACAACGTTAAATAATCAACAAAGAGAAGACTTGAGGTCTTTACACTTTGTTGTTTTCTTTGAGCCTAATCTGTTAAGTAGACAGCTTAAAGGGTTAGGGGCAAGGCAGAATACAAGTGGTGGCATAGAGTCACCCTGGAATATCTCCCTTTGAATTTTTATCCCTGGAATAATAATTTGTCCTATATCATGGCTTAACTGCAAAGTGGTTTGTTACTGTAATGCAGCTGATCAACATAGTGTATATCATACACATTTTTAAGCACTCTTCATCCATGAATGTGGGATACTATCAAATGCCTTTTTTTGTAGTCAATCCATGCCATACTTAGATTCTTCTCCTTTTTACAGTTTTCCATTATGACTTTATTTAGCACCAGATCATTTGTTCCATAGGACTTTCCTGTATTACCCTTTTGTTTTATTGCCATGATTAAATTTTCTTCTAAATGACTATAAACTCTGTCTGCATCAATTCCGGTAGTTTATATGTCTTTGGAAGGCAAGTTATTTTACTTATTTATTGATTTTGTCATTTGTTAACTAGGTTATTCCAACTGAGCCAGCGGCCCATTTCCAGTGGAGAAACAAGGAGAAAAGCTCCAGACAGTTATTACAAAGTTACAAAAAAGAAACTTTTATGCAAACACTGCGATAATGTGCATAACATGAGAATTTTACAAAAGGCATGAGAATGAAGTTTATATAGCATTACAATAATATGCATAACACACGGTACAAAAGTTTATTGGTTTATAATTTTTAGGATAGCTTGCAGGTTCACTCAAGTAGGATCATTGTTTTTCCTGTTAACCAGGTAGGTGTCAGTTTGTTGTGAGCATATAAATAGTTCTTACTTATGGCTAAATTGTCATGCAAAGATGTTAATACATTTAGCCAGAAGTTAGGTACTGCAGCTACATTTACTTCTTCTATCCATTTAGCATCTTTGTTATGTTCCACAGGATCTTCATAGATATTTCTCCAAAATGTATCTATTTTATTTTTTATTTTATTTTTACACCTACCTCTCCTCCAAATGGAAATGTAACCGCATTCTCCCAACCTAGAAGCCCCTGGGGGGGTATTCTCCAGAGTTCCTAAGCACCTTATAGCCGACTATAACCTTCTATAGCTAATTCCCATACATCTCTCACACTCTGTAAATAGCTTTTGACTTTAACTGTGTGAATTAGTTAAAATGCATCTGCATGATTTTTCCAATATGGGCAAGATTACTCACGCTTTGTATTATTTGATATGTATTTGTACTTTTATTTTTATTGGACTGTTATTTTTACTGTAATCTGTTTCATGGAGCTTTTCTCTCCAGGCCTCCACTGAAAAACGGGATCTCTGGGCCCAGTGGATTTCCCCGGTAATCAAACTGAAAATAAAATAAAATCTGGGCCTGGGGTTTTCCAATTGGAGGGTTTTCTTAACTTTATCTCAATCTCTCTGGCCATTATCTCATCCTATCCTGTAACACTGAACTTCTTATTCTTTCTTTTACTACTTCTATCCATTTAGCATCTTTATGTTCCACAGGATCTTCATAGATATTTCTCCAAAACTATCTATTTCTTCTTTCCTTGGTGGTCTTTCAATTCTTTTTGCCTCATTTCCCAATTCTCTATAGAACTTTTTGGGGTCATTGAGGAAAAGTACAAAATAAGTTATCTGTATATCTAAGTTTTTCTGCCTGTGCTGAGCGTTTTAGTTTATTATTTACAATAGTACAAGATACATTCTGATTGGTTATAAAATTGCGCATTGCTTTTATCACGTCTTTCTAAGTATCTTTGTTGAGTCTATACTCCTCTAACAATGAGGCTTCTTGTCTTAATTGCTTTACAGTTTTCGCTGTTCAATACTACACTGTGTTCTTGTGGTAGAATGTTATGTATTATTTAACTGCACAGTAATATATCCGGTTTACTTCCGTTATGTTGCATGAAATCTCTATGCACAGTCCTAAATACTCTGTTCATTTGTTTTATCAAATTACTGACTTTTTGGGTTTTATTGACCTTCTGTAGTCTATCTTAATAAGCCTGCCTATTTCTATTAAATCAAACAACTCTTCTCTTAGCTCATTTTCTTCTAAACTAAGGGCACATTCTTTGTTGTCCATTTCCTGCGGGCATTCTATAGAGAGTTCTATAGCTTCTTCCTGTGACATATTCTCTTCAATTTCATACTATATACTGCTCTTTTATTAATCTTGCATAGTAAATATTCAATTCCTTGTGCATATGCATATTATTCATAAGATGTTTAGTCCTCTTATTAATTCTGTTACAAAAAAATCTTAACTATATATAAAAATTCCTGAGTGATTAATATGAATGTGCATTTTAGCCATTGTGAGCTAGTCTTCTGATCCAAGCTTTATATCCTGACATCAGAATTTGATTAAAGCATGTGAAAATGACAACAACACACAACATCTACTAATTTCTTATGCAGGTTTCTCATTCTTCTTAATTCATTTAAACTGTTCTAACTAGCAACAAACATCTAACTTTACTTTAACAAATACAGTTAGAGTTAATAACACCACAGTATAAGCTATTGACATTCAGCAAAATGCAAGAAATTATATGTCAGCAACAGCTCAATATAAAATAATACTAGTCTATTGATACTTCACTTCTAAATAAACATCAACATGTTATTTTAAGTAGATTTTTCACATATATACTTGAAAGAAAGAAAGTTCCTCTCTGTTTTCACAGAAATCAGTGATGAACTTTGACTTTCTTCAAAACAGCTCAGGCAGCAGACAGACAAGCAAGCATCAAGCATTTTCACACAACTGGGACATTCTTTTGTTATCACGCTTTTTTAATGTTAATTGCTTCATAAACAGCCCATGACAGAAATGTGTTACACAGAAGAAAGAAAACAAAATCAACAGCACTTTAACACTTCGAATCAGCATATTACTTAGATCTGACCTTCAGTTTATCCAGCAATGCACATACTAAGTTAAATTAAACAAAATAAAAAACAATTATTAACTAGTCTTGATTTTTGTTTTTTTCCCGGTTAGGGGTCGCCACAGCAGAACTCCCATCCGCTAATGATTGGCAGTGGATTTTTACGGTGCCAAGTTGCCAGCCCAACACCCAACCTTCAAAGAAGGCACACCCATTCACACACACACCTACCTGCATGTCTTTAATGTCACTCGACCACGGGGAGGACATGCAGACTCCACACAGAAGGCACTCCAGCTGAGAATCGAATGGGAGAACATCTTGCTACTTATAATTTAATGACATTCTCTTGTAGAAAGTTTTTAAACATTTGCAAATACATTTACGAGAGTTTAGTTGAATGAAATTCATTAAATCTTTCAGTGTAAACATAGTAAAACAGTAGAGCTAACCATTTATAAAATGCTTTAGTTTACACTATAGGTGCATACTTACATATGTTTTGAAGCTTAAAGTCTAGTACACATCTTTTACTTATGTGGTAAGTCTATTGTTTCAGAAAATAAATGTCCTGCATCAGAGAATAAAAGTCATTTGTTTATAAACTTTTTTCCTAATTTTAAAAGCAGTTTAAGGAATTCAGCTCCCTCAGTCTCTTGAAGGATATATTATTCCAGTTTTTTTCTTCAGTATTATTACATTTTTATTTATTGACTGACAAAAGTGGATGCCTTCTCCAGGGTATCAAATACTTTGGAACCTTCAGAAAGAAATAATTTAATCTTTGCAGGAAACACCAAACTGGCTGTAGTGTTGTTCTTAAGTTTCTTGATCAGTGGGGATAAGCAGCATGTTCTTTTTTTACTGAAATAATGGTCAAATCTGACTACATGTTCACCTATGTTAATAGGTGGGATGGACCATGCTGTTGGAACTTCTAAGCTAAACACAAACGTAATTATAACTGAACATAGTGGTGACTTTTCCTCCTTTGGAGGTGTTCTCAAGGATCTATAAGCCCTTTCAATTCCAAAGCTTCAGGTAAATTTAATGTTTTATGTCCAAATCTGCATTCCAACAACCACTCATCTCTTGAGCTATTAATCACACCAAAAATATGAACTCTCTCAGATATTTCCATTCTTTCTCCTGCCTTCAGTGAGCACTCTTTCAGATCAGCAATCTGCCTCTAACATCTCCACACAAACTGATGACATTCAGGCCCCAGTCCAGATAAAATATCACAAAGTTGAAAATCCATTTGACAACCTTTCACTGGTCTACCATACTGAATATCCAAGACCATAACATACCAGCTGTGACCATAACCCAAATACTTTTCCAACTCCAGGACAAACCTATTTGCTGTGGTAAACCACCTTTTAAACAAGAACAAATATCATGGATCACCTAAGAGCTTAAATATTGACTCAAGCTAGAGGATAAAGTCTGACATTCATGGAAAAACAAACAATCAACCCATGCCCACCAAGCAATCCATTTCAAAACAGAGCAACTTAACACTTTTAGTGTCAGGTCAAGTTACTCAAAGGACATAAATCCTCTTATAACAAATCCTAACTTGATCCAGACTAATCAAGGACCTCAAACTTGCTCTGGCTTTTCAAGAGTTCAGCCATCCCCTAGACCATCACCAGCATCTCCTCTTCTCTTCTGTCCCAGACCCCCTCTTCTCTTCTGTCCCAGACCCCCCTCCTCTCTTCCGTCCCAGACCCCCCTCCTCTCTTCCGTCCCAGACCCCCCTCCTCTCTCCCCCTGTCTACTTTATGAAAATCTAACTTAAGCAAATCAGTATCCTACTTAAAACATAGCTACAGACTCTCCTCAGGTACAGACATCTTTCCCTGGTTTATCTACCACTGCAAGGAATTTCTAACCCAGTCTCTTCATCACATCTTTAACCTTTGCCTGACACAAATAATTCCGAACAACTAGAAAGAAACAGTCGTATTCCTGGACAAAGAGCCTATACCTCTGAAGCCCTCAAGCTTTCTATTTCCATCCTACCTACTTTTTGCCAAGCTGCAACAAAAAAATAATCTATATCCTCCTATCAAGCTGCATTCAACTGGACCATCTCCTTACTCTAAATCTTCATGAATTCTGGACAGGTCTTTATACAGTTACAGTATTTAGGTTCATAGGTGGTTAGGTGGTTATTGTGCTAACTACAAGGGCCTTTTTAAGACTAGCCATGCATCCCAAATCTGTTCTGGTACCCTTGAGAAGTGTAAGTAGGGGCTTGGCAGATGAAACATTTACAAGCAAGAACCTGGGAGATGAACCATTTGCAGGTTGCCTGTGTCCAGTAGAGACATAGGTGCCAAGCCAGGAATGGGTTTCCTGTTCCCCATCCAATTGGCCAAGTCACACTTGAATTGGCTTAGGCAGGAACTCTGCTTCACATAGGTGGGGACCCTGGTTCAGAGATGAGGTAGTCTCTAGGATACATACCTGTCTCTCCAGCAGGTCCTATTTATATCACAGGCAAGCTTTAATTCTTTGAACAGGTAATTCTGGTACTGTTTGTTTTGAGGATATGCAGGAGGTCCATCAGAGTGGGGTCTGACAATGCTTGCTTTGAGGATATGCAGGATGTCCATCACAGTGGGGTCTGACAATGCCCTGTATGCCAGATACAGATCTTCCCTCAACAGCCTGTAAGAGACCGAATACAGGGATAGGGCCTTGAAGCAGTTTGCATAAGACATTTTACTTACACCCTGTATTCTTTTACTGAGAAATCTCAGTGAACGTTCCATTCATTGGATACGCTTGGTATATAACAGAGGGAGCACATTGTACTCAATAACAGGTCTGATGAATGCTGAATATAGTAGAACAATTACTTCTTTGGACATAGATGCCATACCTTTTGTTTATAAGTTTAGCAACATAGAATGACTTCTTCACTACTGCAGACACGTGATGGTCAAAGGCCAGGGTAGTGTCTGTGCGTGTCCCAAAGTTGCTGACTTCTTGGTCAACTTTAAGGGGTGTGTTGTCAATATGATGGATACCAGGGGTGGATGACTTCCCAAAGGATACTATTATGCATTTCATGGCATTTAGTTTTAGTCCATAGCTCTGACACCAGTTGTTTGCCTGTGTCAACCCTTCCTGGAGATCATTTGTTTCGGTGAGGGATTCAATGACAGCTCCTAATTTGCAATCTGCAAAATGAGTCAGCCACAGACCACTGACATTGGTCTTGACTTTAATTCCAAAAAGAAGCGGTCCAAGGACATATCCTTGAGGGACTCCCACTTGTGACTGACCTCTTTCTAGAGGTAGACTCCCAAATCTAACCTCCTGGGTCCTGCGAGTCATCCACTGGGTGACCTACAGGTTTGTACCTAACCACTTGAGTTAGTCAACAATGCCTGAGTGGGGTAGTGTGTCCAATGCCTTGGCCAAGTCAATGTAAGCAGTGTGAACCATTTTGCCCTTATCCACTGTTTTTGTGACCTTCTCAAAGAAGTGCCTAATTGACTACATTCTGCTGAATATGGACAAATACTTAAGACCAATATTCATTAACCTCACAAAAGCCTTTGAACTCATCAACCACCAGGTCTTCCTCCTCTTTTCAGAACATTGGCATGAGCAATGCAGACTTCTTCCCAAAAACAGTTTGAGTTTAATTAGTCTCTCTATTCTTTCAGCCTGCACCTCTCTCAGTGGGAGTACACCAAGACACTATCCTAGCTCTTCTTCTCTATTTTTTTTTATTTTTAACACACACCAATGACCTTCCTACACTACAACTCGCCCTCTATGCTGATGACATGGTACCTTTTAGATCCAGCAGCAACCACTCTACCATAGAAACACAACTGAAAAATTCACCCAAACTCTTGCCCCACACAACAAAAAGAAAAAGGAAAAAAAAACACCATAATAGCACAGTATTAAATGTACCTCATATCCTTCAATTCAATACTTCTCCTAAACATCAATTTTAGAACACATGCAATAAAAGCCAGGACATAAATGCTTGTGTTGTCACATTTTCACTAGACATAATTATAGCTACATAAACCTGGCTGAAAAAAAGACATACATGACAAGGAAATTACTCCACCTGGATTCAAAATAATTAGGCTTGAATGGACAAATTAAGCAGGTAAAATTATTGCATCTATAAGAATTCTCTAAATATAACCACATATGCACAGGAGACACCAGGATTTGCATGAAGAAATGAGGAAAATGTCGAAGGATATGCAGTTCCAATAGCATTAGGAGCAATGGGTCTCATAAAACGAAATGATTTAGATATGCTACAGAAATATGCAATTCCATTTGAATTGCAGGAGGATTCAGTTCTAGGCAAATTGTGTGTGCTGTGAAGAGCACTTTTAGCTAACATCAAAGACTGAAACAATACAGATTCCTTTCATGGTATTACAAACCCAAAAGATTTGGAGAAATGAAACCAAGATACCAGTTACTTTATAATACCATGACAGGAATGGGCTCCATTCCAAAGACAAAGTATGATTAAACACAAAAGACCTGGAGAAATTAAACCAAGACACCACAGTTTAATAAAGCAGAGCCACTTGTATCACACCTCAAAACCAATAACAGGAAAATGCTTTGTTTAGCAGTAATATGCATCTCACCTGGCAAAAATTTTACCACTGTGAAAAATATACCATACTAGATATCCTGCCATATACAAAATGAAACAATAACACTAGGAAACTAAATACAGATTGGTAACTTTTATATAGTAGCACTATCTAATTCCAAAAACCTGTATGGCTTTGCACAACTAATTACATCAGTTACTAGAGTGCACAAAAGTGCTGGTAGGCACTCTACCTTAGATTGGATTCTTACGAATAGACCCAAAAAAATTAAGGTAGCTGGTAGCCTTCCAGACAGCTTAAGTCACTATCAATTTACTTATGCTCTCAGAAGTTACAATATCCAAGATAAACATACAATTTATAGCCAAGTTCGTATCTCAAAAAACTTAGATAAACACATTTTTATTAAATCCTTAAAATAATATAACTGGAAAATATTAAAATAAATGCCCTTTATCACACACTTCAATGAAATATTCCTAAACATTCTCAATAAGCTTGCCCCAATACATACCAAAAGGGTCAAATCCAACCCTGCACCATGGCCAACAAAGGAAACTAAGAAATTAATGCTACAGTGTGACAAAGCTTGGAAAGAGTGGCTCAAAAATAAAGCAAAAAACACATTTCAATTTTCAGGCAAATAAAGAATAGGACAAAATATGAAATAAAACATGACAATCAAACTTATTATAACATTCTCCAAAATAAACCTCAAAACAACCCAAAACACTTTTAGACATCCATTAACAAACGGTTACATCTAGGCCAAACTACCACCCCACCCCAACTACTACATCCAGCAATAATACTGATTCAATTCCCTTACACTTTAATGACTATACAGACAACATTGTCCCTTCAAACATTAATACTTCCAGTACCCTCTCAGTACCTGCAACCTCTGCTAAATATCTTCAGCTATTTGACTTCAGCACAGTACCTACTTTCACCATTAAAAAATTCCTGTACAAGCTAAAACCAACCACCCTTGCGGATGATCACTTCCCCTTGGACAACTTGAAAATGGCTCCAGATGCAATTGCTTTTTCTGTCTATACTGACAGAGATCTATATCCAGAAAATATGTTCCTTCCATCTGAAAAAAAAAAATCCTTTATTACATCTTCACACATACGTGGAATATTTACAGAGTTTAATAACTAGAGCTGCAATCTTCTCCCCTCTATCAAAAAATACTTTAAAAATGTATTCTTTCTCAGCTTCTACATCTCTTAAATTCAAAGAATCTGATCTCTGAAACACAGCATGGCTTCAGACCCCACCATAGCACAATCACTGCCCTCCTTCACTTCATGGATACTATAAACCAGAATAGGAACTATAATAACCTAGTGTCAACTGTGTTCATAGACTTATCCAAAGCTTTTGACACTATCACACCAACATTTACTCACTGACCTCATTTCTATAGTCTCTCTCAACTCTCTTAAATGGTTTCGTAATTATCTATTTGGAAGGCATCAAGCAGTCAAATGGCAAAAATACCGCTCTTCCTCTCTTTCAGTTACTACAGCTGTCTCTTGGGGCTCTATAATATGACCCCTTCTCTTTAATATGTTTATAAACAAGCTTCACACTGCCATAGACCAATAATTCTACTTTAATATGTGAAATTTCCCACAATATCCAGACCAAGAAATCATGCAAAATTTCTTTCTTCAACTAAAACCTGGCTAAAAAATTCAAACCTCTCCTCAATCCCAGTAAAACAAAACTGGTGTTCTTCACCCCAAAACATTATCTCAATCAAAAACAATCTTTCTTAGTTAGATCTGGAAATAATACCAATACTGAGGTAGTACAACATACTAAATGACTGGGCAATAGAAAATCTTAATTTTGATCAATGTATTTTTCAAACAATTAAAAAGACCCACCAGAAACTTGTCTCTCTTTACAGGGCAAAACAGTACCTTACAGACCGAGCAAGAAAAACCCTAGCCTCATCCTATTAGCTTTCAACCTGCTTTCCCTCCTTCTCTTGAATCAATACACCCCTTTCCACTCCTCCTTAAATAACACTTCTCCTTCATCTTTTTCCAACTTCCCTCATCGACCGCTCTGTCCCACTCATGCATCCCCTGCATATTATAAACAGTCTAGATACACCAATTTGAAAAAGACAGTGGAAAAAGAACTAGGCAGTGTAAACAGAACTAATCCTATACCATGTTCTCAGTCATACGATGTTGCCACCATCCTCCTACACAATATTATATTCCCTCTCCTCCTATATAATTTTATAACTTACTTCATTACATCTCTTGAACTCTTTACAGACTATATGATACTAAAAGTCTCCCTGAATATATAATTTTATAATTTATTTCATTACATATCTTGAGCTCCTTGCAAACATTTCTTTACTGGGCTGTAATAACACAATCTTTACAACAATCCTCAGAAAATACATTCCAAGCACCAAAAGTCACTTGAAACAAGTCCAAGGGGCCCAAAGAAGCAGGAAACAAACACTTAATAAAACATGATTTACTGCACGAAACCACAGCACTTGAAAATTCCAATACACATTGCTGTGGTTTTGTACAATAAATCGCAGGTTTTAATAAGGTGTTTCTTTCCTGCTTCTTTGGGCACCTTATCTTTACAATGTTATCCCTTCTATACTATCAATCCAACTTTGAGCACTACAAGAATCTACAGACTTACAATTGTTGATGTAAATACTTTACCGTATATACTTATGTTTTGTTCTGAGAAATGTAGCTGCTGTTTTTCTGAGAACCATCTGAAACTCACTTGTTACTATACATGTGCTGTGATGGAGCTTTTCTCCGTGGACATCTGCTGAAAGTGGGCTCTGCCCAGTTGGACTTTCCGAGACAACAAAGGCAAACAAATAAATAAATAAATGCTCAGTGAAGCAAGCAAATTAAGCTTATAAAATTATCTTGAACTAGAAAAAAAAAATTACTAAAAGAATATAAAGAAAGAACCATGGAAAGCTTATGCAAGTTGACAGAACCAAACCTGAAAGAAAATGAGGAAGAATGGAAGAAACAGAATGAGGTGAACAGAGGAAAATGTCAAAGGGTTAGTATACAAAGTGTGTTTATGAGACCAAGGAAGTAACTGAAAAAGAAATCACCGTAGCTACCCAGGAGCTAAGAAAACAAACATGACACACTGCAGAAACTTATAACTCCATGAAAATATGCATTCTATCTCCAAACATAAAATTCATAAAAAAAGCTGCATTCCAAAATAAAATGTCACACTGAAATGCATTTCCCTTCAAAAAGTTTATCCCCATTACATCCTACAGTGAATTACAAGTTCTACGACTGCCACAACTCAGAGAAATAAAAACTGCTTATGTTTTGTTGTGATTTTATTCTTTCCTTAACAGATAAGGCCATTTGATACAAGTCTCTTTTCAAGGGCAAAGTGCTGCCAAACTCCACAATAAAACCACTCACTACCATCTCCATAACGTCTCCCTATTAACTCTAACACTCCAGGCTCTCCAAAGCAAACTGCACTTTATCAACCACTCCTTTTTCGTTCTTGCATACAAACTCTTGCAACCCCCCCCCCCCCACACACTTAAAATAAATCTCTTCTTTCCCTCCTTTTTCAGTACATGTCAAACGACATCTCCATCAAAAATGTGACTGCAAGTAGTTTTCCACTAATCACATCAGCCGGCATCATTTCTACTTTCACCATTTATTCTCAACCGCTGCTTACCTCAGATATTTACTAAAAAAATTAATCCACATTAATTTTTCTCCTCTATTAAAATTTGATCATTGTTTCAGTTGCCTGCTGCC